>NW_027507748.1:464923515-465323515 GCF_037356315.1 Lithobates pipiens
AAGTAATTTGCACCCCCTACCCTTTAGACTTTTAGCACTCTCTGAGTCCCTTCCTACAATAGTACTAACCAACCTGATTCCTACACTGACTACTACACTGACCTACCTGATTCCTACACCGACAACTACACTGACCTACCTGATTCCTACACCGACCACTACACTGACCTACCTGATTCCTACACCGACCACTACACTGACCTACCTGATTCCTACACTGACCACTACACTGACCTACCTGATTCCTACACCGACCACTACACCAAACTACCTGATTCCTACACTGACCACTACACTGAACTACCTGATTCCTACACTGACTACTACACTGACTTACCTGATTTCTACACTGACCTACCTGATTCCTATACTGACCACTACACTGACCTACCTGATACCTACACTGACCAACCTGATTCCTACACTGACCTACCTGATTCCTATACTGACCACTACACTGACCTACCTGATTCCTACACTGACTACTACACTGACCTACCTGATTCCTACACCGACCACTACACTGACCTACCTGATTCCTACAACTAAACCAACAAAACTGAACTACCTGATTCCTACACTGACTACTACACTGACTTACCTGATTTCTACACTGACCTACCTGATTACTATACTGACCACTACACTGACCTACCTGATACCTACACTGACCAACCTGATTTCTACACTGATCACTACACTGACCTACCTGATTCCTATACTGACCACTACACTGACCTACCTGATTCCTACACTGACCACTACACTGAACTACCTGATTCCTACACTGACTACTACACTGACGTATCTGATTTCTACACTGACCACTACACTGACCTACCTGATTCCTATACTGACCACTACACTGACCTACCTGATTCCTACACTGACCACTACACTGACCAACCTGATTCCTACAGTGACCACTACACTGACCTACCTGATTCCTATACTGACCACTACACTGACCAACCTGATTTCTACACTGACCACTACACTAACCTACCTGATTCCTATACTGACCACTACACTGGCCTACCTGATTCCTACACTGACTACTACACTGTACTACCTGATTCCTACACTGACTACTACACTGACTTACCTGATTTCTACACTGACCTACCTGATTCCTATACTGACCACTACACTGACCTACCTGATTCCTACACTGACCAACCTGATTCCTACACTGATCACTACACTGACCTACCTGATTCCTATACTGACCATTACACTGACCTACCTGATTCCTACACTGACCACTACACTGAACTACCTGATTCCTACAATGACTACTACACTGACGTATCTGATTTCTACACTGACCACTACACTGAACTACCTGATTCCTACAATGACTACTACACTGACGTATCTGATTTCTACACTGACCACTACAATGAACTACCTGATTCCTATACTGACCACTACACTGACCTACCTGATTCCTACACTGACCACTACACTGACCAACCTGATTCCTACAGTGACCACTACACTGACCTACTTGATTCCTATACTGACCACTACACTGACCAACCTGATTTCTACACTAACCTACCTGATTCCTATACTGACCACTACACTGACCTACCTGTTTCCTACACTGACCACTACACTGAACTACCTGATGCCTACACTGACTACTACACTGACTTACTTGATTTATACACTGACCACTACACTGACCTACCTGATTCCTATATTGACCACTACACTGACCTACCTGATTCCTACACTGACCACTACACTGACTAACCTGATTCCTACAGTGACCACTACACTGACCTACCTGATTCCTATACTGACCACTACACCTGATTTCTACACTGAGCACTACACTGACCAACCTGATTCCTACAGTGACCCCTACACTGACCTACCGGATTCCTATACTGACCACTACACTGACAAACCTGATTCCTACACTAATCACTATACTACACTACACAACACTCTGCACTCTATGCTATCCACTTCACTATATTGTCCACTACACACTAAACTGCCCACTACACTACACATTAAAACTACACACTAAACTGCTCACTACACTAATACACTAAACTACACACTAAACTGCCCACTACATTACACACTAAACTACATACTAAACTGCCTACTACATTTGCTGGAACAATTACACCCGCCTCTGAGGGGACCATGAGAGTCCTTAGGAGGGGAGGGGGAGGGGTTAACCGTCAATGTGTGTTTGCACATGTCTACTGCCTGTGTGTGTGCTACACTGAGACATGGGAGAACGCTGGCTGCATGCTGAGAGGCCCCTCCCCAACTGTATACACAGCATGTCACAGTACACAGTTCCTAACCTGGACACCAGTCCCTCTCCTTTACCCACTACTGTGTATGGCATTGTCTGGGTTCCCGTTTAACCACTTCAGCTTCGGAAGAATTACCCCCCTTCCTGACCAGGCTATTTTTGGAGATACGGCACTGCATCAATTTAACTGACAATTGTGCAGTCGTGCGGCGCTGTACCCCCCCCCCCCCAAAAAAAAAGATGTTCTTTTTTTTCCCACAAATAGAGCTTTCTTTTCGTTATATTTGATCATCTTTGTGGTTTTTATTTTATGCACTATAAACAAAAAAAGAACGACAATTTTGAAAAGAAAAACAAAACAATATTTTTTACTTTCTGCTATAAAACATCCAATAAGAAAAAATCGAAAAATCCAATTTCATAAATTTAGGCCAATATGTACTCTGTTACATGTTTTTTGGTAAAAACAAATCCCACTTTTTTTGTGAATAGATTGGGGGGGGGGGGGGGGCAGCCCCTATGGATGGGTCGCCACTGCTAGGGACACACCACTTCATTCCAGGGACACTCCACTTAATTCCAGGGACACTCAACTTCATTCCAGGGACCCGGGACACACCACTTCATTCCATGGATACTCCACTTCATTCCAGGGACAAACCACTTCATTCCAGGGACACTCCACTTCATTCCAGGGACACACCACTTCATTCCAAGGACACACCACTTCATTCCAAGGACACACCACTTCATTCCAGGGACACACCAGTTCATTCCAAAGACACTCCACTTCATTCCAGGGACACACCACTTCATTCCAGGGCCACTCCACTTCATTCCAAGAGCACTCCACTTCATTCCAAGGGAACTCCACTTCATTCCAAGGGAACTCCACTTCATTCCAAGGACACTCTACTTCATTCCAAGGACACACCACTTCATTCCATGGACACACCACTTCATTCCATGGACACACCACTTCATTCCAAGGACACACCACTTCATTCCAAGGACACACCACTTCATTCTAAGGACACACCACTTCATACCAAGGACACACCACTTCATTCCAGGGACACACCACTCCATTCCAGGGACACTCCACTTCATTCCAGGGACACTCCACTTCATTCCAGGGACACACCACTTCATTCCAGGGACACAACACTTTAGGTGTGAATGGGCGTGTCACGCTAAAATGCGCTTTTTGACATGTTTGACATCCGGCAAACGTGGCCAAAAAATCAGGGGAGCAGTGGCAGCCCAGGCTGGATGCTCCGTTTGCAGGTAAGCATCTGGAGAGGTTTGTTTGCGCCCCCAAACTTTTTATCACCAGCCGCCACTACCTACAGGTAAGCTTTTTTATAAGCTTACCTGTAGGTAGAAAAAAAAGTATACTACCAGTCTAAAGAGAAGGGAGGAAGCATGTCTGTCCAGGCCTGTGATAATTAGACTGCACAGTCATTTCTAGAGACCCATTACATATGTTTTCATGGGAAAGTGGAAGTAGATCTAAGAAAATGGAAGTTGTATAATATCTTTCTGATTGCATATCTACTTCTGTGACTTCAGTGGTTTTAGAGCACGTGATGATAAATGGGTCAAAAACTATTCTATTCAAATTCAAGCCATTAGAAAACAATTACACTTAGATTGTCCATCGGTGAACATGTTTTGATTGCATTCTCTAGCAAACGAATTATACACTCTGATGGCATTATTATGGCTGACAAGTTGGGACAATCATTAACACCAATGCTTTTTCCTTGGCCCCTCTTTCTTTTGGTTTCCCAGGTTATGCTGAGGGTCCTTATGACATAGCTCCCAACTGTCCCTGATTTGGAGGGACTGTCCCTGATTTGGAACAATGTCCCTCTGTCCCTCATTCCTCCTCATTTGTCCCTCATTTTGGTCTGACATATATAGTTGTATAAAAAATGCACTTTTTATCTATCAAAACCTTTCATCTGATTAAATTGCTGCGTTTGTAAATTCCAAAAGCCAATATAAAGGAATAGTCATAGTAAAAAAAAGCTCTTGTGGGTTTAACAAATCTTGTTTTGTTTTTTTACAATTCCCCTTTAAGGGAGTGTGGCAGGGGGTGTGTCCTATACCTGGATACTTTTGCTGATAGGTGTCCCTCATTCAGATCTCAAAAAGTTGTAAAGTATGTGATGACCACAGTGCAGACAAGGTTGTCACTTACGAACACAGTAGCCCATGTGGTGAAGAAGCTTATTTATGTAGGCCAGTGCTAATGGGCACTTATTTTTCTGTGCCTACCTCCTTAGAGGGTTACCTACTGTTCATAGCACCAAACCCATATTAACAGACAATACAATCATAAGGCTCCAGAGATAAAAAAAAAAAAAAAGAACATTGCCATCACCATACTACAATGTAATATCAATGCAAAAATCTGAACGGTAACTTAAAAAAAAAAAAACCCTCTGAGCTGTCTTCCAGAAGTAATGTTTAGAATATGGGGTAGAAAAAGCAGGTGAATCTAGGCACATTCACATCCTTATATTAGCCGTCATTCACTGGCCATCTAGTGGTATTCTCCCACACTTTGGGCAAATGTATTAAGCTTGTGCCAACATATATAAAAGAGAATTTATAGATATAATCTTTATTTGCAGCATATTAAATGTACGTATAACAAATATGTGCAGTGGCAAGTGACTGGGATTTAGTGTGGCAGATCCCCATAAGAATCAATAATGCACTGATAAAATCAGTAGTGTCCTATTTTTATTTTAAGGCTTCATGCACTCTGCAACTATTCTAAATGCATTTCTCCTGGCAGAGAAAGCAGCATGAAAAGCGTTAAAAACGTGCCTAAATCCATGCTTTTCAAACACATTTAGAGGCATTTAGACATGTTCAGGCAAGTCAAGCATTTTAGCATTGATTCATTTTATTCACCAGAATATTCATTTATTCTGGTCATTGAAATGAATAAACACTGACAGGGGTTGTAAAGGCTGAAGGTTTTTTACCTTCATGCATTTTATTCATGAAGGTAAAAAACCTTCTGTGTGCTTCTCCCCCCACAGGCTCCCCTAATACTCACCTTAGCTCCCTCTCCATCCAGCAAAGTGCACGAGAGCCTTGGCTGTCCCAGAACTCACAGCCAGTGAGCCAATGAGGAGAGAGCGGGGGGTGGAGCCGAGCTGCGGCTCTATGTATCTGATGGATGCATAGAGCAGGGCTCGGGAGCAGGCATGCACCAGTGCCCCCATAGCAAGTGGCTTGCTATTGGGGGCATTGGTTAAGAGGGAGGGCCTGCTTTGTGCAAATCCATTACACAGAGGTAAGTATAACATGATTGTTTTTTTGTTTTTTTGTTTTTTTAAGTCAAGCCTAGTTTTTGACCCATTTATTATCATGTGCTCTAAAACCACTGAAGTCACAGAAGTAGATATGCAATCAGAAAGATATTGTACAACTTCCATTTTCTTAGATCTACTTCCACTTTCCCATTAAAGCATATGTAATGAGTCTCTAGAAATGACTTCAAGTCTAAACACGCCCATCGCTTAAGCGTGCTTAGACACATTTACACGCATTTAGGTGCAGCAAACTTTTTTTGCAGAAAAAAGCTCCTCTAATGAATGCCCTGTTTTTGTTTTGTTTTTTCCTTCTAAATGTCTATAAACACCTTTGCATGGACTAACAGAGGGGCATTTAGAGACCGAAAACAAAAATACCAACTGCATTTTTGACACCTAATGTGCATGAGGCCTAAAACAATAAATATTTTTAAACATTTGAAGCTGCATATTGAATGACCAAATCTGTAGTAAAAAAAAAATTTGATAAAATTGGGTCAAAAATTCTTTGGTCAGACAAAGGACAAGGCAACACATAATGAGAGAATTGACAATCTGGAATTATTGGTGATCTTTGATTATTACTGAGAAGGTTTTGATTGATTGTAATGGTCGATAGTGAAAAGTGTGATTTTGGTCATAGGAAGAAAATAAACCACACCAAAATGGTACATCTTCTCGAGCTCTCACATTTAAAGATATCTCAAATATATCAAATTATTATTTAAACATTATTTCTAAAGACCCCCCAGTAAAAAGCATAGAGGTCAAAAATCCAAAGATCTGGTCTTGAACTACTGTAAAATGTACGATTTGCTGTTTCTTTTCATATTTCCTAATTTATCCTAAAATAAATTGCATTGAAAGCCTAATTTTAGTCAAGATTAACAAAAAACAAAATCAGCATAAGGGACTGTACTTACAATCAATGTGAATTGTCCCTTGCCCCTGCGTCAAAATCTTAATTGAAATCTTCAGTACTCTGATCCTGCCCTACCCCCTCACTAATCTTCCGGTATGGCAGGATTAATAGAGAAGAGGGACCTGTCACAGGCACTCAAGAGTGTTGACAATGGCCAAACTTTCTGCCTCCCTCCTCTCTTCATAAAAGTCCATCAATTTGACTTTGGTACAACCAGCACGTTGGGTTTTTAGGATGTGATTATCGCCAGTGGCTATAGCCACTAGGAATAATAACTGTGTTCTCCCTGCAGGGATGGCTCCCTTTGCCCCCCCCCCTGCTGGGAGAACAAAGTAGCACCACGGGAAGCAACATAGTCAGTGATGATTGGGAAATCAAGATATTTTCTTTTTTTCAATGTGTGGTTGCAGGAAATAACATCCTATCATCTATGGCTGGCTTTACAGATTGTCAGTCCATCCTTGTGCTGACTGTTTTTTTTTTTTAAGGTTTTTTCTAAATTTAGGATTAAAAAATAAAGTACCCCCTATGTACTGAACTATATATAAAAGGGAATAGGGAAATGTTTAAGGAAAACAGAAAACTATGTAGCTTCTTGCACTGACATTGAAAAACACCATCTAGCTGACAAGTTGAATCTCTTCGCTTTGACACCTTCTCCAACCTATGGTGCCTGGAGAGAAACAGCATGTTGAAGAACAATGTCTTGCTTGTCCTTACGACTGAAAAGAAGTCAGGAACACTTTTCTCCATTTTGTTCTTGGTTGCTGAGCTTCCTTTAACCTCCAATTTGTCAGTCTGCAGTTTCCATACTCCATTTATTGGTTAAAGCAGCACTGTGACAGCTAATTCCCGAAACCAGATGGAGATATTCAATATTGTTCTTTAGGTTTTCTGGAATTCTGGAGAGCTGATTTCATGGGACAGAGGTATTATTCACTTAGTGTTGTATTTCTTAAATATTTACTCTTTTCACCTGTGGATAAAGTTGCAAAAAATTAATTTTTAGGTCTGACACATTTCTGGTTAAGCTACACTTGGTAAACTCCACCATCAAAGGGAAATCAAATTGATTTAAAGTGCAGAAGTTTAAATGTTAAGGCCGACGTAAAACCCCTAATTCCAATAAAAAAAAAGAAAATGTTAGAAAAGCACACATAAATGACATCTGACAAAACAGGGATAAAGGCGGGTGACATATTTCCAAGCCAGAACCTGGTTTGGTCTCTGTTATACACTTAGCTGAGTTGATAGCTAAGATTAGTGTAGTGCTCTTGGCAAAACAGACTGCTATATATTTTAAAGAGGAAGTGAGCACAGAAAAATAAAATGTGTTCAGTCATTTATTGTTGTTCTTTTCCATGTGCAAGCTTCCACATTTCAGGCTTAATAAATAAATATAGTAAAACAAAATAAGTGATAAATCTATAGTGTGAAAAATGAAAGTGGAGTTCCACCCAAAAAAAAAAATAAAAAATTTCATTAATGTACATAAAATAAATAAAAAAAACATTTGGAGAAATTTTTTTTTTTTTTTTACTTTTTTTTTTTATGCCTGTTGCTATGTGGTCCCTTGAAATCTGCCTCCTTCATCACCTCAGCTCCTGACGTCACTTCCCGCTGCGCCTCCGCTCGCTACTGTTGTGTGTCATCATTTCCCAGGAGTCAGTGGGCTGCGCAGAGGGCTAGGTTACTATAACAATGGGGCGGGCATTTCTGACGCCGATGCCTGTTGTTATGGCAACCTGTATACTTTACAGCCCAGCCACAGCGCATTACTGCACATGCGTAAGAACAGGATGCTTGTGGACTTCACATGCCCACAAGCAAAATGAGAATGAACAGAACACCAAGATTAAAGTTATTTAAAGCAGTTGTATAGTGCTTTTTTTTTTACTTTTACCTACAGGTAAGCGTATAATAAGGCTTACCTGTAGGTAAAAAAAAATATCTCCTACACCTGTATGGTTTAGGACATGGATATGCAATTAGCGGACCTCCAGCTGTTGCAAAACTACAAGTTCCATCATGCCTCTGCCTCTGGGTATCATGCTTGCGGCTGTCATAGTCTTGCTATGCCTCATGGGACTTGTAGTTCTACAACAGCTGGAGGTCTGCTAATTGCATATCCCTGGTTTAGGAGATATTCCCCTTGCAATGAGCCGCTGCAATGCGCATGCGCACAGGGGATTCTCGGCCGGAAGCCCAGCGGACGCCGGATCCTGCCGGAAAGAAATCTCCTGTGCGCATGCGCGGGAGTGACGATATCGCTGCTCCGGCCACTCCCAGCACCAGAGCCGCGATACACGGAAGACACGCCGAGGGAACATGTCAGCTCCCTCGGCCTGTATTGGGCGAGATGTCGGGGCCTCATTCTAAGGTAAGTATTTCATAATGAGCTAGTATGCGGTGCTTACTAACTCATTATGCCTTTTCCCTTGCAGGTCTGAAAAAAGCGGGTTTACTCCGGCTTTAAACAGATGAAACCGGACATCAGGAGTGAAATAAAACAGAATATGTGCGTGTTAAAACACCTTTTTAAATGCTTGTAAAAGGTTTAAAAAAAAAATATATATATATATATATATATGTTTGTAGTTGGAACTCCGCTTTAATGTCCAGTTAAAAGGTAAGCAAACATTTTTAAAGTATATCATATTGTTCACTGACATCAGCTCACTGTAATACAATATAATGCTAGATTTAAGGCAGAAAATAATACCTTTTATTAATTTAGTTATGTAACAATTCTAAATGCTTATTTAACCACTTCACCCCTGGAAGATTTTACCCCCTTGATGACCAGGGCATTTTTTGCTCTTTGACACTGTGCTACTTTAACTGGCAATTTCAGGGTCATGCAACACTGTACGCAAATTACATTTATGTATTTTTTTTACACAAATAGAGCTTTCTTTTCCTGATATTTGAATACTCCTAGGTTTTTTTATTTGTTATTATATAAATGAAGACTGAAAAAAAAATATTTTTAACTTTCTGCTATAAAAAAAAATATTCATAAATTTAGTCCAAATTGTATTCTGCTACGTGTCTTTGGTAAAAAAAGAATCCCAATAAGTGTCTATTAATTGGTTTGCGTGAAAGTTATAGCGTCTACAAATGATGGTATATATACTTGAATTTGTCATTTTTATTATACTAATAATGGCAATGATCAGCAACTTATAGTGGGACTGTAATAGTCCCGTGGGTAATCTGATCTTAACTGATATTGGGTGGGAACTGACTAACTGACACGGACATCACCAGGGACACTGATACAGTGATCAGTGCTAATGCTACACACTGCCACTGTACTAGTGACACTGGCTGGGAACGGGTTAACAGCTAGTGGAACTCAAGAGGTTAACTGTGAGCCTAACAATGTGTAATGTCTGCATTATGTGCTGTTTTTACCTTCCAAAGGTAAGAAAAATATATGAGTAAATATGAAATAGCGTAAACCACAAGATACTGTGTATGTATAATTATCTGGCCTATTCAATGAATGCATTCATTGAAACCTCCAGTATATAAAGTGACATAATCAATTGAGTTAAACAAATAATGAGACGCTAATGCACAACTTGATAAAAACATAAATTGATATATAAGCACATATAAATATATGCTCATTTAGAAAATGCTGGCTCAAATTAAAAGTCCTTCACAAAAAAAAAAAAATCCTAAAATTTACAAAAGTTGCAAAAATAAGAAAAGCCCATAAACTAAGTAAAGGAGATTAGTGACATAAAAAAATACGTAAAAAAACAACCCTTTGGTGCAATAAGCTCAGGACCATGTACAGACTCAGATCCTCTCTGGGAGACAATGGCAGCGTTTGCAGTAGTTGGTGGCCAGGTGATTCAGAATATGATGTACACAGTCTACATCATTTAGATCGTCAAAAAACTATAGTTAGGAAAGGATCCAAAGACAAGCAATGCGCAATAGTCCAAGAGGTAGTGGTAAAGAGGACCAGAATATAGATTTTCACAGGTTAGCAAAACGTGGACAAAGTCAATACTTGAGCTCAATTGGCCTGTATTCAGCAGTTCATCACAAAGACAGAGATCCCCCAGGAGAGGACAATCATCTGAGTGGGGAAGTCCAAGTGTAATAGGTCAATGAGATTGCCAAATCCCCCTTCATAAATGTGCTGGATGCCCTTTGCCCTGCTTGTTGTAACTAGTTGAATAATAAAGATCTATTACACAAGCAACTCCCCTCCCCTCCCAAACACATTGGTAGTACATGTTCAGTAAGTACCATATGAAGAAAGAGGTATGGGATGCTGGCACATTTAAACACAAAAAACCCTAATTACAACACCCCAATAATGATTCCTCACTATGCTTGAATCTCATCTGTCACCCCTTAGTAGGTCCAGGGCAGCTGACCCCTTTGTCCCCAGGACGGAACCAGTCCTGACTGTGTACAGATGGTCTTAAACAGGGGTCAGGTCCTGGGGAAAAAAGTGTGGGAACTCCCACCCAAGATCCACTCCCCCACCAAAAAAATATGATACGCTCATATGCACGAAAGCTTCAAAAGTGTTATTTTTCATCCAATTTTCATATTGTGTGTACGAAGCTTAACTGTTAGTACATAAAAAAAAAATCCTCAATAAACATAAATACGGTAATTCTCTGAATAATCGGCATTCATTCAATTGTGCTTCCATGCAAATGTGAACATCATGTTCTAATCTTTATTGGGGAATTTTATTTTGTATATAGAGTGTTTATGTGGGGAGTTTACACTTTTCATTGAACAGAGTTTGGATAACACAGGGTTAAACGGAAAGGTCATAAATGAACTGCACATTATCTGGACAGAATGCTTGGGGAGATAGCGATGTGTTCCTGCTTAGGAGATGTATGTTAGCTTGGGGGGCTGCAAACTCTGCAGGGCTCCAACACACACTCGCTGCTATTCCAACCCTTCACATATTTCCACATAAACTTCCCTCCTGGCATTAAACTTTGCCAGGTATTGTGCTCAGCTTACCACCCCAAACTGATGTTCCTCCCTCAGCTCACCTCTCTCCTTGCATGTCCCATGAGCAAAATAGCTGATCTACCCGTCAGCTAGACCCAGACCTGATCTACCCGCCAGCTAGCTGTGATTGACAGGTAGATCAAAGCGGAAGCTGTCATGGGGCCCCCTACTGGTAATGCCTGAATGGTCAGGTGTGCGGCACTTACTATTGCGAGCTGTGTCGGCAGCTGCTGGTGTAGCACCTGCCACACAGCTCACATACTTCAAAGTCTTGCAGGACACGGCTGCTAACGGGAACTGAGTGCCTGTTGTGGAAAAAGTACAGGAACTCCGTTCCCATGCGTTCCCGCAGGACTTGAGCCCTGCTCTTAAGCTGGCAACACAAAAGTAGAATTCAATTTAAACACTCAAACATTTAATTATTGAGTGGACTAATTTCATTTGAAAGCCCTTAATATGTCATCCAGACTTGCTACTTGAATATATTTGCAGACATATTAACCACTTGAAGACCAAGACTTTTCTGGCACTTTTTGGTTACAAGTTTAAATCAATATTTTTTGTTAAAAAATTTCTTATAACCCCCAAATGTTCTATATTTTTCTTTAGCAGAGACCCTAGGGAATAAAATTGCAATTGCTGCACCGATGGATCGTTTCTTGGATGAACCGGCGGAAACGATAAGCTCGAGAAACACCAGCTTGTTGAAATTGGATTAACCACTTCAGCCCGGAAGGATTTACCCCCTTAATGACCAGGCCATTTTTTAGCGATACGACACTGTGTCGTTTAACCACTTTCAGACCGGACCATTTTGCTGGTAAATGACCAGAGGTCTTTTTACAATTTGGCACTGCGCTGCTTTAACTGGTAATTGCGCGGTCATGCAATGTTGTACCCAAACAAAATTTGCGTCCTTTTCTTCCCACAAATAGAGCTTTCTTTTGATGGTATTTGATTGCCTCTGCGATTTTTATTTTTTGCGATATAAACGTAAAAAGACCGCAAATTTTGAAAAAAAATGATATTTTCTACTTTTTGTTATTAGAAAAATCCAATAAACTCAATTTTAGTCATACATTTAGGCCAAAATGTATTCAGCCACATGTCTTTGGTAAAAAAAAAGTCAATAATTGTATATTTATTGGTTTGCGCAAAAGTTGTCACATCTACAAACTAAGGTACGTTTTCTGGAATTTACGCAGCTTTTAGTTTACGACTGCCTATCTCATTTCTTGAGGTGCTAAAATGACAGGGCAGTACAAAACCCCCCCAAATGACCCCATTTTGGAAAGTAGACCCCCTAAGGAAATTGATAAGAGGCATGTTGAGCCCATTGAATATTTTATTTTTTTGCCTCAAGCGATTGAATAATGACAAAAAAAAAATTTTTTTTTTTTTTTTACACAAAGTTGTCACTAAATGATATATTGCTCACACATGCTATGGGCGTATGTGAAATGACACCCCAAAATAAATTCTGCTGCTTCTCCTGAGTACGGGGATACCACATATGTGGGACTTTTTGGGAGCCTACAGGGCCCCGAAAACCAAGCACCGCCTTCAGGCTTTCTAAGGGCGTAAATTTTTGATTTCACGCCTCACTACCTATTACAGTTTTGAAGGCCATAAAATGCCAAGATGGCACAAAACCCCCACAAATGACCCCATTTTAGAAAGTAGACACCCCAAGCTATTTGCTGAGAGGCATGTTGAGTCCATGGAATATTTTATATTTTGCCACAAGTTGCGGGAAAATTACAAACTTTTTTTTTTTTTTTTTTTTTTTTCACAAAGTTGTCACTAAATGATATATTGCTCATGCATGCCATGGGCATATGTGAAATGACACCCCAAAATAAATTCTGCTGCTTCTCCTGAGTACGGGGATACCACATATGTGGGACTTTTTGGGAGCCTAGCCGCGTACGGGGCCCCGAAAACCAAGCACCGCCTTCAGGCTTTCTAAGGGCGTAATTTTTTGAGTTCACTTCTCACTACCTATTACAGTTTTGAAGGCCATAAAATGCCAAGATGGCACAAAACCCCCACAAATGACCCCATTTTAGAAAGTAGACACCCCAAGCTATTTGCTGAGAGGCATGTTGAGTCCATGGAATATTTTATATTTTGCCACAAGTTGCGGGAAAATTACAAACTTTTTTTTTTTTTTTTTTTTTTTCACAAAGTTGTCACTAAATGATATATTGCTCATGCATGCCATGGGCATATGTGAAATGACACCCCAAAATAAATTCTGCTGCTTCTCCTGAGTACGGGGATACCACATATGTGGGACTTTTTGGGAGCCTAGCCGCGTACGGGGCCCCGAAAACCAAGCACCGCCTTCAGGCTTTCTAAGGGCGTAATTTTTTGAGTTCACTTCTCACTACCTATTACAGTTTTGAAGGCCATAAAATGCCAAGATGGCACAAAACCCCCACAAATGACCCCATTTTAGAAAGTAGACACCCCAAGCTATTTGCTGAGAGGCATGTTGAGTCCATGGAATATTTTATATTTTGCCACAAGTTGCGGGAAAATTACAAACTTTTTTTTTTTTTCACAAAGTTGTCACTAAATGATATATTGCTCACGCATGCCATGGGCATATGTGAAATGACACCCCAAAATAAATTCTGCTGCTTCTCCTGAGTACGGGGATACCACATATGTGGGACTTTTTGGGAGCCTAGCCGCGTACGGGGCCCCAAAAACCAAGCACCGCCTTCAGGCTTTCTAAGGGCGTTACAGTTTTGAAGGCCATAAAATGCCAAGATGGCACAAACCCCCCCCCCCAAATGACCCCATTTTAGAAAGTAGACACCCCTAAATTTAGGGGTACACTAGTGAGACTAGGTAATAAATGGCGGGTGCCCTGAAACTATAAAAAAATAACTAACCAACCAGCGTCACCTGTAACAGTTATATGGTGATCACTGGTGAAAGGGTTAACTAGGGGGCAATCAGGGGGCTTTATGCGGTAGTATATGGGGGTCCCTGGCGCTATAAAAAGCTGCGGCGAACCTAAATACCTACCTGCCTAACTAGCGTCACCTGTGACACTAATACAGCGATCAGAAAAACGATCGCTTATTAGGCTGGGTTCACACTGGAGCGATGCGGGAACGCCACGAATGCGCGGCGGGTTCCCGCATCGCATGCCTCCCGGCGGCAGTTCACACTGCCCTATGCGAACTGCTGGGAGTGTCAGTGAAATGTTAATGACACCCCCAGATCAGTTCGCATATCGCAGTGCGATCTGCAAACTTGGATCGCATGGTGTGAACACCCATGCGATCCGATTCTGCTGCGGACCAAAAAAAGGGTCCCGTGCGAGTTTGCGGCGGGTGCGGCGGGTGCGACACGAATTCAGCCATACTATCTGTATAGCTGAACTCGAATCGCACAGAGATCGGATGTGATTTGCACTGCAGTGCGGTGCGAATCACATCCGTTCTCATAAACCGCTGCAATGTGAACCCAGCCTTAGTGACACTGGCGACGGGGGGTGATCACGGGGTTAAACCTTTATTGGGGGGGTTAGGGGGGTACCTTAGAACTAAAGGGGGCTAACCCTAACTGCCCTAACAGTTATTAGTCACAAATGACACCTGCCGGGTGATCAGGGGGTTAAACCTTTATTAGGTAATAAATGGCGGGTGCCCTGAAACTATAAAAAAATAACTAACCAACCAGCGTCACCTGTAACAGTTATATGGTGATCACTGGTGAAAGGGTTAACTAGGGGGCAATCAGGGGGCTTTATGCGGTAGTATATGGGGGTCCCTAGCGCTATAAAAAGCTGCGGCGAACCTAAATACCTACCTGCCTAACTAGCGTCACCTGTGACACTAATACGGCGATCAGAAAAATGATCGCTTATTAGGCTGGGTTCACACTGGAGCGATGCGGAAACGCCGCGAATCCGCGGCGGGTTCCCGCATCGCATGCCTCCCGGCGGCAGTTCACACTGCCCTATGCGAACTGCTGGGAGTGTCAGTGAAATGTTACTGACACCCCCAGATCAGTTCGCATATCGCAGTGCGATCTGCAAACTCGGATCGCATGGTGTGAACACCCATGCGATCCGATTCTGCTGCGGGCCAAAAAAAGGGTCCCGTGCGAATTTGCGGCGGGTGCGGCGGGTGTGGCGGGTGCGGCGGGTGCGGCGAATGGCTGAACTCGAATCGCACAGAGATCGGATGTGATTTGCACTGCAGTGCGGTGCGAATCACATTCGTTCTCATAAACCGCTGCAATGTGAACCCAGCCTTAGTGACACTGGCGACGGGGGGTGATCACGGGGTTAAACCTTTATTGGGGGGGTTAGGGGGGTACATTAGAACTAAAGGGGGCTAACCCTAACTGCCCTAACAGTTATTACAGTCACAAATGACACCAATGCAAAAAAAAAAAAAAAAAAAAAAAAATGACATTGGTGTCACTGTGACTGGGGGGCAGGGGTAATTGGGGGGGTGATCGGGGGGTAAAGGGGGGGTGTGAGTGTGCCTGGCATG
This sequence comes from Lithobates pipiens, assembly GCF_037356315.1. Lineage (NCBI taxonomy): Eukaryota > Metazoa > Chordata > Amphibia > Anura > Ranidae > Lithobates > Lithobates pipiens. The sequence continues at coordinate 464,939,578 of NW_027507748.1, forward strand.
TTCTACTGTGTGTGGGATGTGTTGGTGCAACTCACTGATCCGCTCTCCTCCGTGTCGGAACGAAAAATACCGACACGGAGGAGAGAATACATCACTTCCTCTCCTGTGTTTACATTACAGGAGAGGAAGTGATGTCACCGGGGATTTCCATTCGTCGGGAGCGATCGCGAGGGGGTGGCCATGAATGAATGGCCGTCCCCTCGTCCGGGATCGCTCCCGAACGAAAACCGACCGCCACAGGCACCGGGCGGGGGCCCGATCGGGCCCCCGACCCGCGGGAGGCAAATCACGTACATGTATGTGATTATGCCTGCCTGTGCCATTCTGCCGACGTACATCGGCGTGAGGCGGTCGGCAAGTGGTTAACTGACAATTGCACAGTTGTGCGATGCTGTACCCAATCAAAATTAATGTCCTTTTTTTCCTCACAAATAAAGTGTTCTTTTGGTGGTATTTGATCACCTCTGTGATTTTTATTTTGTGCGTTATAAACAAAAAAAACTGAAATTTTGAAAAAAATTATATATTTTTTACTTTCTGCTATAATACATATTCAAAAAAAATGTTAAAAAACAAATGTATTCATCAGTTTAGGCCAATATGTATTCTGCTACATATTTTTGGTAAAACAAATTGCAATAAGAGTATACTGATTGGTTTGTACAAAAGAGAGGATCAGCTTTTTGTGGGACTGCTACTTTGTGGCGGACAAATCTGACCCTAAGTGACATGTTTTGGTGACCAGTGACACATATTGTGATCAGTGCTAAAAAAAATGCACTGATCACTGTATACATTTGTCAGGGCTGGCTTAGCCCTTCCTTCTCTGGGCTATCGGCTAATTGCCAGCTCTCCTCTCTCTCCACAGTTAACCAGCTGTTCCTGATCCTGCTCGTCTGACCTGCCTACTTAAAGCTGTCCAGCTCACTTATTCGCTGCCCATTCGCCTTGGTCACATCACAAGAAACTCTGCATTTCTGTTTAAAGACTGGCTTGCTGACATCCCTTCTGGCTCCTTATCCTGGCTCCTTATCCTGCTTGCTGTTCCTCTACTTGGATCCCTGACTCTGGCCTGGCTGATTACCTGATTTGGTTACTGAACTCTACCTGAATTTTACCTTTTTATTTTTTATTAATAAACAAGTGTGATTTAATTGTACTTCTGTCTCGGTCTGGTTCATGGTTTCTGACAGTAGGTGAAGGCCATGAATTCAGAAGATACAGTCAATCCACTTGTCAGTAATATTTTTTCCAGATTGGATGAGCAAGATCACCACATGGATCAGTTTGCCATTGCAAATGCTCCTGAGTCACACGGCTCACCTGGAATTCCCCACTGTGGCTGCTCTGGTACAACCTGTGTTGCAGGCCGTCCCTGCTGCTGTGCCAATCTCTGTGCAGGCACCCGCCTCGAGTATTACCTCTATAAGAGGTATGTCTGGTTCTGCTCCACTTCCCCATCGATTTGGGGGTGATCCAGTTCAATGCAGAGGTTTTCTCAACCAGGTTGAGATTTACTTTGAGATGCCGCCCCAGGCGTTTCCCACGGACAGAAGCAAAGTAGGTTTCATGATATCTTTGCTTTCTGAGAGAGCCTTGACCTGGGCAAACCCTCTATGGGAGACACAAAAACCTGTTGTCTTGAGTTACCCTGACATGTGGCCTCCTTTAAAAGTGTATTTGACATTCCCGTATGCTCCGCTTCTGCTGCAAAGTGCCTCATGTCCATCAAACAGAGTACGAGAACTGTTGCCGACTACGCCATTGAATTCCGTACTCTGGCAGCAGTGGTTGCTTGGAACAATGAGGCCCTCGTGGCTGCTTTTTCTCATGGTCTCTCGGATTCCATCAAGGATGAGATAGCAGCCCGAGATATACCCACTGCGCTGGAGAGCTTGATCTCATTTGCCATCCTCATTGACTCTTTGAAAGAGCGCTTGCGGAAGCCTCCTGTACGTTTGCCTCCAGGCTTTGCAGTCCCACCTGTGCCTCCCTCACCTCTCATGCCTCCTGATACTGAGTCGGTCAGTGAAGATGAACCCATGCACTTGAGCTTCATGCGTCTTTCTGCGGATGAGAGAGCCTTTAGGAGGAGAGAGACATTGTGCCTTTATTGTGGCCAGGCAGATCACTTTTTGAAGTCTTGTCCTACCCATCCAGGAAACGCCCAAACCTTGAGGCCCTGTCATTTAACAGACCTTAGGTGTATCAACCCCAGTTATCCAGAAGGATAAGCCTCTGGTTTTGGTCATCCTTTCTTGGGCTGAGTCGTCCATGGAGATACAGGCTCTAATCGACTCTGGGGCTGCAGGCCTGTTCATTGATGCTGCCTTTTTATCGCAGCACTCGATTCCGCTGCAGCTGCGTGAAGCTCCACTTGCCATTGAGGCTCTTGACGGGAGAGCTCTACAGCCTGCCCATGTGACTCATGAGATGGTTCCATTGTCCATGGCCGTAGGTTTCCATTGGTTATTGGTTCTCCTTGGTTACAAAGGCACAACCCCTCTTTTGATTGGCTCCATGCTGAGGTTCTCTCCTGGTCACCACAATGCAGTGAGACATGCTTCCTGAAGGTATCCAAGGTCTTGTGCGCCTATTCACTCTCCTCCCTCCTGGAGGAGTACCACGATTTTAGCGATGTCTTTGACAAAGGTCAAGCCGGTAGTTTGCCTCCACACCGGTCTTATGATTGCGCAATTGACCTTTAACCTTGTGCCATACCCCCTCGTGGCCAGGTTTACCCTTTTTCACTCTTGGAGGATAAGGCCATGGAGGAGTATGTTGCAGACGCACTTTCCGGAAGTTCCACAAATCCTCGTCTCCTGCTGGTGCTGGTTTCCTCTTTGTGAAGTAGAAGAGCGGTGAACTGAGACCTTGTATTGATTCTAGGGGTCTTAATCGTGTAACAATTAAGAATGCCTACCCGATTCCATTGATTACAGAGTTATTTGACTGCCTCAAGGGAGCAACGTTTTTCACGAAGCTTGATTTGAGAGGGGCATACAATCTCGTGCGGATTAAGGAGGGCAACGAGTGGAAAACTGCGTTTAATACCAGAACAGGCCATTAAGAGTACCTGTAATGCATTTTGGCCTTTGTAACGCCCTGCCAGTTTTCCAGGAATTTATTAACAATGTCCTCCAAGATTTGTTGCAGTTATGTGTGGTGGTTTATCTCAATGATATCCTCATATTTTCCAAGTCCCTGGAGAGCCACCACACAGATGTCTGTCGTGTGTTTCAGAATCTAAGGCCGCGTACACACGGGTGGATTGTCTGCCCAACTAAGTTCGTCAGACAATCCGACAGACCGTCCGTTCAACTTTTGAATGAACGGACTTGACCACACACGATGAACAGACAGTCCGCTGAAAGCTTGCGCGATGACGTGTACAGCACGTACGACGGGACTAGAAATACGACGTCCAATACACTGCAATGCAACCTTCAGCATGTAAATCCTTTCTGAGCATGCGCCATACTTAGTCCGTCCAACTTGCCTACACACGAGCGGACTGTCCGCTGAAACCAAGTTTGGACGGACAAAATTACGGAAATTCCGAAAGACTTAGTCCGTCAGACTGTCCGCTGAAAAAGTCCGCTGAAGCCCACACACGAGCGGATTGTCCGCTGAAACATGGTTCAGCGGACTAAGTTGGGCAGACAATCCACCCGTGTGTACGCAGCCTAAGAGAGAACAATCTCTATTGTAAACTGAAGAAGTGCGAGTTCCATCATGAACAGGTTATATTCCTGGGCTATGTCATTTCCACTGCTGGTTTTTCAATGGACCCAGAGAAACTTTTGACAGTCCTACAGTGGCCTCGACCCATGGGTTTATGTCCTCTGCAGCGTTTCCTGGGTTTTGCAAACTACTATCAGAAGTTTATTCGTAACATCTCATCTCTGGTCAAGCCCCTGACTGATATGACCAGAAAGGATGGTAATCCACAGTGTTGGTCTCTGGAGTCAATTAAGGCCTTTGAGACTCTCAAGGCTGCCTTTGTTTCTGCTCCTGTGTTGGCACATCCTGATCCTACATTGCCTTTTATCCTAAAGAGGGACTTTAAGGGACAGTCCCTCCAAATCAAAGAGAGTTGGGAGCTATGAGGCAGCCTGCTATTGACTATAGAATCCTCCTACTGCCTGCAGTTAATCACAAGGAGAAAGCAGACCTGATGGGGAACTGGTGTCTCAGCCTACCCATTAGGCTCTGCCAACTGTGTAGCATCCATGACAATTAGTGATGGGTCAGGAAGGGAAGGGTATCAGTAGCAAACACACCACTCTGTTACACAGTATACAGAGACAGGCACTGTGGAGGTTATTTACTAAAACTGGAGAGTGCAAACTCTGGTGTAGCTCTGCATTGAGACCAATCATCTTCCATGTTTTACTGTCAAGGCTTAAAGCGGTTGTAAAGGATAGTGTTTTTTCACCTTAATGCATCCTATGCATTAAGGTGAAAAAACACCTGTCAGTGACTGGCCCTCAGCCCCCCTGTTTTACTTACCTGAACCCTCTAACCTGCCCAAGGGGATGCGCCTACTCTCTGCCCGGGGTTTCCCGGCTGTTGATTGGATAGATTGATAGCAGTGGCCACCGGTGGGGCGGGGTCAAGTCCTGCATTCGCCGTCTATGGACACCAAATGCTGGACTTGGGAGCGTGCCCGCAAGCCAAGGTAACCCCTCCCAGGGGGTTATCTGATGTGGGGAGGAGCCAAGAGAGCCACTGAGGGAACCCAGAAGACCAGAATCGGGGCCACTCTGTGCAAAATGAGCTACACAGTGGAGGTAAGTATGATATGTTTGTTATTTTATTTTTTTTAATTACCTTTAGTGTCACTTTAATTGAACAAGCTGAAGTTAGAAACGGATTGGCTACCATGCACAGCTGCACCAGATTTATAGCGCACCAGTTTTCATAAACCTACCCCTGTATACCACATTCGAGTTGGTCTTAAATACCTCCATTTATGAACTGGAGGTAATTCTTTTTTCATTTGAAACAGTAGTAGTGCCAGTTTATAAAAGTGGCACCATTAAGAATTACCTGACTTTGTCATACATGTTAGTAAAGCTACTGAAACAGGTGGCAGGAATTTTTGAATCTGACCCAGAACATTTTAAAGGGCCACAGAAAAGTGTCATTAGGGCTTTATTGATTGTCCCACGGTATTTCCACATACAATACAGCGTAGGTACCACAATTTAACTGCAGCATAATCTAGCTGACAGCTTTTTAAGCAGGACTAATAATGTTTATTTAAGCATTCTAACCATGTTCTTTGTGATTATAAATACATTCTGGTAATGATGAAGATAACATGATTAGACACAAATAAAGAGTGGTGATGCACTACAAGTCTTCTGATAAAGCAGGGAAGTTAGGAAGCCATGGGTAAATATTTGTCATGTCTGCTCTATATAGCTTGTCTCTAGATTCAACAGGGGGAAATATTGTTTTGCTGTGCAAATATCATGATCTAAGGCTAGCTGTCACGAAATATGGATTCCTTCCTTTCTTCAGAAGCAAAATGAGATAAGAAACACTTTTTAATTGTCCTCTTCCTAAAGATCACAAGGGGTGGTGGGAAAGGTGAAGTGTAACTTAGTGGAAATACTGATAAGATACAGTCAAAGTTCAACCAGCACTGGTTTTTCATTCTGTGTCAGCAGCAGATATATCATGTAAACACTCCCATCTGTCACAAAGATTTCATAAACCGTCTACACTCAGACATACAGCAATCATCTTAATATTAACACCAACATGATTTCCATATGCTCAAAATGTAAAAAAATATATATATATAATACATTCGAATAAGACCATTAGATGCAGCTGTCTCTCTGCTAAAGCTCAGAACAGCCTATAGCTCGGAACACAAATAATTATACATATGGAAAAAAATTCCAAGCTACAAAAACAGCCAGAGAGCATCTGGTATTGAAATACAATGTTCCAATTAAATAAACTGAAAATGTGTGACTATTTTCATACCTGTGGATAAATCATCTGCAAAGTTGACATTAGACTTACCCAGTTCTCTACTCAAATGTGCTCATTACAAAACAGAACAAAACAGAACTGATACTTTATTTTCAGTGAAATATAATTGACATAACAATGTTTTCCTTCACTGATGGAACAGAAACAACACCTGAAGTCATTGTGTGTTGCCTTAAGTTTACCTTTGAATATGCTCCTTTTTTTTTTTTTTTGCTTCACAGATAGGATGTGGCTATTATTACTATTTGTAGGATCCCAATGCAAATATTTTTCTAATGGGAGCAATTTACTCATTATTTTCTGTCTTAAAGATGTGTGCCAGTGCATCCCTATTAAATGCCCAATCATCTAAAGTGAAGCAAAAGAAATGGGAACTTTTCTTCACAAAGCCAGGGTTTTTCATTCAAGACCACATGGCCTTTGTTTTTGCTCACATGACTTTTGTTTACCGACAATGCCATTATTAATCCCTTTGTCCTTGCTTGACCTGGTGATCATGAATGGATTATGTTGACAAACAAAAGCAAGTGTTAAAAATAAACATCAAAAAAGGGGAAAAAAAGTTGGTCTTTTCCCCCCCCCCTTTTTTTTTTTAGTGTATTAGTGCATTCTGTTATTTGAGGCAAAAACCCCACCCCCGTCATACTCGGTCGGTCTGTCCGTCAGTCAAACCCCCCGTTGCTTGGTTGATTGGCAAACCACCCACCACCTCCCCGTCATTCGCCCATCCACCCAACAGACCCACACTTACCTCATCTAGGTCATGGGCAGCTTTGGCAGCTTCCTCCTTCGTCTCCTCTTTGGCAGCCAATATGGTCGCTTCTAATCTCGGCCAATTGGGTCGCTTCCTGATTGGCCGGGAGGAGAAGCAGAAAGACATTAGCGAATATAAATTTGCTATTGTCACACAACTGAGTGGGCTCAGGGCACAGTGTCCTGCCCCCTGGACCCACCCTTTTTTAAAGCCAATTAGAGCCTCAAAAATAAATCCATGCATTTGGCACCCTGCATGTAGATTAGGGGCCGGGCACATGGATTAGGGCATCCCCCTAATGGAGCGGCCGCCACTGCCTACACATGAACCATATTCCTGTAATCTATTTTTCGTTCAATCATTTCTTACTGTATTTTTCTGCTTTCTTGTAAAATCCTCCATGAGCTCCCGAGCCTCCTGTTTTACCCCTCCATTCAGTTTGTTCGGAAAGGGCACTGCATGTGAGGTATGGTCATTTGCACTTCTCTATGTAAACTACAAATGCCATAGTCCATATTTCATAGTCCCCAGTCAATCTTGAGAGCAAGCAAGAGAAGGTGGCTATGTTCTAACATACATAGGGACCATGGAGAACAAACATTGCCACCCTCTAACAGGAAGTCAGATCACAACAGCAAACATAAAGGCTTTGGGATGAGGTGGAGAGCAATAGAAAGTACCTTTTGAGTTAATACATACTTAAATTGATTTTTTTTAAACAGGAGTTTAGAGTGACTTAAAGCCAACCTTTTACCATAACCATAAATAACATAATATAATTATCCACTTACCACCTGACTTCCCACAACGTACTATGGGTGAGTGGCCGGTGTAGGCAAAGTGACATACCCATATGTCACTGTCTACCTGTGGGTTTAGGTCACAAGCATTGCAAGCCTCTCACCCGCCATGATTGTACACAGCGGGAGTCTGTCAGCAAGTCCCGGCCAATGATTCCCAGGTGGGACCTGCTGACTGGCTGTGTACAACAGCCCAGAGCTCTCTGTTGATAAACAACAGAGAGCTCTGTAGAGAGGGAGCAATCTGTCAGTTTCTCAGGGATGAGAAACTAAGAGATCTAGTTGTAAAAGCAGCACACTTTACACACATTACATATAGTTAGGCACACATTTGACCCCTTGATCGTCCTAGATGTTAACCCCTTCTCAGTCAGTGTCATTAGTACAGTGACAGTGTGTCGTATTATCACTGATTACTGTATGTCACTGGTGATGTCATTGGCAGTTAGTCAGTTCCCCCCAGTGTCAGTTAGTGTCAGATTTCACGCTGCACTATCGCAGTCCCATTATATGTCACTGATCACTGCCATTAGTAGTATAAAAAAAACATAAAAATTCCAGTATATATCATAGTTTGTAGACCAATCAATATACATTTGTTGGGATTATTTTTAATGAAAGACATGTAGCAGAATACACGTTGGCCAACATTTATGAAGAAATTAGATTTTTTTTTTAAATAATATTGGATGTGTTTTAACCACTTGACCACTGGGCACTTAAACACCCTTAATAACCAGACCAATTTTCAGCTTTCGGTGCTCTCGCATTTTGAATGACAATTACTCAGTCATGCAACACTGGACCTATATGAAATTTTTGTCCTTTTTTTCACACAAATAGAGCTTTCTTTTGGTGGTATTTAATCACCGCTGGGTTTTTTATTTTTTGTGCTATAAAGGAAAAAATACCGAAAATTCTGTAAAAAAATGAATTTTTCTTTGTTTCTGTTAGAAAATTTAGCAGATTAGTAATTTTTTCTTCATAAATTTTGGCCAAAATTTATACCACTACATATCTTTGGTAAAAATAAGTACAAATTTGTGGATATTATTTGGTCTTTGTGAAAGTTATAGAGTCCACAAGCTATGGTGCCAATATCTGAAAATTGATCACACCTGAAGTACTGACGGCCTATTTCAATTCTTGAGACCCTAACATGCCAGAAAAGTACAAATACCCCCCAAATTACCCCTTTTTGGAAAGAAGACATTCCAAGGTATTTAGTAAGAGGCATGATGAGTTTTTTGAAGTTGTCATTTTTTCCCACAATTCTTTGCAAAATCAAGATTTTTTTTACTTTTTTTTTTTTTTCACAAAATTGTCATATTATCAGGTTATTTCTCACACACAGCATATGCATACCACAAATTACACCCCAAAACACATTCTGCTATTACTCCCGAGTATGGCGATACCACATGTGTGAGACTTTTACACAGTGTGGCCACATACAGAGGCCCAACATGCAGGGAGCGCCATCAGGTGTTCTGGAGCACCCAGGACAATTCTGACATTTCTCTCCTACATGTAAAAATCATCATTTATTTGCTAGAAAATTACATAGAACTCCAAAATATTATATATGTTTTTTTAGCAAACACCCTGGAGAATACAATGGTGGTCTTTGCAACTTTTTATCTTGCACGGTATTTGCGCAGTAATTTTTCGAATGCTTTTTTTTGGAAAAAAAAACAGTTTTGGGCTTAAAAAAATAAAAAAAAACAGTAAAGTTAGCCCAATTTTTCCATAATGTGAAAGATGAAGTTACGCTGAGTAAATAGATACCTAATATGTCACTCTTCAAAATTGCACACGCTCGTGGAATGGCGCCAAACGTCGCTACTTAAAAATCCCCATAGGCGACAATTTAATTTTTCTTTTACTGGTTATATGTTTTGAGTTACAGAAGAGGTCTAGAATTATTGCTCTCGCTCTAACGTTCGCAGCGATACCTCACATGTGTGGTTTGAACACCGTTTTCATATGTGGGCGGGACTTACGTATGCGTTCGCTTCTGCATGCGAGCACATGGGGACAGGGGCGCTTTAAAAAAAAAACATTTTTTTTATTGTTCATTTTACTTTATTTATTTTAGTTTGACATTTTTTTCCCCAAAAATAATTTTTTTGATCACTTTTATTCCTATTACAAGGAATGTAAACATCCCTTGTAATAGGAATATGGCATGACAGGTCCTCTTTACAGTGAGATGTGGGGTCAATAAGACCCTGCATCTCACCTCTAAGCTGGGAAGCCTGAAAAAAAAAAAAAAAAAAAAAAGATTCTGTCTTTGATCGTATTAGCGATTCGATAGAAGCACCGGAGGGCGGCGGGAGGGGGGGGGATGTCTATGGCTGGGTATTGCAGGGTATCACCGACTATGGCTGGGTATCTCAGAGTATGGCGTTGCAGAGTATTGCATTGCAGGGTATTGGCGGGTGTTGCAGAGCATTGCAGAGTGTTACAGGGTGTTGCAGGGTATTGGCAGGTGTTGCAGAGCATTGCAAAGTGTTGCAGGGTATTGGCGGGTGTTGCAGAGCATTGCAGAGTGTTGCAGGGTATTGGCGGGTGTTGCAGGGTATTGCAGAGTGTTACAGGGTATTGCAAAGCGTTGCAGAGTGTTGCAGAGTATTGCAGAGTGTTGCAGGGCATTGCAGAGTGTTGCAAGGTGTTGCGGAGTGTTGCAGGGCATTGCAGAGTGTTGCAGGGCATTGCAGAGTGTTGCAGGGCATTGCGGAGTGTTGCAGGGCATTGCGGAGTGTTGCAGGGCATTGCGGAGTGTTGCAGGGCAATGCAGAGTGTTGCAGGGCATTGCGGAGTGTTGCAGGGCAATGCAGAGTGTTGCAGGGCAATGCAGAGTGTTGCAGGGCAATGCAGAGTGCTGCAGGGCAATGCAGAGTGTTGCAGGGTAATGCAGAGTAATGCAGAGTAATGGGGGTATTGCAGAGTAATGCAGAGTAATGGGGGTATTGCAGAGTAATGCAGAGTAATGGCAGGGTATTGCAGAGTGTTGGCAGGGAATCGAGGGGTTAATTTTCGGTGCGCAGCGATGTGGGCACTGCAGATGCAGCCCACATCGCTGCTGACACCGATCTCTTCCCCCTCCGCTGTACCGATCGGTACAGAGAGGGGGAGGGAGGAACCGGCGTCATAACATGACGCCGGTTTGTTTACAAGTGATCACTCCGTCATTTGACGGAGCGATCACGTGGTAAACGGCCGCGCTGAGCGGCCGTTTACCGTGATTCGTGATTCGTGATGCGCCGGGTCCTGTGGATTAATTAACGGCCTCTCAGAGTTAAACAATCGCCCTGAAGCCGTTAATCGGCAATGGGCAGTTGTTAAGTGGTTAATGTAGACAGTAAAACATATTGGTGTATTTTTCAAAATTGTGAGTCATTTTTCATTTATATTGCAAAAAATAAAAAACGTGGTAATTAAATACCATCAAAAGAAAGCTCTGTGTAAAAAAAGTTATACAAATTAGTTTGGGAACAGCATTGCATGACTGTACAATTGCCAGTTAAAGTAGCGCAGTTTCAAATAGCAAAAGGGGGTAAAATCTTCCAGAGCTCAAGTGGTAAATACATACTTGAATGGATTTTTTTTTAAAGAGTTTAGTGTCACCTAAAGCCAACCTTTCACCTTACCATGAACAACATATAATTATATAACAGCTCCAACCCCCAATATTTTACAGGTAAATACCGAGCATACACAAATTTTAATTATGAGAAGATCTTTTTTTTTTATATAATTAACATTTTTTACAAACTGTTCCATAAAAGAGAATAAGAAAAAGAAAAAGTAACAAACATTGGACATTACACAGGACTGTCAACAGGCAAATATAAAGCCAACAAAAATCAAAGATACTCAAGTAATACAGCAGCACAATGATAGCAGACTCGCAGTTAAACATAACAAAGGTGTACCGGGGCATTTAATAACCAATCTATATAAGCGCCTTCAGAGAAATCCACCCCAGAGTTGTCTCAAATAAAAAAGAGAGACAAACTGCAAGAGATAATCATTCGCTTTGGAGTCATAACCAGCTATATTCAGAAGGCCCTGACAGACACTCAACGATAAACATAAAAAAAAGAAAGAGACAATAGCAGAAGAAAGGAGGTCAGAGAAAAAGAAAGTTCTGGGCTCTTCATACCCAAAGACAAAAGGTGGCCAGAAAAAAAAGGAAAAAGGACTATCAAGAGGGGGGACTCTTGAAGGTGCCAGAGCTGCCAGTGGTCCTATGGTTTTCTATTCTGTCAGTGAGATGTGCTGTAAGTTCCACATCCTTGATCCTAGCATAGACTTCCACCAAAGTAGGTGAGGTTTTTTTTCCAGTGAACTGCCACCAGGCATCTGGCTGCTGTGACAATATGGGTGCTAGTTTCTTGGCAAGCCTAGGCAACTTGGGTGGGAGTAGATCTAATTAAAAAGTTTTGGGGAGGAGCGGAAAAAATAAGTTAAACAAGCGTTGGAGAAGATCCTGAACTGTCCGCCAATTTGGTTCTAAAAAGCGAACAGTGCCAGTAATCATGTAGCAGTGTGCTTTTATGGCACTGCCAACAACGGTCTGAGACATTGGGATAAATGGTTCGGAGGCGTGAATAAGTCAGGTACCAAAAATATAATATTTTATAAGTATTCCCCTTGTAGAGGGTGCAAATGGAGCTCTTAGCCGCTTAGGACTATACGACCCACCACACCTCCAGAGGCAATTCCTTCCCAATCACCTATTCCCATTTAAGCATATAGCTTTGTTTCCCTGAGTGGCTATATGGTACTCATTCAAAAGCTTATAAATAACGGAATTAAGCCTTTTTGTGACAGGCCCACAAGAACTATATGCTCAAAAGGGGAAAGTTTAGAAAACTGCAGAGTGGGAGCAAAAGAAAGCGCAGAGTGGCATATCTGGAGGTCATTGAAATAGGCTCTACGGGGTAGAAGATCTTTATTGGAAAGAATGGTGAGGCAACAGGGTAAAATATAGCAAAGCACTAGAGAGGAGTTCAACAACACAATGTAATGGTTACTAAAGCATAGTCAATGTACAATTTTCTCCACTTTCATTTGCCAGCTCTTTGGGGGGGCATTTTTCTTTCGCCGTATTACATTTTTAGCTGTGGTTTTAAATTGTTTCTAAAATACTGCCCTTTATTGTGAACTGTGCATTTCACTCTAAAGTGATAAAGTGTGTTGCATGGAGAAGAAATGCTAGTAAGTACAGAATGAGTACATTCCAAAAAGGAAGCAATAAGCAGAAAGACGCCTTTTTGTCCTGCTCCTGAACTGATAACACAGGTATTTATTGAGAGCAGGGATTTTCAGTGCTCCAGTGTGAACAGAGCCAAAAGGAAGACTTTTGCTGAAACAGCTAATGCAAGCTTTATTTTATTTAATAGTATAGGGGAACATATATAGTTTGTCTATTATTTTTTTCTGTGTTATAAGCAAATTTAGGAATTTGTATCATAATGTTCCCATTTTGCACTTACGTTATGAATAATCCTAACTCTCACAGACCATAAAAATCTCATTGTCAATGAAAAAATAAATAAATAAAATGCTGGTTCTGCCTGTTGAACCTTGCTGGCTTTTCTGGCTGTTTCAAACTTTTTGATTTCTGGTTACGCTTACCTAAAAAAACAGTAACAAATGCTTTAAGACTGGGTGCACATGGGTGATTGTTGCACATAGTAGTGGCTGATTGCATTCATTTGGAGCGTTGTGCAATCATTAGCAATTCATTATTACAACATGCCACAGTCCATCAGGAGTCATTTGTTCTCCTAGAGTAGCGATTGATCACTAATTGCTAGCGATTAATCATGGTGATTTTAGTCGCATGGATGCATTTAGCTAGTAAAAGTAACCACCTACTACAGAATGCTTAAATGACTGCACCTTTTAAAGATTATAGATAAGGAAGAGCTCTAGCTGAGATGTGGTCCCTAAGCTATAGTTCCAATTCAAAGTGAATCTGTCATGATAGAGCTATTGTATCTATACTTGCTGACTTTCTTTTGAAGTTGCTAGCATTCTGGCTGGACAACTTATCCTGTGTCTTCACTACTTAAGAGACGTATGTCCAATGTTTTTTTAAAGTTCTTCTACTTTTGTCCTCCTGCGACCCAGAGTCAGCTGACAGAGCAGAGCTGTGCCAGACTGTAGAAGGATCCTTACAATATTATCAGGATTCATCATGCTGCCTGATTGACTGCTGTCTTTGCATTTCAACAGGCAGCTAAGAGCCGGAGCTAGATGTGCTCACTCCCTCCCCTTTCCAGAAGTCCAGTGAGCGTTGGAGGAGCACATTGTATATGAGATTCTTACAGTCACTATCTCCACTTGGAGAAGATCGAGAACTGAGTGATCAGTGATCATGTGATCACTCTCGATTTTAGGTCTTAGATTCAACATAGGTCAGCTGCAGCAGTACACAGATGCAGCAGCATAGAGGTCAACATGTAATGTTTCTTTAAGCCCATACTTTTACTTTAAGCCCTGGTTCACATCTATGAGGGTATTTGTGGGTGCAGAAATTGCAGTGATTTCTGCACCCGCAGCGGCCCACAGTCAAAATGCGCTGCTGTTTGAAAATGCATGGGGATCAACACCTACAGACCATTAAACGCAGGATAAAGCTCTTACCTGCCAACTACGTCGGAGTCCATCTAGGTTCCGCCTCTCCCAGCATACAGTCCCACATCTTAGGTGGCTAAACGCCCCGACAAGGTAGAGAACCCCTTCTGGTGGTCTTTTGGGGTCGAAGTGTTCTCTAATCAGAGACAAAATCCTCTTGTGGCATGCCTGTTTTGGAGTCCGGATCCAGCAGCTGGGACTGCATAATGTCTTCTCTCCTATGGAACTCTTTGTAGGTCTGTCAAATTCAGTAAAACTTTTTTTTCATGCCTCTAAAGACCCCATATACACTGTGCAACTTTTGTTGTCTGATTTACTTTAGATTTGCTCGGACCATGTGGTGCTGGGACCTGCCTGATTGCATACAAACTGAGGCTCTTAAGGTTTGACCTCATGTTGTGTGGTTTTGGTAAATCTGAGGGAAAAAATCTGCAGAGGATTGTATGATGTGTAGCCAGCTGAAAAGTGTCCTTTTATGTGGATGGGCGCTGGCCCTTCTAATTGTACTAGCCCTTTTTTGATTAGACCAGAGGTGAGAGAGTACTGAGTCTCTCTCTCTCTCTCTCTCAGGTGATCTATTTGCAGAGAACAAAATGGCCAGGTAATGGATGCCTTTGCTATTCAGGCAGCATCTCATTCTGAGGAACAGTCAATGACAGGTAAGTCTTGCTATCCTAGTAATGGGGTTAGAAGGGGGGAGCAATGTATTACTAGAGGTTGGGGGGGGGGGATGTTTGCCCAGATTTCTTTTATTTAAATTTGTTATTATCTGCCAAAAAAAGGGGTATGCCATGCAGTCCCCCTTGCACCTTTTGGTTCTTCCTCCAACACCACATAACCAAGACAACAGCAATACCAGGTAAGGGCCAACTTTTGGTAAGTAAGAAGATGTGGGAAAAAGAGTGGGTTTTGCTCTGACAAGCATGTCTTCCTGTCTATTGCAGTCCCGGTTGCTCAGACACCCACTCAAGGAGGTCCAGAGGCCTTCTGGATCGTCAAGATTTTTCCAAGGCAGAAAGTGACTCCTCCAGTCTTGGCAGACACCAGTACAAAGGGAGCAAATGTATGCTTAAGAGAACGCACACAGCTTCTCCGCCAAGGGCTCAGCGCCCGAAAAGGCAAATGTTGGTCATGTGGAGATGACCCTATGCCTGGAAAGCTACTTTGCAGCAACTGCTTCAGGCAGCTTGCCAGAGACCAGGAGTATGAGAGTAAGCAGGTGTCAACCTTGCTCAAGAAAGTAGTCCCCAACTCCCTGGAAGAATTTTCCAGTCATCTCGGGCAACCAGGGACAGAAGCGGATGAACAGTGTGGGCCCTGCACCAGGTCTAAACCAAGTCATTCAACCCTTTCTAACTAGAGGGGTGCCAGGCATTTCAGGGGTGACTCCAGCCCAGCAGATTAGGAAGGCCGATTCCCCAGACCCAGTATTACAGCCAACCTTTCAGGCAGAGAGAGAAGGCATTGCATCCTCCTCGGCAGAGGATCCTGAAGGTTCAGGCTATGATTTTGCATTAATACCAGCATTCATTATGGCAGTAAAAGCTGCACTGGAATGGGAGGATCCAGAACATCCTCCAAAGAAGGAGAAAACCTATTATCACACACCATACAATCTGATTTTTAAATTGTGTGGCAATCGCTGCACAACACGCTTTAGGTTCCGTTATCCTTTCAGAGCACCCCAAATGCCATGCAACTCTGCTGTGATAGTCGCGTGGGGAAACGCGCCTTTAAAAACATTGTGCAAAGCTGGTCACCCCTAAATAGAAGCAGAGGCTTCCTTTTGCACACATAGGGCAGCCAAGTGAATGGGCCGCCCCCATGCGAGTTGCAGCATTATGTACAAATCCCTCTTTGAAAATTGTATAGCAGGAACACTTGTCCCCTCTACGTGATATCAAATGCCTCTGAAAAGTGACCTAAGCACAGATTGCTTTTCAGTTCAATAGCAGATCCTGCTGCAAGTATGAACAAGCCTTTGGGTTTCATAGGAGGAACCTAAAGAAACAGCTATCTTTCCTCTTATGACAGAAATAAAAATCATCAAGGCTCCAGATGAGATAAAATTCTCGGTGGACTTCACAGGTAAGGCAGCTATAGACATCATTCAATGGTCATCCAGAACCATGTTCAGCTCAGTCCCAGCCAAAAGAGCGCTGTGGCTAAAACCCTGGGCGGTTGACCCATCCTCAAAGCAGAATTGTTGTAAACTGCCTTTTAAAGGGAAAGGCGCAGTATGGCAAAAAAATGGGAGACTGCCATCTCCAGGGTTACAGGAGGAAAATCAGGTCTTCTACCCCAAAATCGAAGGTCCAGAGGGGGCAACCATCCAGAGAAGCGTCAAACAGGTACTGGGATTGGAGGGGTACACAGTCTACCTTCGTGAGATCACAGAGAGCTAAGACCCCTGCGGCTCCCCAAGATACCCAGAAGCCCTTTTAATGCCAGGCCTGCCCAGGAGGCAGTTGGAGCCAGGGGGCTCAAAGTGACCCAATTCCGGCAGGACCACTGCAAAAAAAAGGATGGATTCAGTACACAGCGGCGCAAGGCCATTATTGGCTGTTCAAACTGCAGCCTCCAGAACTACCTTAAGAGGCTGAATCAATTTATCCGGATAGACTCAACTGGGGTCTCTCCATACCATAATCCAGGTCATTCAACCAGGAGACTGGAGGATTTCAATGGACTTGCAATATGCCTATCAGCATGTCCCGATCCTTCATTCATACCATCAGTTCCTCAGTTTTGCGTTGAGGGACAGACACTACCAGAGCCAACTGTAGCCTACACAGAATTGAAAAATACAAATGATGCACTCTAATGAACTTCTTCACCAGTGCATCAGTAGTATAAATAAGTTAGCCTGGTAATTAATAGAAAAAAACCTGTGCAATTACCAAACATAAAGTGCTAACGTGCTGATACTATAAAGTGCTTCAAATAACCCCACTTTCTAAAGAATGCTAAATAATAGCTAATAAAATAATAAAGTGCTGGGTGCTTAATTATTAAACCGATAGGTATTAAAGTGCTAATGAGCAAAATGTGCTCCCATAGGTGTATGAAAAAGGGTTAAATCAATCAAGGTACTGATGTGCTTAGTGTACTGCAATCAGCATGTTCCAAATATAAATAGGAAATTACATAATAAATAAACAACAATTTGATGCATACACTCATCTACGTGTATCTAAAATACACATGAAAAAAATCCAATGTGTACAGATCAGAAATATTAAATATAAATAAAATTGTCCATAAACATAGAAATTGAAGTGTCCAGTGTCCTAATGTAATTTTCACATTCAGCTTATTTCAGCTAAAAAAGGATCAATCTCTCCAAGCCTCTATAGAAATTGACCGTTTGCAGGTCCTCCTCTAGAGATAAGGGTACCATCTCTTTGTTATACCAATCTCTCAATGAAGTGAAGCTCCCTGCTAAGTCTCAAGCCATGCTGGGTTGGGAAAAGGAAATTGGTTTTGAGCTAACCCCAGAGGAGTGGGTAGATATGATCACTAATATGCGAAAATGCACAAAATCTTTGTCAGTCAGAGAAACAGCTTTGAAATTACACACAAGATGGTATTACACCCCCTCAAGGTTACACAAGTTTAGCCCTCTGGTCCCGGGGAGTTGCTTCCGTGGATGTCCGGAGGCTGGCACCTTTCTCCATATATTTTGGGGCTGTGGAGTGCTCCAGCCCATATGGCAGCAGGTAGTTGATAAATTGTTCCAATCCACTGGAGTTAGGATAAATATCACATGCCAGATGGGCCTCTTATATGCGGACATCCCGGGACTGACCCCTCCAGCCCAGAAATTAGCCCATACACTTGTCAGTGCGGTTCACTGGACCATAGCTTTGCATTGGAGATCACCAGCGGTCCCTTGGGAGCAAATTCTGCGACGCATGGAATCAATCAAACTTATGGAACGCTTACATCACACTTTGATGGATTCCATGCCTATCTTTGATAACAAGTGGGCCTCATGGTCGTCTCTTTAATTAGTAGGCCTTCTGGCCTTAGATGGTAGTTTGGCACCCAGCCCAATGGCAGTATTGATGAATACAACTGGTAGCACTCACTTGTGGTTGTGTTTTTGTCTTTTTTTGTTTTTTTCCGTTTCCTACTTTCCTTTCCTTTTATTTTATTTTCAATTATGTACTTTCCACTGATATGCAATTTTATATTACACTGATGGGTTTAGCATTTCAGTTTGTATATGTATTGCATGTACACAGATGCTTACTTTTTATGCTATTCTCAATGTAAACTACTGTACACATTGCATCTTTCCTTGTACTTGTCTTCATTCTTTTAATAAAACGTTTGTAAACAAAAAAAACAATGCTGAACTTCCAGGTTGACATTGACCACCATTCCAATATGCAGACTCCTAGAATAAAACAGAGATACATATCATAGCGCAGTATGTATACTTTGCACCAACGATTATGTGAAGCAAAGATTCCACTCACAAAACCCCTGGTAATGCAGCACTTCCAGATAAAAATAATCAGCCGGCTGGGGGTCGGGGCTCTGTGTCTAAGTGGATACATGGAGTTCTGACTCGGCTTGGGTGCCCCCTGTAGCAAGCTGCTGGCTGAGGGGCACTCAAAGAAGGGATGGGCTAGGAGCAGCAAAGAAGGATCCGAGAAGAGGAGAGTTTGGGCAGGTAAGTATACCATATTATATATTTTTTTTAAACGAGCCTTTACAATCGCTTTAAGGACCAAAAGGATTTGCCCCCTTAATGACCAGGCAATTTTTTGCGATATGGCACTGCATCACTTTAACTGACAATTGCACGGGTGTGCGACGCTGTACCCAAACAAAATTGACGTCCTTTTTTCCCCCAAATAGAGCTTTCTTATGGTGGTATTTGATCACCTCTTCGGTTTTAATTGTTTGCGCTATAAACAAATGTAGCGGCGGCTCTTGAAGAGCACGCACTATGCATTTTTTAAAGTTAAAGTTGCCTAAACTGCAGTTTGGTTTGGGTACAATTATTTAAATTGGGCCTCAGCATCAGTCTGACTGGACTGTGAGATGTTCAGCCTGGCCACAGGGGGCACTGTCTCTTCTGGAAGGCATGGAACTATGGTCTAGTCAGGTGCTTACGTTACTCTCTCTCGGAGCCCGCCCAGTGGGAGTGGCACTCTCGCTGTGCTTTCTGGGAGAGGGTATTTAAGATGCGGACATCACGTGGTTCGGGATTCCGGTCCAGAATGATGTGCTGACTTCATGGTCCTGGTCCTCCTGACCAGTCCCCAGGAAAGCTATGTCCTGGGGTGCGGATCCACCTGACTTTAATGTCTCGGGGCTGGCTAGCCCCAGGAAAGGACACTAAAGGAAGGATTCTGAGGTGGTTGGGTGCCGCCTCCAGTTCGGGAGAGACCCAGTGTACTCCAAGCATTCCAGGGGAGGACTCTTCAAAAGAACACCACGTACGAGTTGATTTTCTTAGCAAGAGCCTGGAAGGGCTGAAGTAACTAAGAGAATCCACGGTCTTCGCGGATATCGCCAAGCAGGCTGAAAGATCCAGGTATCCTACAAGTGTTCTCAAGCTTAGTTTTCCTACGGGTTCTGCAACAACGTCTGTGGCAGAGACATTATCTTGTACGTGTCTACAACAACATCTGTGGCAGAGACTTGTTCCTGAGTAAGCACCAAGTTGGCTCCTAGGCCTTGTGAGGGAGGGATGTCCAACCTGAGTGATCATCCAGCTGCGAATGGCTATTCTCTGGATGCAGTCAAAGTAAGCAAGTTCTTCAATTTTTTTTGACTTTGACACTAAGAGTACCTGAACTTCCTTTCCAACCCTCTGATCCCAAGTTGAAAGACTGTTCAATTGTCTGAGTTTTGGAAAATCCATTCAAGTGGATCTATTGTCAGTCTCAAGTTACTGGGCCATTTACCACGGCACATCCCCTAGACGTGCAACAAGGAGAACGGAAGGTAACGGTAAGCCCAAAAATAACCAGCAGCTCCTTCGGGGGTTAGTGCTACACAAACAAATAGGGACAATATTGAAAAAAAAAAACATTTTCTTTTTTACTTTTTGCTATAATACATATCCCAAAAAAATATATAAAAACTTATATTCATCAGTTTAGGCTGATATATATTCTTCTACATATTTTTTGCTAATATTTATTGATTTGCACAAAAGTTATCACGTCTACAAACTATGGGATAGATTTAGGGACTTTTATTTTTATTTTTTATTGTTTTTACTAGTAATGGTGGTGATCTGCGATTTTTAGTGGGACTGCGACATTACAGCGGACAAATCTGACCAAAATGACACTTAGACCAGTGACATTATTCCTTTGATCAGTGTTTTAAAAATGCTATAAAAAAGGGGGCATGGGCTCACTGGAATATGAAAGAGACCAATGTTTCCGATCACTGGGAACAGAAGATCTCTGACTGGTTCCCTGTCAGAATGGGGATCCACTAGTTTACAGATCACCGTTCTGCCTCTATACTAAGCGATTGTGGATCGTCGGTGGGGATGTTGAGTCCACCCAAACCATGGGCCTGCTCCCGCAGCTCAACTGTGCCTGTTCGAGCCACCAGTACGGCGATTCGTGCAGGAGAGCCGGCTTGTCACCGCATAACAACAGCGGCTGGCCAGCAAGTGGTTAATCTACTGAGCTGACCAGAACTAGTTATTGAGGTTGTCTATTCCACATTTTCACAGCTCTTACTGTAAAAAAGCCTTTCTGTATGTGAAGATTAAATCTATTTTTATCCAGATATAAAGAATGCCTCCTTCTCCTCTGTTATGACCTCAAAGTGAATAACGCTACACTAAACACTATATGGACCGCCTATGCATTTATACATGGTAAACATATTCTCTTTAATCTCCTTTTCTCAAGATAGAATAAATTCAGTTCCTCTAATCTTTCCTCTTAGCTAAGCTCCCCCATGCTTCTTATCAGTTTGGTTGTCCTTCTCTTCACTTTCTCTAGCTGTCGGATATCCTCTTTAAGAACTGGTGGCCAAAACTGCACTGCATATTCCATATGAGGTCTTACTAATGATTTATACAGGGGCAAAATTATGTCTCTCTCTCTCTGGAATCTATACATTTTTTTTGATAGGAGAAAATATTTTGCTTGCTTTAGAAACAATCACAGCCCAATAATTACTTATCAGAGACAGAAAACTATTGGTTTACAAATATAATCAGCAATGGTAGAGTCAATGTATGTTCATCAAGACCCATTTGCTCTAAATATAAAGTGGGTTACTAGCTGGTAGTGATAGCTAAGACAGAAGCTAAGATTTCATACATTGTAAATGATCTTTCAATGACTCATTTATTACATGTTCCTTAAGAAGTTGTTGGTGACTGTTTGATACAGGAGTTATCTGGTATCACAACATCTGTTGAAAGCTTTTTTTGCAATGTATGCAGAAACTTTCAGTACGTAGGAGTTTGATGTAGGCTGAAGATATTGAAAGAGCAATTTACAGTAAATACTGGGTATGTTTCTAGAATTAATTTTATTATATTTGGAAATACTGAAGACAATGTACTACAATGTGCCTTACCATATTTAGGAATTTCCAAACCCATCCTTAATTTTTAACTAAAAGCAACATACTGCCTTAAAAATCCACAAGCAGAAGACATTTACTGCATGTGAATAAGAACCATATGTGCTATCAGAGTTGGCAAACTATATGCCGTTTTAATACTCCTGTAGTGCTGAGCTCAAGGTTTGACCTAAACCCAACCTGTTCACATTTTGGTGAATCGCTGAACAAACTGGCCATGTTTAGCTAGTTTGCTCATCAGTGGGGATGTTTCATTTATTTTTTAAATTTTTGTATTCGCTATTTATAGTTTTTTTTATTACATTACAAAACACGAATTGCAGAAAAAGAAAGCAATATGATGCATTTGTTATCATGACCAATACTAATGGCAATGTATAACTTAATCAGATAGAAAGTAGTCACTATATGATGATATTGATGGAAATTTAGAAACCTTTTGAACTTCACCTACCGAGCTTGGGAGAGGCTGTAGGGTTCCCCACAATGATAGGTCCTAACTGGGCCACTACATTCAGGTTCAGAGGTCGAAAACATTTATGTGTCTGATGTCTGATGATAAACCAAAAGGGAAACCAGTAAGGAATAAAGGAAACCATATTGTAGTACTAGGGAGGGGGAAAGCAAAACCTGAACATGAGAGATGAAATGGAGTGGAGGACAGGGCTGGGAACAGGTAGTGCATCAGGTAGGCTGTGGGGTCTAATGATTCCTTGTGAAAAATGAAGTTTAGAAAAGAAAGAGCAAATGATGGAAAATCGTGGGTTGGTGGAGTTGAATGGTACAACACAGCAAGCAAGCTAAGCCAGCAAGAAGCTGTTTGAACTCATCCATAAGAGAATATTTGGTCCAGTAAAACCAAGCAGTCAGCCTTACGTAAGCCTGATATATTCTACACTTGAGATCCATTGCTATATGGTTGGGGGTAATAAGTATTTAATAATGATGGGATGCATGAGAGGGCAGGGTGTTGAACCACAGATTTTTTGTAAGTGTCATGGGTACCAAGTTATGGTACAGGAGAAACAACACTGGAAAGAACATTATTTTTGGGACCTTTTGATTGGTACATTTTTGGACTATATTGAGAACCATCTGCCATTTTTTAGCAGTAATGCACTACTAAAAAGGGAACACTGTCGACTGCCCATCATAATGGCTGTTTTCTCATCCCTATACTCTTGCACAAAAAGATGTTGATGCTAAAGGTAAGGATACCTTTGAATACTTTTCTCTTTAAATCTCTTTAATGAGGATAGTGCATAAAAAGTGGGCTAACAGTAATATTTGTTTAGTTTTCAAACCTGAACTGCACTTCTGACCATTTTAACCACTTGCCGACCGCCGCACGACGATGTACGTCCTATTTTTGAAGAGGGATATCTCAGTAACGGCAGCAGCTGCTGCCACAACCGAGATATCCATCTCTTCAGGCGGCGGTCGGCTGTACGATAACGGTGGTCTCCGCGGCGGATTCGCCCCGAGATCACCGCTATCAGCGGCGGGAGAAGTGCCACCCCCCCCTCCCGCCGCCCTCCCGCACCACAATTTTTTTAAAACACCCCGTCACGACGAGCTTGCGCACAGAAGCGAGCGCATACGTAAGTAGCGCCCACATATGAAAACGGTGGTCAAACCACACATGTGAGGTATCGCCGCGATCTGTAGAGCAAGAGCAATAATTCTAGCCCTAGTCCTCCTCTGTAACGCAAAAAATGCAACCTGTAGTATTTTCTAAATGTCGCTTATGGAGATTTTTGAGGCTAAAAGTTTGACGCCATTCCACGAGCGGGCGCAATTTTGAAGCGTGACATGTTGGGTATCAATTTACTCGGCATACCATTATCTTTCACAGTATAAAAAAAATTGGGCTAATTTTACTGTTGTCTTGTTTTTTTATTCAAAAAAGTTAATTTTTTCCAAAAAAAGTGCGCTTGTAAGACCGCTGCGCAAATACGGTGTGAAAAAAAGTATTTCAATGACCGCCATTTTATTCTCTAGGGTGTTAGAAAAAAAACAATATAAAATGTTTGGGGGTTCTAAGTAATTTTCTAGCAAAAAAAACTGTTTTAAACATGGAAACACCAAGTCTGAAAAAGAGGCCTGGTCCTTAAGTGGTTAAGCAATTAAATGAATTGCTTAAATGGTCAATTAATTAATAATTTGCTATGAGCAGTAGGGCAATAATACATTCTTCTTGTAACACATTTTGTAAAAATCCTTTCCAATATAGTTATTACTTTATCTAATAAATGTGACTGCATCCAGATCAAATTATACTTAGGCCACATTCACATTGTAATAACTGCAGAAGCGCATTTAACATAAAGGGTTTTTTTTGGGCAGTGCTCTGCCAATGACCTGATTTTTGAAACCAAAGAAAACAAGGGTAGTTACAGTCTTAGTGCTGAAGATATTTGATCTCCTGTCATGCTCTGTCCCCCAGCCGTAAAGTGTGAACTTATATTGAGAGCAAAGTGGCCCAATCACAATACAGCCCCGAAGAGCTAATTCATACCACTTACCTAGAAAAACAAAAAAAGAGTTGGATCAGAATAAATTCTAATCTATGCACCCCCCCCCCCCCCAAAGTGGATGGAAGCCATATTTATTACAGCCTATAGATTGGAAAGATTGGATAGTTGCCATCTAATATATATGGCTAGTGTAAGGACAATTATAGATGTTAACGTCACTCGGATCTTAATATACAGAGAGATATATTCAGACATTAAATATAAAAAATATTCAATAAACATAAAAGTTATACCCTGCAATACCCCTTTATTTCTATGGGTTAATAGGCCTTTACTTTACAGACATTATTTGCTGAGGTTCACAACAATCAGACAGATCATCATCTGAACTTGTTGATGTAATATATTGTTTTAATAATTTGATCATTTATCTATGAGGAACTCTATGTTTGGTAGGCTGGATTTTCCCTGTCAAACTCTCTTCTGCTGAGACCAGCAAGTTTTGGTGATATCCTTCTGTTCTTATTTCTCTGTCCTTCATTGGAATAGATGTGCATGCTTGAGTAATCTGAGTGTTCTTTTTGTTTTTGTTTTTTTACAAAGAAACCTCCTTTCACCAGTCAGATTGTACCCCATCTGATGTCTGTTGATTTTTAAGGCAAATGTTCCAAAGGCAAGAAGCAAATTAACAAACAAAAGCTACAGTGGAGTCTAAAGTTCTCAAAGGGATTGTTGCCCAATCTGAAGCTGCTTTAGCACAATAATACAATACAAGTACATTATTTTTTATTTTATTTTTATATGTGTAATTGCTTTTCTTCTAATAACTTGGAAAGAAGAAAACATCAATATTGCTGCACAAACAAAATTGCTAAGATTCAATTTCTCTGTGGTGTAAACAAGTCCTTTCATTTCTACCACTCAGGTGTGCCATGAATAATCTAAAGTTAAATATATATATATATATATATATATCTATATATATATACTGTATATCTATATATATATATATATATATATATATATATCTATATATATATATATAGATATATATATATATATATATATATATATATATATATATATATATATATATATATATATATATAATATGTAAGATTTAAATGGTTTTACCTTTCAAAGTTGTCATAATTGTATAATTTGCCAAATGTGAGTCAAATTTTTGCAACCGCAAATATGATTCAATGTAAGTGAATTAAAATCAGATGATTCCCCACAGCTGAAGTATGTATTCTGAAAAAAATGATGGTTTCCTGAAATATTTTCATTTTCTCTGCATGTAAAATGAAAGAATAATAACTGTTGACCTACAGGGTCTGCAAATAGGAAACTGCCACGTTCTGCTCTAATGATTTGGCAACTTCCTCTTGGCCGGTATGACTGAATGTTTGTAAAGCAGATCCAGTATCTGGCTCTCCAGAGCAGCTTTCCACTGCATTAAAGACAAATGTTTCAGGAGTCATTTGGTGCCCGTGTGCAAACACCAAATTAAAGTAAATAGTATGTGGAAGGTGAGTGGTGCTTTTAGCAGATGGGGCAGAGACACTCACTGAGCTGGAACATGGATGTTAATACAAAATTAAGGCAAGATGAGGGGAGACTGAAATAACTAGACATGTCCACCTGTTTTGCAGTTTACTCAGTGAGGAAATTCAAAAATATATTATGATAAGACTAACAAAGAGTGCTATGCCACGCAAACACAAATTCTCTTCATTATTCACCTTGGAAAGTTATTCTTCGCATGATAAAAAGGAAAAAATGCAAATTATGGCACGCACTATAATTTTGCATGTTATAAATTGTTTTTTGCAGCATGCTATTTACAGCTAAGTATATAAAAAAGTAAAACATAGTTTTACTACATTTACAGTTGATATTATCTAACATACTGTATGCATATACATTATTTTACCCAACATCTCACCCCAACACTATTCATCCATTCTTTAACTGAGTCATTAAGAATCATGGCACTTAAAGCTGAACTCTATGAAACTTAAAAATCCACTCTTGCAGTGGGACTGGGACCACACTGCAAGAGTTAACCGTTTGTTTTTGTCTGGGGAGCTCTGAAAAGGTACTTTCACACCTCCACTCAGATCCTCCAATACTGCAGGCTGCTCTGCACCGCTAAGCAGGTTCCCGCAGCCTTGTCTCTCCTATGCACTGGCAATCTAAGGTTCTCTGATGTCATCAACACTAATGCAAGGTCTAAAGATATGTACTGAGGAGTAGTCCACTGTTAGGGCATGGGGGAAGTGCAGAGACTTCTTGATGTTTCTAATGTATGTAGAAAGATGGCAACCCATTTTACAACTAGCCTTTGCAGTAAGGTGCACATGGAAGGGCAACACACATCCCAAACATCCCTGCATCTGCCATTGCCAATGTGTCCCTGTGCCTATAAGGAGGAGTGAGCTCCCTCCAGGCAAAACTGCCCTTAATTTAGCCACTGTTATATATACTCCAACTTGGAGACTTTCAAAATATTGAGTTATGCCCGTACACACGATCGGACTTTCCACCAACAAAACTGCGGATTTTTGTTCAAAGGATGTTGGCTCAAACTTGTCTTGCATACACACAGTCACAAAAATGTTGGCCAACAATTACGAACGTGGGAACATGGTGACGTACAAGACATATGATGAGCTGAGAAAAAGGAAGTTCAATAGCCAATGCGGTTCCTTCTGCTTGATTCCGAGCATTTACAGGCATCATTTTCCACAAACACATAGCGCAGGGTGGCTGAATAAAAGAGAGGAGCTGGCAGTGATATTTATTTACGTTTACTTTTACGACTAATAGCGGCAGCATACAGCTCACACACATACAGAAGCTGACAGGCTGGGAGGGAGGGGGAGAGAGGAGACCACTGGATGACGGAGGCACATAAATGGACCATGGTAATCAGGGATCAACAGCCATGATTACCATGGTCAGTTGGTCAGAGGCTCGCCATGGCCGCACTGCCTGGCCGTTCGTTCCGCTGTGGGGAGGGGGACTTTCGCCCGCTGAGCTGAGAAGAGGCTGAGTCTCAGAGAGACTGTCTGGACCGCCCCATCCTGCCCCGCCTATTCAGAGAGAGAGAATGTAGGGAAGCTGGGTGGACACTGAAAAATGAAGTCAGCTGACACCAATCGAGTGAAGGGGAGGGTCACTCTCTCTCCCCATGAGGAAAGGCATCCCTGGAGGCATTCAAGTAAGTGACTGCCTGACGATTCGAATTGCAGTGCAATCGATCCATCGAAAGTTCTCCACCACATCTGCTTCTTACTGATCCCATCCCAAACTACCCACCATCACTTCTACAACAGAAGTGATGGGGGGATATGGTAGGGATGAGATCAGTGGTGGTGGGGGATGGGATCAGTAAGAGGCAGAGGTGGTGGTGGGAGAGGATGGCACGACCACCACTGCCAACCCCCAGTACAACCGCTGCCTGCCACCCCCCCAAGTACCACTGCTGCCTGCCATTCCCCCAAGTACACCACCACTGCCACCCCCCCAAGTACACCACCACCGCTGCCACCCCCTCAAGTACCACTGCTGCCACCCCTGTCACAGTTACTTTGCTGAGTAACTAATTACTTTTCCAATGTAGTAACCGAGTTACTAACGCAATTACTTTTTGGGAGAAGTAATTTGTAACTTAACTAATTACTTTTTTAAAGTAAGATGACCAACACTGACAACAAAACCCTCTATTTTTAATGGGAATTGTTAGGGTCAGTTTGGTTTGTTGCAGGCGGGCTGGTAAGTGTGCTTAGAGATTTTTGTTTGTTTGGGATGTGTGTTGCCCTATCATTTGCACCTTATTGCAAAGGCTAGTTATAAATTGGGGTGGTTGCCATCTTTTTATATAGCTTCTTTGCTGATTTGGTGTGGGGACACATTGGACATCTTCAGCTGCCTTTGTCCTCTTGCTGGGTATCCAATGTGTCTCTTTGCCTTAAGAAGGAGTGGGTTCCCTCCAGGCAAACCTGTCCTTAATTTATCCACTGCTATATACGCTCCAACTTCAAGACTCTCAGAAATATAGAGCTAGGACTGCAGTATACAGAGGAGCCTTTCTGTAGGCACTACGACTTTCACATATATTTGTGAATGTGTGCAACTGAAACCTATTTTTTTTAAATGTGAATTGTTACACAGGGTATAATTTGGTTTGTTTGCAGGCTAGCTGGTAAGTGTGCTGGGAAATTTTGATTTGTTTGCAAAATGTGTATCTATGGTCAAAATGTAAAATCATATAATAATATACACATTATATTTCACTTATTTTCAGCCTACTCCTATTAACCACTTAAGGACCGCCGTATTGCCATTGTACGTCATCACAATGGCACAGGCAGGCACAAGCACGTAGATGTACGTGCCTGCCTTCCAGCGGGTGGGGGGTCCGATCGGACCCCCTCCCGCTGGATACGGCGGTCCAGTTCGCTCCAGGAGCGATCCGTGATGAGGGGATGGCTGTTGGTTTCTGGATCGCTCCTGGCCAATGACAAGCTTCCTCCCACTGTGTATTGTTTACACAGGAAGGAGGAAGTGATGTCATTCTCCTCGGGGCGGTCTTTTTGACCGGACTACGAGGAGAAGACAAAAAGTAAGTGCACCAAAACACTACACTGACAAATAGGTACACATAGGTACACAACCCCCCCCCCCATCCCCCCCCATCGCCCCTCGGTCCCCCCCGCCCCCCCTCCGCCCCCAGTCACAGTGTCACTGATTGCATTGATCATTTCTTTACTGATCACTGCATTCAGTGTCAGTTGTAACAGTTAAAACTGTCAGGGCATTTAGTGTTAGGTCCAGGGTAGCCCCCCTATCACCCCCCAATAAAGATTTAACCCCCTGATTGCCCCTAGAGTTAACCCTTTCACCCCCTTTTGCCAGTGTCACTAAGCGATCATTTTTCTGATCGCTGCATCAGTGTCGCTACTGTCGCTAGGTAGCTAGTTATTTTTTTAGGTTCACCGCCAGGTTTTTATATCGCTAGGTACCCCGATATACTACCCAATAATGGTTTTAACCCCCTGATTGCCCCTAGTTAACCCTTTCCCCCTCTTTTGCCAGTGTCACTAAGCGATCATTTTTCTGATCGCTGCATCAGTGTCGCTACTGTCGCTAGGTAGCTAGTTATTTTTTTAGGTTCACCGCCAGGTTTTTATATCGCTAGGTACCCCGATATACTACCCAATAATGGTTTTAACCCCCTGATTGCCCCTAGTTAACCCTTTCACCCCCTTTTGCCAGTGTCACTAAGCGATCATTTTTCTGATCGCTGCATTAGTGTCGCTACTGTCGCTAGGTAGCTAGTTATTTTTTTAGGTTCACCGCCAGGTTTTTATATCGCTAGGTACCCCGATATACTACCCAATAATGGTTTTAACCCCCTGATTGCTCCTAGTTAACCCTTTCACCCCCTTTTGCCAGTGTCACTAAGCGATCATTTTTCTGATCGCTGCTTCAGTGTCGCTACTGTCGCTAGGTAGCTAGTTATTTTTTTAGGTTCACCGCCAGGTTTTTATAGCGCTAGGTAGCCCGATATACTACCCAATAATGGTTTCAACCCCCTGATTGCCCCTAGTTAACCCTTTCACCCCCTTTTGCCACTGTCACTAAGCGATCATTTTTCTGATCGCTGCATTAGTGTCGCTAGTGTCGCTAGGTAGCTAGGTATTTTTTAGGTTCACCGCCAGGTTTTTATAGCGCTAGGTACCCCGATATACTACCCAATAATGGTTTTAACCCCCTGATTGCCCCTAGTTAACCCTTTCACCCCCTTTTGCCAGTGTCACTAAGCGATCGTTTTTCTGATCGCTGCATTAGTGTCACTAGTGTCGTTAGGTAGCTAGTTATTTTTTTAGGTTCACCGCCAGGTTTTTATAGCGTTAGGTACCCCCATATACTACCCAATAATGGTTTTAACCCCCTGATTGCCCCTAGTTAACCCTTTCACCAGCGATCACAGTATAAGTGTCACTGGTGACGCTGGTTAGCCAGTTCGTTATTTAGGTTCCCCGTCAGGTTTTTATATAGCGCCAGGGACCCCCATATACTACCTAATAAAAATTTGAACCCCCTGATTGCCCCTAGTTAACCCTTTCACCACTGATCACCGTATAAGTGTTACGGGTGACTCTGGTTAGTTTGCTTTTTATAGCATCGGGGCACCCACCATTTATTACCCAATAAAGGTTTAACCCCCTGATCACCCGGCCGGTGATATCAATTAGGTTTTAGGGTCAGGGTCTGCGTCGCCCCAGGCAGCGCTAGGTTAGTGCCAGTACTGCTAACACCCACACGCAAAGCATAAACCTCCTGTAGTGGTATAGAATCTGAACAGATCAATATCTGATCTGATCAGATCTATACTAGCGTCCCCAGCAGTTCAGGGTTCCAAAAAAACGCATTGTTAGTGGGATCAGATACCTGCTAGCACCTGTGTTTTGCCCCTCTGCCCAGCCCACCCAAGTGCAGTATCGATCGCTCATTGTCACTTACAAAACACTAAACACATAACTGCAGCGATCGCAGAGTCAGGCCTGATCCCTGCGATCGCTAACAGTTTTTTTGGTAGCATTTTATATTTAAATCCGGAAGGCAGTGCTTGGTTTTCGGGGTCCCGTACGTGGCTAGCCTCCCAAAAGCAATATATCATTTAGTGACACCTTTTTGTAAAAAAATAAAAAAAAATTATTTTTTGTCATTATTCAATCCCTTGGGACAAAAAAAACAAATATTCAATGGTCTCAACATGGCCCTCAGCAAATAGCTTGGGGTGTCTACTTTCCAAAATGGGTTCATTTGGGGGGGGTTTTGTGCCATCTTGGCATTTTATGGCCTTCAAAACTGTGATAGGTAGTGATAGGTAGTGAGGAGTAAAATAAAAAATGTATGCCCTTAGAAATCCTGAAGGCGGTGCTTGGATTTCGGGGTCCCGTACGCGGCTAGACTCCCAAAAAGTCCCACACATGTGGTATCCCTGTACTCAGGAGAAGCAGCAGAATGTATTTTGGGGTGTCATTTCATATATGCCCATAGCATGTGTGAGCAATATATCATTTAGTGACAACTTTGTGCAAAAAAAAACAAAGTTTGTAATATTCCCGCAACTTGTGGCAAAATATAAAATATTCCATGGTCTCAACATGCCTCTCAGTAAATAGCTTGGGGTGTCTACTTTCCAAAATGGGGTCATTTTGGGGGGTTTTGTGCTATTTTGACATTTTATGGCCTTCGAAACTGTGATAGGTAGTGAGGAGTCAAAAATTTGCACCCTTAAAAAAGTACTGCCCTGCCATTTTAGCACCTCTAGAAATGAGATAGGCAGTCATAAATTAAAAGCTATGTAAATTCCAGAAAATGTACTCTAGTTTGTAGACGCTATAACTTTTGCGCAAACCAAAAAATATACGCTTATTGACATTTTTTTTTACTAAAGACATGTGGCTGAATACATTTTGCCCTCAATGTATGACTAAAATTTAGTTTATTCGATTTTTCTCATAACAAAAAGAAGAAAATATATATTTTTTTAAAAATTTTCGCTCTTTTTCCATTTATATCGCAAAAAAATAAAAATCGCAGAGGCAATCAAATACCATCAAAAGAAAGCTCTATTTGTGGGAAGAAAAGGATGCAAATTTCGTTTGGGTGCAATATTGCATGACCGCACAATTACCAGTTAAAGCAGCGCAGTGCGAAATTGGAAAAAGACCTCTGGTCCTTAAGGTGTTTATTGGTCCGGGGCTGTAGTGGTTAATCTGAACGATCTTGACGTTTGTAAACTTACTTTGTGAAGATCAGGATGTGGAATCAGTATAGGAATCACTGCTTGCAGGCAGCAAGGTACCATGGGATATATAGTCCTTAGAAATGGAACGTAAGCAGCAGAAAAGAAGCTGTAAAGCATGCAGGGAATAAAGGGAGTTGTGAAAAGAGATGGCCAGCAGACAGGTAGCTCTTACAACATGAAAGGAGATTTTTCAAGTAAGATTATATTGGATTGTCAAATACAAATATTGTTTGTATTGCTTTTATAATGCTGATGTTAAAAAATGAAAGTGTATACGGTGACTACAAAACCCCTTTTACCTGTTCAGTATGGGTGCAGTCCCACTACAATGGAGGGTTTTTAGGTTTTCTGGAGCTGAGTAATATAACTGTCAAGTGATCTCTGATTCCCTGCTACAGAGCAAATAGAAATGATATAAGTGCAGTAAACATAGCAAATAGCTTATATACATCTTGCAGAATTGTGACAGTAAAGTGTTATCTGATTGGCTGACATGAATTACTGAACATTACTTGAATATTTTGCTACTTGTACTATTTATTAAATAATAATATTGTTATTTATTGTGTTACTTTAACTACAGCTCCAAAGGTAAGATGGGCAGAGCTCTTTTCAGAGTCCAATGGACTGAATGATGGTATAGTGCAGGGATATGCAATTAGCGGACCTCCAGCTGTTGCAGAACTACAAGTCCCATGAGGCATAGCAAGACTCTGACAGCCACAAGCATGACACCCAGAGGCAGAGGCATGATGGGATGTGTAGTTTTGCAACAGCTGGAGGTTCGCTAATTGCATATCCTTGGTATAGTGGCTAGGTGTCCTGGGTTCACATCCTACCATCTCAGCCTATCTGTTTGGAAGTCATACAGCATGTATCTCTGGTTTTAGTTGTACAATTGGGTGAATGTGAAAGCGCATTAGATGGTGATCACCTCTTGGGAACTGGGACAGATTGTTCAAAGTATACAGCATAATGCTAATTGGTATGTGAATATTACAAATAAATAAATATATAAAAAATAAATAGGGCAATAAACAAAACTAGAAGAATCAAGAGAGTTCTGTGGTTGACATCTTAAAAAGTATGAACTCAAAGTATCAATTAGCACAATTTAAAGGAATAGTCATCACTAATAACAATGGTTGCTGCCTTTTTTGTGGTCATGAATAACCATTGATTACTTATTGTTCAATAGAACCCCATAACCTCCATGCTACATGTTGTGTATTTAAAGGTTCAGCAGGAGCACCCCTCCAACTTCATAGTAAGAATTGGTGCATAAGATGCTATCATTACAATAAAGTTGATGTGTATAAGAGGATATTATTGTAGCAATGTGGATGATGTAGCCAGCTATAGCAATGTTATTATAGCTTTGAGGCACAATTTAGGTCATTTAACCACTTGCTTGCTGGGCACTTATACCCCCTTTCTGACAAGGCCAATATTATGTTTTCAGTGCTGTCACACTTTGAATGAAAATTGTGTTGTCATGCAACACTGTACCCATATGAAATTGTTATATTTTTTTTCACACAAATAGAGCTTTCGTTTGAGGGTATTTAATCACCACTGGGTTTTTATTTTTTGCGAAACAAACTAAAAAAGGTGGAAAAATTTTAATAAATAAAACATTTTCCTTAGTTTCTGTTAGAGAAAAATTACCTGTTTGCAAAATGTTATATCACTGATGTGTGCTGATGAGGCTGCACTGATGGGCACTGATAGACGGCACTGATGGGGCTGCACTGATATGTGGAGCTGATAGACGGCACTGATGGGCACTGATAGGTGGTACTAAGGGGCATTGATGGGCAGCACCGATGGGCAGCATTGATGGCACTGATGGGCAGCATTAATGGCGATGATTGGTACTGATGCAGTTGTGCTGATAATCAGTGTCCTGATTATCTGTGTGCATGTCCCCTGTCAGGATTTCTGGTTACCGGCTCTCCTCTAAGGCTATGACAACGTGTAAGGGAAAGTACTGCCGATAACCAGCAGTTCTGTTTACACCCAGATAAGCTGTGATTGGACATAGCTGATCACATGGTAAAGGGCCACTGTGATTAGTCCTTTACCACGATCTGTGTTTAGCTGTATCCGGATGTGCAGTAGGGGGCACTGGAACCTTTTGGAAATGTAGATTTGCCATAAATTAACCTTTCAAAGCCCTTGTAAGCCTGCCTGAAGTGCAATCTTGCTTTAGGCGATAAAAGGTTGCTATTTATATACTTTGTGCTGCACATAACTTGCTTTCATATCAGTACCACTCTTGGTGAGGTTTCGTTGCAGTGACAATTTATACCAAATGCCCGACTGAACAGTGCACAC
This sequence comes from Lithobates pipiens, assembly GCF_037356315.1. Taxonomy (NCBI): domain Eukaryota; kingdom Metazoa; phylum Chordata; class Amphibia; order Anura; family Ranidae; genus Lithobates; species Lithobates pipiens. The sequence continues at coordinate 464,974,015 of NW_027507748.1, forward strand.
CTTCTCTGGAATAGCAGCTTACATTCTAGGAAACATTTTGAGAAGGATCATCTTTTATTCAAGTCTCAGCAATAATACAATACACATAATTGAATCCGCAGATCTGTGTGAGCATGGATAACCATCAGCTTTATAGTGAAAGTGTTAATCACACAGGCAATACGATTTTGTATAATAATTCCTAACTGCTGGCACCTGAACACAATAACATCTGAGGGAAGATTCCATTGATAACGGATCCAAAATCCAGTTAAAATTACAATTTTTCAGGCATATTTTATAAAAAGCACATTCTGTCTTTTTAGACTGTGAGAAATAGTTGCATTGGCCCTGTATATAATTATTCATTCTACGTCTTAATCTGTGTATTTTTTTCCCCCACAAAATCAGCAGTTTAGTGACAGAATCAGCTTTATTTATGTCCTCTATACCTTTATCTTTGGGTTTCCTCTTGTGCTATATTTACATGTCTGTACACAACTTCTTCCTCCTTTGTCTTCCTCTGTTTCCTTTATTATCTGTCCTATTTCTTGCATGCACACCAAAAATCTGTGTGTGTGACACTTACTGATGGAACTTTGGGATTGCATGATCATTTAAAAAGTTTGCTAGGCCATAGCACAAAACATTATTGATAGGTCCTCTGAACATATCAAATACAAACAAGGGGAAACTATCTCAATTGAATGTTCATAAGCATATTCACACAAACATCCATACAAATCTTTTGAGAGATTGACAAATGTTGTTCAAAAGTACTTTTAATATTTAATTTTGGAATGAATATAATTTCCTAAATAAAAACGACATTCACTGAAAAAAATTCTATCCTATATCTTCAATTCTTTTATGCGGCTCCTTTAAATTTTCTCAATAAAGAATGTCAATATCGTTCCAATAATAATTAGTGAACAAACGTTCTTAAGATGACAAATTTTGAACCAAATTGTACTAGAATATAGCCAGCTTTAATTGTAGACTTCATCTCAATATGTTTTAGGATGTTGGTGTTTTAAATGAAAAAAAAGGCTTGTTGAATAAGTAAGTAGTGGCTGAGTGGCTAGCTTCTTTAGATGAGATCTTTAGTATCCCAAGCTGGTTCTTCATAACACTTTGTTGGCCTTGAAGCAAAGCCATTTTGAACGTATTTCATTTGAACGTTAATTAATTTATATTTACCTGATTAAAATGTATTTTAGCTCTAAACATAATAAACTAAGAAAGAAAACATTTAGAAAACCAGGAAACATTGAAGGTTTTACATGCTGCTGGACTACATTCTATACTATATTAGAATTTGGTGATGAAAAGTCATGCCTTTGTAAGTTAATATACATATAATAACATATGATAACAGTGCTGAATCAAACTCTGTGGAGACCCCTAGGCAGTAGAGACCTTGGGTGCCCCCTTGTAGGTTTCTGGAGTTTTCTTATGTGCATGCTCTAGTGGGATAACATTGAACCAAGTAGTGTGAATGTCGACCGCCAGATGGAGATAACTCTGCGGTTTCAATTTTTTGCGCTATAAACAAAAGCAACAATTTTGAAAAATAATAAAACTTTTTTACTTTTTTTGCTTAAATAAATATCCCCCCCAAAAAAAAAAAAAAAAATGTATTCGTCAGTTTAGGCTGATAAATATTCTTCTACATATTTTTGGTAAAACAAAATTGCAAGAGGCATTGATTGGTTTGCGTAAAACTTATCATGTCTACAAACTATGGGATAGATTTAGGGACCTTTATTTTTTTATTGTTTTTACTGGTAATGGCAGCGATCTGCAACTTTTAGCAGGACTGCAACATTGCGGCGGACAAATATGACCCTAAACAAAACTTTTTGGGGACCAGTGGCATTATTACATTGATTAGTGCTATAAAAATGCAGTGATCAATTTAAGAATGACACTGGCAGGGAAGGGGTTAACACTAGGGGGTGATCAAGGGGTTAACTGTGTTCCATCAGCGTGTTCTAACTGTAGGGGGGGATGGGCTGGCAGGGACATGACAGAGATTACTGTTGATCAATGGGAACAGCAGATCTCTGTCATGTTATCTGTCAGAATGGGGATCTGCCTTGTTTACATAGGTAGATCCCCATTCTGCCTCTGTACTAGGCGATCGCGGGTCATCAGCTGACATCGATTCTGCCCGACCCCTGGGCACGCTCCTGCCCACTATCTCGCTTGCGTGAGCTGCTGTACAGCTACGACGATTTGTGCAGGAGAGCCGACCTGCCTCAGTATGATGATGGCGGCTGGTCGGCTAGTAGTTAATGTAAGGTTTTTATTTCTTTGACTTAATTCATTATTTTTCTATTTTTTCTAAACAATTTAAGAAAGCTTCATTGAATTTTCCTTTAAAGATCAAATCAATATGCCTACTCTGCCTATTTGGTTATCTGGCACTGTATAATAACAGTAGAAAAGACAAATATGTCCTGCAAAGTATTCAATAACAGCTGACATTTAAATGTGTGGAGCTACCTCAAAAAAACAAAAGATACATATAATTTTCTATTAAAATCAAATTGGGAATCTAATACCTCTGATTATATATAGTATACAACTAAAACATGACTAACAATCAGCTTCAAAAGAATAATATACAATCAAGAAAAAAAACTGTAAAAAAATCAAAACACTGTGGTAAAACGTGAAAGAGTTCAAAACTATTGTGAGAGATATAGTTCTAAAGGTGATAAGAGTGTCAAATCATACTTGGGGTGTTCACACTCACCAGTGTTTTTTGTAAAAAAAAATAAAAATCAAGGTTGGTAGATATCTCTACACCAGCGACACAGGTAATGATAATTCCTTATTTTTTGTTGAACTTCAGGCATTCATGCTCAAAGAAAGACAGGAGATACAACAAAGAAACAATCACAGCGAAGCAAACCTTAATAGCAGGTTAGAAAAATGATGCCCACTCACATTTGAAAGTGCTATGTGCTAGCACCAACATCAGCAACTTTAGGATACCTCTGTATGGCATCCAGCCACGGCCTGTGTTCCAAAGCAAGAGGAAGTAGAAACCAGCAGGCATGGAAGTTGCGTCAGTGAGGGATGGGCAAACAGCCTCTATGCATTTCATGTGATACACATCATCAGGAAGCAATCATTGTGGGCATTGTTTTTCTAACCTGCATTAGCTCCTGTTATTAAGCTTTTCTATGCTATGATTGTTCCTTTGTTGTGTCTCCTATGTCTTTCTTTGAGCATGATTGCCTGAAGTTCAACAAAGAATAAGGAATTATTACCTGTGTCGCTGGTGTAGAGATATATATCAACCTTTTTTACACAAAGCGCTGGTGAGTGTGAACACCCCACATATGTTTTAGGGTGTGACACTCTTATCACCTTTAGAACTGCATCTCTCACAATATTTTTTAACTCTTTCACATTTTATCACAGTGTTTTGATTTTTTTAGTGGATTTTTTCTTGATTGTATATCATTCTTTTGAAGCTGATTGTTAATCATGTTTTATGTATATTCTATATATAATCAGAGGTATTAGATTCCCAATTTGATTTTAGTTGAGAATTATATGTATCGTTTTATTGAGGTAGCGTCACACCCTTTTTACACAGCCTTATCCACTTGAGTGTTTATTCACTTTTAAAGGGGTAGCTTCACTCATTTATACATTGATAGTTCGTTATCAACATGACATTTAGGCAAAACCTTTTTTTTTTTTTTTTTTTTTTTGGATAGAGTGAGAGTTACTTCTATCAAGTTCTTAATGCTGTGTGTGTTCATTGGGGGAAATCACCACTCTGTTTGCTCTGGTGACCATAGTCAGCCAAGATATAAAGTGAGGGCAAAGACAACATTTTAGAGTTCTCCCCAGAACAAGAGGTGAGGGTAAATCTTCTAATAGGGGCACTTGTATCGGGTCAACTGTATAAAAAAGAATTTTCCATCACTTTTAAAGATTTCCACTAACTTGCTGTTGTACCTCTCAGACAGGCAGAGAAGGAAAATGTCCCCAATGGCACACAGACAGCAAGGAAGTAGGGGTTTTAACCTTTCCTTTTGTTATCCAAAACAAACAAAAAAGTTTTTAGCTATAGATACACGTTATAGTAATATATGAGTGTCCACTGAGAGATACTAAAACTCTTTAACCACTTCAGCCCCGGACCATTTGACTGGCAAAAGACAAGAGCACTTTTTGCGATTTGGCACTGCACCTTTAACTGGGGAAATGTTGTTTACATCAGCATTTCCCCGTTCTTCCTCTCCGTAAGATGATCATGGGACCCACGATCACACTTACGGAGCTCGCGGTGGGAGCGCACGCCCACAAGCCTCTTCTTAAAGGGCAATGTACAGGTACATTAATATGCCTGTACGTGACCTTCTGCCAATGTATATCAGCGTGTGCTGGTCTGCAAGCAGGTTAAACTGTTATTGCTGATATTTTTTCCAGTGCGAAAGTCTTCATTATGGTAGAATGAAATGTTAAAGATAAATTCAACACAATCTCATACCTAGTGGTCTAAAAACTGTGCCCATTTCCTAGCCTTAATCTGGCTCTTGGGCCAATATTCCAGCCAGTGATATGAGGCAATATTCCTCCCACTGACACCAACAATGGGGATGATGATGGGGTACTAGTTCTCCCACTAAAACCAATGATGGGGCACTCTTGTTCCTCCTACTTACCACAAACCCCAAGTCCATATTTCTCTCCTCAAGGACCACAATCTGGCTTCCATTCAGTCTGAAGGACACTAAACTAGCCCTTTGTTCAAAAAGTCTGGATACCCCTGCACTAGATGTTTGAATCAATTTCACTTCAATGTAGGTTCATTATAGGAACCTAAAAAACATAAGATGATCATTGCCCAATTCAACTGATTTCTCATGTCTACAGATGCCACAACACTAGTAGTTTAGACAAAAGATTTACACAATCAATACGGTTTCCCTTTCCTCACCAAGAAGGAAGGAAGTACTGCAACATGTGGGTTCAGTTGTCTGGTCACAAGACCCACTGACTGACCAACTGGAAGAGGGAAGATTAAGCATACAAGTGGATATTTTCAGCAATCAATACTATTTACTTTTTTTTTCACCAAGAAGAAAGGAAGTGCTATACCATGTGGCTTCAGATCTTCAGTCACACGATCCATTGACTGCTCTAAAAGGGGAAGAGAAATCAGACAGGTTTGAAAACTTTTCCCAATTTCAATTGTTCCCCCAACATAAGCAGGTTCCAGGAGGTATCTCACCCTGTTCCACTTTTGCCTCTTTAGCAGAAACATGCAATCATAAGGTGACACTTGTGTGCATGATTATGCATGAAATTGACCAGAAAGACCGCCTAAATGCAGAAATGAACTGACATTGATCTGAAATATGTTATAAATCTAAACAAATATTGAAAGGTAATATAAACAAGATCAAATGCATTTTTTTTATTTATTTTTTACAAAAGAGTTAAAAATAAGTCACAGCTTTTTTTATTGGCCTAGAAAAAGAATTTAATTTACTCATATAGTGTGTATTTCCATGCAACTTGCTGCCAATCCACTGCATGAATGGGACCTTTTTTATTATCATGCTGTCTATTTGCTGGAGTGCTGCCCAGTATCTTTTTACAATTATTGAATCTTCCCATTATTTGCATCTAGTCACAGCAGGCCTGACATTAAAAGTGGCTGACATTATTGCATTAGACACATGTGAAAATGATGTTACTATTGTTAAGGCTTCCTTTATTTCAGACAGCAAGGAGCACGGATCCATTGCACCATGACATGTGCCTTAATTGTGTGTGTCTAATGATAAATATAAGTGTAAAGCAGGGTTATTATCCCTGACTGATTTCTTATTCCGCTGTTGCTACCACTCTAAGGGCTGGGCTCTTCATTTGTAGCAGACACACAAACACACTTCATTGGACAGGCTCTCCAGATGTTCCAAACCACCCACAGTAGCCTGTCAATAGGTCATAAAGTTGTGAACCAAAAAGTGATTTGCAAAAGAATTGGAGATTACAGCTGAGTAGACGTTTGAATGAAAAAAGGTCTCTGTTGGTGGTATGGCAGCCCCATTGCTCAGGATTTCAGCTTATTTGTTTTTTTTTTTACAAGAATGTGAATGCAGCAAGCCATAAATTTCACACGATCATGAAAAATTATTGCCTTTACTTCCTTTGAGAGTCAATTTTATTTTTTATTAAACATGCAGTGTTCTCTATATACAAGTAAGACCCCCTTCAAACATATGCTCCCATAATTTATGCCATCTCTATAGAAGCCATAATCTATTTTTTCCATCCTGTCCTTTTTTAAAGGAAAAGATATATTAACATAAATTAAATCAAATTATCTCAAAAAGTCTGCCAAACCATCTCTGTTTTATAAATCTCAAAAAAAGCCAGCATTATAGAAGATGTGTTTTCCATAAAACGCAGAGAGAATGCATATGGTTATAATTAAATAATATGAACATAAGTGCAACATAAACCTAAAAAATCTGTGTTATAAATTAGAGAATTATAGGCTTATGGAAGAAAGTTAATATAGTACATGATAAAATGTCATACTAATGGATAAAAACCATATACCAGCTGTATGTGAGCTGTGGGATAAGCAACTTTATTTATATATTGGTAGAATAAAAAGCAGTCCTAAAATGTCAAAGTAATTGCTTTATAGGGAGTTCCAATTTAAGCTTTTTTTAATAGATTGTATGATATATTTCTTTATTAATAAAAGGAACTCAGGTTGTAAAGTAAAGGCTTTTTTGCAAGCTCCATTCTACAGGACCACGCTAGAGAGTTATTAGAATTTTTAAAGTACACATTATAAATTGTGTACATGTGTGCGAATAATACCACACATTGGTTGTGACTGCACAAAATTTCATGATTCAGCCATATGTTTAATTTTCACTCCAAAATGAAGAAAGTTGTCAAAATATTTTTCCCCAGAAAGGTTTTTGTTCTCTTTTTCACCTCATTAGGAGCAACAATCTGAAATGTTGTGTATTAACTTTGTTTAGTTGCTCTGAAAAGATTAGATGAAGAAGATGAAGATGAAGAAGCTCCTATCTCTTTCCTTTGTTCACTATTTAGATCATTCATCTTTGTTAGATAGGGGGTTTGGTGATTTATTTCTAAATAAGGATGTGTAGCTTCTCCAGCTGTTTACAAAATATCTACTTAAACAAGGATCGGAGATATACACAGAGAAAACGTGAACTATATCCCATTCATTTGAACCTGACTGGCTGCGTTCACTAACCATAATCAGTATAGTTTGCCATACTAACGTTTACAGACATCATCACACAACCAGGGACATTAATAGGGTATTTGGAGACACAGTTCACACTGGTTTTAAAGGGAAGAGTGAACACCAACAAAGGGAATAGCAGGGGTAAAATGCATTTCTGGACTCCTAGGGAAGGACTAACTGGATTATCTAAATCTATAGGATATTATTAGGGAGTTAGAGATGCAAAAGTGTGTGAATTTTATGACAGTCAAGGGATTTCCACTAACAGTTCAACTAGTATGTGTATTGCTACCAATATTTATACAGAGCAGGGCAGTGATGGGCAAAATTTTTTAAAGTATTGTCTAAAAGCTGAAAATTAAACCTCAAAATACATACAGGGGCAGTGGACAAACACAATCTACCTGCCCAAGCTTTCTTTTTTTCCTCCATGAAAATTTGCACAATGCAAGTGATATAACATTTGAAAGTTGGCTTGCTGCTAGTAATAAAATAAAATTAAGAAGAGACTGCAGTCTCATTCAAATTAATTGTGCACAAAAAAATTGCATAGAACTCAGATATTTAAAAAAAAGTGCAGTTTTCTTTCTGGCCTGACCCCTCGCCCCAGAGGCATACGTAACTGAATCTGGCTTCTAAAGGACTGCCTTCTGAGCATCTCCTCCATGGGGAAATGTCCCCATAGATGCCCGAGGGTATCCAAGCTGGAGTGCAAGTCCAAGGATTGCACCCCAGTGTGGCCCTTTGTGACTTTCTTCTGACCTCCAGGTTCATCACAACCCACGTGATCTCCAGAGCGCCGGCACCCCTGCCCAGTCTGATGACTTGGCATCTGTGTGACCCTGTGGATACCATCACCCTCCATCTCTACACCAGCCCAGACCTCTGGGAGGAGATTGTCTGTTCTTACATGGAATGTACATTGAGGAGCGACTGATTTCCCATACTGCCAATGAGTTTTCCTTGTTGGATTGCGTGTCATGTTTATACATGTTTTTAAAGTTTATCCTTATGCCAGAATAAATGTGAAACTTTGGTACCTCAATGGCAGTTTCTCCATTGTTTATGGATAATATACATCTGGTGCTAGACTTTTGATCATTTATGGACAATTTTCATTGCCATTTAGTCCCTTAGCACTGTGGAGTTTTTTTACCTGTCTGACCACCACTCTCAGTGTCGCCAAAGCTACCTGGGCTCCCGCTTGACTTTTATACCCATGATATCTACTTTTATGGTGTCAGCGCTTGGTACTTTACTGCACTGCACCTGTGGTGTGGGTAAACCACAGTGCATCAGTGTGAAAGCAGCCTTATAGGGGACTCAGGTCAGTAAGGGCTTGCTTACATATGTGGTGTAGTAAAATCTCATAGTCGAGTCATGTTTTTACCACATACCCACAAACACTGGTGTAGCGTCAGGGGTTGCAATTGTGACCCTGTTCCATGCTTCAGGGGGCCAGTGCCACCTCCCTGTCACATTCTGTTTTACACTTGGACAGGAGTCATGGTGGAGGCAGCTTATACACGATCCTCTCCATTTTCCTCCTGCAACCATTGAAAGCTGGATTCTTCTCCTCCCACGTCATCTCCACCCAGTCTACCGGCTCAGCATCTGTGCGATCCTGTGGATAACATCACCCTACATCTCCACAACAGCCCAGACCTCCAGGAGGAGATTGTCTGTTATTACATGGATTGTACATTGAGGAGCAGCTGATTTCCCATACTGTCAGTGAGTTGTCCTGTTTGGATTGTGTGTCATAGTTATACATGGTTTTAAAGTTTATCCCTATGCCCGAATAAATGTGAAACTTTGGTACCTCAATGGCAGTTTCTCAATTGTTTATGTATAATACACATCTGATGCTAGACTTTTGATCGTTTATGGACACTGATGGACACTGACACTGATGCACTGCGGGTAAATGGCAGTGCATCAGTGTCAATGCAGCCTTATAGGGGGCTCAGGACTGTAAGGGCTTGTTTACATTTGGGGTTTGGGGTGTAGTAAAACCCCATAGTTAAGACATGTTTTTACCATACAACCCCAAGCACTGGTGTAGCATCAGGGGTTGCAATTGTGACCCTGCTCCATGCTTCAGGGGGCCCGTGCAGCCTCCCTGTCACATTCTGTTTTACACTTGGACAGGAAGGGTGGTGGAGGCAGCATATACAGGAACCGATCCTCTCCATTTTCCTCCTGTAACCATTGAAAACCGGCTTCTTCTCCTCTCCCTTCCACTGGCATTCAACGACTGTGGGAAGAAAATGTTCAGTATGTTATTCAAAATAAAACATTTGGAATTCTGAACTGTTTTATTTCTTAATGGCCAAAACCGGTTAGCAAATCACTTAAGTCGCCCTCGCTCTTCAAAAGGTTGAGCCCCCTGGTCGAAGGAATAAAATAGAACTCTTTACTGCATAATTTCTGACATAATTTCTGACTGGACAGTGAACAACAAAGTATTATCATATCAATAGGTACAACTTCAATTAGGGAAAACCAACTTTATTTCATTTCAATCAGAATTTAAGTATAATGAAGTTCATTTCTCATACAAACATAAATTATATTTAATATGCCTGGGAACATACAAGGCTGCCAAATACAGAAGCAAGACAGTCTTTATGACTTCAGTGGATTCTCAGTCCTTGATTACAATTTGATTTCCTCTGGCATACAAAGACAATCTATTTTTGTGAACAATGTTCTTCCTTTACCAAGAGTGAGATCTTATTTCTTGGCCGTCTGCCTGATAATTCGTATACACAACCAATTTCTTAAGGCAATAACTGAAAAATTGATTTAATGTAAAACAACTTTAGGAAAGCAGACCTGGGAATTTGTCATTGGCATGAGAAGTGCATTGTTCAAAGAGATCAGTAATCAATAAACTCCTGTCATTGTCCTTTTAAAGATATTACTCCTCCAAACCCTTAAAATGAAAGACTGGTACAAAGTGTTTGACAGAAGTTTCCACAATGAACTAGTGTGGGAAGTTATTGGGTTCAGGGAACCTCAATTCATTGGCGGCAAGGAATTTAGTTAATGAACACAATGGTCAACAATATTAATAAATGCATGCACTGTATACTGACTTATAAAATTTATGAAAAGATGCAAGTCAATAAATATCACATATTCCTACATTAGGCACCAGAGTCAGGCAAACAGAATTTCTCTGTTTGTCTTTATTGTTTTTATATTGAGAAAAAAGCTGAAGATTTGGCTCATGGAAGTTTCTTTATAGATGATGAAATTTTTTTTTCTTTTATCACTTTATTGAAGCTTATTCTGCCATTACATATACACTATAAAGTGAACAGTTATAAATACTCACTCTGAAAGTAAATACGTGAAACAAATATATAATGAAATTTGCAGCTGCTCTTCATTCAAAATCATACAACAAAATAATTACAGCGCTCGCAATAGTGCAAAAATTTATATAAATCATCCAATGTGAAAACAATTGATCAAAAATTGTGTTAATGAATATTGCAAAATGTCCCAATAAAAGTGCTCTTGTGCTGCAATCCTCTGAAAGTGCTATAGTGCTCAAAACTTTCACTGTGTGAAACACACCCCTCCTGCATCCACACTCACCATATATAATGGACCCCTAGCTTTTCAGTCTAAGGGTCTTGCATACTAAAATATGGCAGGAGATGACGGCTCAAAGAGATCCAATGGAGATCTCCCCCAGCGTGGTTTTCAAAGGTTGAGATATTCACCAAAAATGGAAAAAAGGAGCTGATAATGCAGTTCTGTATAACTGGTGTTTATTGCGCAAAAAAGGGGTTTGTACTTACAAGACACAGATGTAAAATAGGCATAAACACAATGCACAGATTCAATCCAGGAAATGCCGCATCCAGTGTGCGTTCCAACAAAACCGGAAGTAATGTCGTTTGGACTCAGCACTGGAAATTACGTCAACATGCTTCGCCCTCTCACAAGGCGTCATCAAGGACCTCTTTTTCAGTTAGTCAGACTGAGTTTTTATACACAAGGGGAGTTTCCTCCCTCCTGTTTATCCAATACAATTTTCATAGCAGCCATTTTTCATTGGTTTGACAATGACTGCCATTTTTCTGTGGATTAGAAAGGTCTAATCAATCCAAAGGACGTCAACATTATATACTTTAACCACTTCAATACAGGGCACTTAAACACCTTCCTGCCCAGACCAATTTTGAGCTTTCAGCGCTGTCGCACTTTGAATGACAATTGCGCGGTCATGCTACACTGTACCCAAATTAAATTTTTATCATTTTTTTCCCACAAATAGAGCTTTCTTTTGGTGGTATTTGATCACCTCTACGGTTTTTATTTTTTGCGCTACAAATAAAAAAATACCAAAAATTTTGAAAAAAAAATGTTTTTTTTGTTTCAGTTTCAAAACTTTGTAAATAAGTACGTTTTCTCCTTCACTGATGGGCACTGATGGGGCTACACTGATGGGCACTGATAAGGCGGCACTGATGGGCACCAATGATGTGGCACTGATGAGGTGGCATTGATAGACACTGATATGTGGCACTGATAGGTGGCACTGATAGGCGGCACGGATGGGCGACACGGATGGACACTGATAGGTGGCACAAATTGGCACTGATAGCTGGCACGGATTGGCATGGATGGGCGGCACAGATGGGCATGGATGGGCGGCACAGATGGGCATGGATAGGCGGCACAGATGGGCATGGGTGGGCACTGATAGGTGGCACAGGTGGGCACTGATAGGCGGCACAGGTGGGCACTCATAGGCGGCACAGGTGGGCACTCATAGGCGGCATTGGTGTTATACTGTACTAATGGATGCCAATCAGTGCCAAACAATAATGCATGCCAATCAGTGATGCCCATTGTGGGCACTGATTGGCATCCATTATGGGCACTGATTGGCATCCATTGTGCTGACTGGCATCCCTGGTGGTCTAGGGAGGATTACCTTTTCCCTGGTGGTCTGGTGGCGTCCCTGGTGGTCCAGTGTGGGCATCCTCGGGGGGGCTGTGCTGATAATCAATCAGCACAGACTCGCCCCTGTCAGAGGAGCAGCCGATCGGCTCTCCTCTACTCGCGTCTGACAGACACGAGTAGAGAAAAAGCTGATCACCGGCTCTTCCCATTTACACTGTGATTAGCCGTGATTGGACACGGCTGATCACGTGGTAAAGAGTCTCCGTCGGAGACTCTTTACCGAGATCGTAGTTGCCGGGTGTCAGACTGACACCCCGCAACAACGATCGCCGCGATGCGCGCCCCCGGGGGCGCGCAGCGGCTCATAATCCTGATCACGTCATATGACGTCCGATCAGGATTATGAAACCACTTTGCCACCGTCAATTGCCTATAGGGCGGGCGGCAAGTGGTTAATCACTTAGTGAAACTTTAAAAATATTATTTTATTAAAATTGCAATAAACCCCCTAATTTGAAAACAAAAACAATTAAAAATAATAATGAAAATGAAAACTGTTGAATAATGAGATGAAAGATAAAATGAAATGAAAATGAAAAATAAAAATAAATGAAAATAAAATGAATATAATCGGGAGTCAGTCGGATGCTGGTTTTCCAGCATGCATTACCATTCGGCCGGCTTCTGTAAGACAAACCGACAGATACACGGGCTGCATGTCAGCCGTTTTTTTAACAAGCTGTTGTTTTTCAACATTCAGCCCATGTGAACCCGGCTTTACATTTAATCACTTTTGTATCACTTGACCCTCCCTCCAGATTGTAAGCTCTCACAAGCAGGGCCTGCTTATCCCTCTTGTCTTGATTTGTATTGTAGTGATACTGTCTCCCTTTATTCTGTAAAGCACAGCAAAAACTGGTGGTATTATATACATCCCTAATCCTTATATACATTATAAAAAACAATTATAATAATAATTAGCTCTGACTACTGCCAAAAAACATATCCCCCGTCATGCCCAGTTTATGACAACTGTGGTGATATGATAATAATCATGTCTCAACAGTAGGATCCCTTCCTAAGCAGCATTGGGGGGAAGATGGATTTTTATTAAATAAACAGCCTTATAAATAAACATGATTAACCCAGCTAATACACATTCTAGTGGTACAGCAGCAAACTGTGTGTCCTTTGAATATTACATAATCTGGTTTACATAGTATGGGAGCTCTGTTGCCCTGAACACATGGTATTTAGCAGCGTAATCTTGTATACATTTTTAATGGTTGTTATTGGTGACCTATTCTCAAGATGACTTTGAGGTAAATTCTTACAGCCAGATATCCCAAAGGACACCGAAGGAAGCTGTTTTTTGGCGTGTCTTTAAAGGGCTGAACGGACAGTGAAGTGGATTCCTTTTTCCCAGCATTGGCTAAATTTATCTCCATTGTTTGGTTTTTTCACAGAGTACGAAAACTGGACATCGGCCACATTTGATAACAATGCAGTGTCTTAACAGAGGATGCCAGTTCGACGCAAGGGGTCATCTATATTGTCATAGGATCATTCTCTTCAAAGTACTCGGAAAAAAAAAAGAAGAAAACAAATTCGTAACATCAGAGCACTTTTCTTATAAACAAAAGAAACATGACTCCCGCTTGCAGAACTTTTATGTCATTTTTTTATGTGACGCATGCTTTACACAACCACAGCTAATTTATCAGAATATTTAAGGACTATGACTCCATGAACTCATTAAAATAGCATAATGCAGCTCTAATGAATACAAGAGTTTACAAGTAAAATGCAATAACTGTGTTATTAGGAATATTTTTCAAGTTGGCCCAGTAAATCTGTAAAACAGCGATTTCAGCAAAATATAACTCAAGAATAACTGGCTCTCTATTAAATTATTAATAAAATATAACATTAAGTTCTTTTAAGTTATGCTCAATTTTATATACAAAGCTTTGTCTGTTGCTTTTTTTATAGGAGTAAAGCAAAACAAATACAGGTTGGTCTTCCCTGCAGACCCTTTAAATCAAGTATTATTGTACTTTGATCCCAGTCCTGCACAGAATCTGTGAGGAAATCTAAATTAGTAAAGCAACGTCTCTAACAATAAGCTGACAGCATACACCTTGTCTTTTAAGCAGGCCATATTCAGCTTGAATTCAGCAGGAATCAGATGAAATTCAAGCCATGGGTGGCCAGGTCACCATCACCTTTATAAAAGTTGAATTCAAAATAGAAGGGGGCGAGTGGAAAATAGATGGGCGAATAGTGACTGCATCTTATCAAATGCAATCACTTTCTGGTTAGGCTTCTGAATATAATAGCTGGCAGGGGAGATTCCACTAACCACACACTGTTTAGTGTGGATGGGGTATCTCTTTATTTCTCTTGTTCAGCCTACCGAAATGTGTATAGGATCAGTCACTACAGTGCCATCCAAGTCTCACCAGAAGCATTACTGCAAATATTGTATTTTTAAGTTAATGTTTTCATAGGGTTAGGTAGGTCCCCTTGTGAAATGGTGACAGTGTGGGTCATTCATTCTCCTGTTCCATGATGCTATCTGCTACAAATGTCACTTTATTATTTTATTTTTCCCAAAAGATTCACTTCATAGGAAACCTATGCTGGAATTCTGATGAAAATTCTACTTGCCTGGCTACTTCTTGCTTCAATACTTTTACCCTCTCATATGAAATAAGCATGCAGCAACTGAACATAAAGCCAGAATTTTAATTTTGTGCATATTTGTTGGTTAACATTTAAGACATCCTGTACTTAAAACTTTGAAAAAACATGGCAAGCTTGCATTTTTCAGAATAAGAGGTTATTAGGGGCAGTCACCATATTTCTATAGTGCAAGTTACCTTGTTCCAACACTAAAAATAGGCATCAATCTATAGAAATAAGTTACAATTTGGTATTAAAATCAGAATAACTCAAAGTCTTAATGACTGTTATGGGTCAGTGAGGTTATCAAGTTTTGAAGACTGTTCTCATTTTAGATGCCGAATAAACCTCCAACAGATGCTTCCAAATATACCAGACACTGGCAGCAGATCCTGGAATCGCAGAAGCACTGACACCGCACCCACACTTGTTTGGCTACTAAATACCTTTGGAAGCATGCTGAGAAAATAGCACACTCACCAGACACTAAAACCATGTTATGTATGGTTTATGTTTCAAGGTTCTATCTCAACATCTACAAAGGACTATCTATGGTACTTTCTTGCTGCAGTAAGTCAAAATTCCAAATAACTGGTAAAGTACCACTCTCTTTTAATAGAAGGAGCAGATGCCCTAAAGTCTATCATACAAAATGAAGAACTAGTTTCCTCAGAATTCTATAATTCAGTCTATCCAAACCATATACTGGCATAATTCATCATTTACCTTCCTAGCCACAAAACCACCTCCCATTGACCCCACTATCTACAACTTCCTCACTTTGATTAACTTTTTTTCTTACTATCCAAATCAAAAGATTTAATAATAAGATTTTGCAAATGAAGAATTGTGTAGCCTGGAGCATGTAACCATCTCCTTTTTTAATATTTGCATTGGAAGAATAAAAGAGTACCCCTTTGCTTGACGAAAACAACACAAACAGCCCTTATTTCACATATGTTCAGTTCTTATAAATCCTAGTATTGCTGATCTAGAGGAGGGCAATTTATTATGTTATTATGGTAGTTAATAACAAAGAATGTGTGTTTGTATGTGTAAATTGCTGCTCAGCTTACATGTTTCAGGAATCTGTCCTAATTAATTGCCCTGCAGTTCTGTGCAGTTTATTTTTCATTCTCTTTTGTATATGTTACGTTGAGTAGGTCTGAGCTGAAAGAGTAAACCCTTCAGTTTCATTACTTCTCTGCAGTAATTTATCAAGGTTTACAATTTTTACACTAAGGGAAAATTACTACCAGTTCTTGCAATGAAAATAATCATTAGGCTTAATCTAGAGTCATTTTACACTAGTGAAAAACAGGAGCGGCCTTGATAAATCGACTCACATGGGGTGTTGTCTGTGCCCGTACATTTTCCAGTTCTCAATGTGTAATTAAATGGAAGTAGCTTAGAGTTTCCTTCCTCTTGGCATGTTAAAATATAACACACAATATGGATTGTAGTAATGTCTGCAATATCTTTAGGACAAACATTTCACAACAGATCTTAGTACGAATGTAAATTAGATACAGAGCACTCTTCGGTCTTAGGCTACCTGCATGCCCTGCATATTAGTGTAGTATAGTGCATTATAGAGCAATTTACAAAGGTTTTACTATTAGTTCATATACATTACAGAAGATGATCTTAGCTGGAAACTACAACAAAGATAAAGCAAGCAGGAATTTACTAACACGCAGCACTAAAATGCAGTGGTGTAAATATGGACTAATTCGGAGTAAGTAACTGACTCAGCTTCCTGTGACCGATGATTCTTCATCAGTCACGGGGTACAGTAGTCACAGTAGTAGCAAGTTCAGTGGCAAAGCTATTTTAATGATCACGACAGACTTCTGCCTTTTGCATTCCAACACAGTGCTGCTCAAACACATACGTTCTAACTCAAAATGCATAAAAAGACTGAATTTGACCTGCTTTATTTGCAATGCAAATGAATGTCAGTAGGGCATGCTGCATTCAAAGAAACACAACACAAAGCAAACCAGCTCAAACGTGACCTCAGAACTGTTATCCACACAGCAACATGAAATGCAGATAGGCAACTCCCATTTACTCCTTTAAGTGCCAAAAATTGTGTTGTTTACTACTGTGTATCCTCGTGACTATGTACCAGCAGACGCTCATGCTTAAAAACGTAACTATATTGAAAATAACATTTTCAGTTTTGGACTGAGTAAAAAAAGTTAATATTTCTGTCATTTTGATTTCTGTCTGTAATCCCATTGGGGAGATTTTCCCTTATCTCCTGTCCCTGTGGTAACCATACAAGAAAAGGGTGTATTGGTACAATAAAAACATTGTCAGAAATTCTAACCTTTCCTCGCTAACAATTGGGTTGATTTACTAAGAATGGAGTATGCAAAATCTGGTGCAGCTTTGCATAGAAACCAATCAGCTTCCAGGTTTTATTGTCAGAACTTAACTGAACAAGCTGAAGTTAGAAGCTGATTGGCTATCATGTACAGCTGCACCAGATTCTGAGTGCCCCCGTTTTATTAGTAAATCTCCCCCACTGTGTTTTCATATTTGGCTGTGTCCCTGTTGGAGAGATCTCATGTCCTGACAGAAAGTGCACACAAACTGTGACAATAAAATTACAAATACGCCAACTCTTACTAAATACGTTTTGGCTAGAGTTGGGTTTTAAAAGAACTAGCAATCAGCCATGTTTTTTTTTTTTTGTTTTTTGTTTTTATCAGCTGTTATTATTTCTTCTGGTAGGGTTGTTTTTGATGGTATTATTTTCCATAGAAATGAACCTGTATATTCAGGTAATCTAATTATGTATACAGCTCTGCCCATAAGTTTACATACCCTGCCAGAATTTAGGATTTCTTGGCCATTTTTCAGAGAATATGAATGATAACACAAAAACGTTTCTTTCACTCATGGTTAGTGTTTGGCTGAAGCCATTTATTATCAATCAACTGTGTTTACTCTTTTTAAATCATAATGACAACATAAACTACCCAAATGACCCTGATCAAAAGTTTACAAACCCTGGTGATTTTGGCCTGATAACATGCACACAAGTTGACACAAAGGGGGTTGGAATGGCTATTAAAGGTAACCATCCTCATCTGTGATCTGTTTGCTTGTAATTAGTGTGTGTGTATAAAAGGTCATAGGGTTTCTGGACTCATGACAGACCTTTGCATATTTCATCCAGTGCTGCACTGACGTTTATGGATTCTGCGTCATGGGGAAATAAAAAGAATTGTCAAAGGATCTGCGGCAAAAGGTAGTTGAACTGTATAAAACAGGAAAGGGATATAAAAAGATATCCAAGTATTTGAGAATGCCAATCAGCAGTGTTAAAACTCTAATCAAGAAGTGGAAAATGAGGGGTTCTGTTGAAACCAAACCACGGTCAGGTAGACCAACTAAAATGTCAGCCACAACTGCCATGAAAATTGTTTCGGGATGCAAAGAAAAACCCACAAATAACTTCAGGTGAAATACAGGACTTTGAAAACATTTGGTGTGGCCCGTTCTGACCCCATCCTATTGGCTGGTGTTCGATAGCTGCTCGGTCTCGCCCACCCCTGACATCACCGACTAATTCTGACAGCTACTTTCTCTCCCTGTATGCGCAAGATTTCGGCAGTAGGTGATTGCAAGGAGGAAGTAATGTATAAATAGAAAAAAAAACAAGTTTTTAACAGCAAAAAAAAAAAATGGTCATTGTGAAAATTATGAGCTAAGGGCATGCAGCACAGCCAGAGAAAAAAATGAGTGGAACTCATTTAAAGTTTTAGTTCAGCCAAAACACTTCTTCTTAGTTTTGAAGCTTTGAAACCCTGCCAGGTTTTTACTACTTTCCGCTGCTGAGAGATTTGCCTTGACTTCCTGTTGTGCTGACAGTTTACTAGACAGGAAGTAAAGGGAAAGCTTCAATAGCAGCACAGACAGAAATAAAAAATTTTTTTTTGTAGGGCAAGGAAAAGCTATAACGTGATAACTCAGATAACTTAGATATTTATTTGTGTCTTTGCCTCTGTTGCCGATTTTTCTGATTTCCTGTCTGGTAAACTGACAAAAAGTGAAGGGAAATCTTTGAGCTGTATTACCTTTGCAGGCATGAGTACCACTTAGGTCATCTAGTATCATAAAGTTCTGTATATGACACTAGACTATAAAGCTTTACAGACAAATGCTGTAAAAATACAAATCCTATTTGCAGTGTTGCATTGGGATTGATTTACTAAAGGGGTAGATGCTCTTTACTTAACCAAGTGAAATATTACTATGCAAAGTAAATGTTAGTGAAAGAGCAGATTATATTTATTTTTTCTTAGTAAATCAAGACCAGTGCATCACAATGGGCAATACATATTTTCTGTATTAAGCTGGAAACTAGCTTATGTGTTCTTTTTTGCCTTTATCAGTTCCATAGCTTCCTGCTGTACCCTTCAATAGCCTTACAATAAGACTTCCTGTTTTATAACAAGAATACAATGAATAATATGTTTTCAGGAGCCAGCTTCCCATAAAATTAGTCATAACTATGGGTAGGGTACTGTACAGCAGTTTTTAACTTGATATGATAGATTTTTTTCTGAACATTAAATTTCTCCTCCTGCTAAAGGATGTATTTGCCCAAGACTTCTCACATACCTGTTATATATAATAAAGGTTTTGTGGATATCTCTCTTTATGCACATGTACAATTATGGAAAAAAGTTAAGTACACCCCATGGAATTTGTTTAATTTTCAACATTTTCATCTGGAAAACATTAGATGTTATTTCAAACAGTGCCTACAGGTAAAAATAATATATATTTCAGACATGTATTCAAAAAGAATCTCAATGGATGTAATGGAGTACTGTAAAAAAATAATAATAATAAAAAAAGGAAGTACACCCGTGGCATCAAAATCTGGTAGTACCACATAGCAGAAATTATGTATTGTAGGCATTTGTATAACTGCCCATCAGTCTCTGATATCAACATTTATGAACAATTTTCCATCCAGCACAGTGGCTTTGTGGTGAGAAAGTCTGTGTTGCAGTATTGGGGTCCTCGGATCCAGTCCAACCCAGGCACTATCTGCATGGAGTTTACATGTTCTCCCTGTGCTTGCATGGGTTTCCTCCCATTGGCTTTAGTATATGCGTGCATGCATGTCTGTCAGATAGGGACTGTAAGATTCATTAAAGCAGGAATTGATATCAATGTGCAGTATGCAGCACTTTTCAATGTGCAGCTTAGTGAATGTGGTGAAATGTTACGTTGCATATATTACCCAATCACTTGCAAGGAAAAGGAAAAAACAGCATGTATGCTGGCACGTGAGTGGATGATGAAAGTCAACATAACTTTACTGCATTCACAAAGCCTTGGGACACATTTTCTTGTAAAGTGCAACTTACCTTGCAAAGTGAACAGTCTATTTGCCTTTAGTAAATCAACCCCACTCTTAATTTCAGAAAATATGTCTACTGACTTAGACCGGCCATACCCGGTGCAAATTTCTTTCCTGAAGACATGGGTTGCAGAAAAGAAAGTCACACAATTTCCCCATCAACACAGACAATGCTGACAGGGGTATCAGCAATTGTCTTCTCCCAGCAGGAGGGCGGGGGCGGGCTGGGGAAACTGTCCCCACCAGGAGAAGACAGTGATTATCGCTAGCGGATATAGCAGCCACTTGCTATAATCAGAAGCGAATCTGGAAGGCTAGTTGTACCCAAGATGATCGATTGATAACCTTAGTACATACAGCCTACCCAGGGTTAAGGGTTTGAATCTAAGCTGGTTTCTGCTGAACAGACCAAGATTTGAACCATGTATGGCCAGCCTTAGTAGACCAAAAAAAAAAAAAAAAAATTATAAATGACTAATGCCCCAATCTGGCATCCCAGTCGACTGGTCACAATGTTTGCAGGTGCTGGTTGGTGCTATTACTGTCTCATTGGACACATTGAGGACTACAACAAAATGCTCACTATATGCGGAGACAGTGTACGGACAGGCACCATTTTGTTGTAAAAATGTCTTCTAAACACCTCCCAACTTTAGAACTTGAGAACGAGGGACACTTCAGAGAGGTAATGACTTGTGGTGCACTAAGCTTGCTGTGGCAAAAACATAGGTATGGCCAAACTTAACAGTGGAAAGGGCTTAAAGGACATGCTTAATCAAAACCCGGACTTCCTTGTACCAATAAAATATGCTTTGATTGCTGTACCCCAAGCAAAGTCTCACAGACACATATAAATGTCAGCAAAATCATTAAAAAACTCTTCCATTAGACATGGTTTCGTGTACACTGACCTGATATGTTATCTGAACTAACACTTTGTCTGAGACTACCTAAAGAAGAATGTCATTAAAATAGTCAGGGGCTGCTTAGCAACCAGCAACTTTTGGGACAATGAATACTTTAGTGTGAAATACTGTATATAATACACAATATAGTGTATATGAGTTATTTACATCCATCATGCTCCTCCTCACATCTAGGGAGAAACTTTAACTACTTGCTTACTTAGTACTTATACCCCCTTCCTGACCAGGCCAATTTTCAGTTTTCAGCGCTCTCATGCTTTGAATTGCGCGGTCATGCTATACTGTACCCAAATTGCATTTTTTATCACTTTTTCACATAAATAGAGATTTCTTTTGTGGGTATTTAACCACTTCCCAACTGGCGCACGACAATGTACGTCGGCAGAATGGCATGGGCAGGCATATTGGCCTACAGGTACGTCCATTTCTATATGCCGCCCTGCCATCGCGTGCATGTCACCGCCCGCTGACAGCTGATCACCTGATTGGCCCTTTACCCTGCTCTGTGATCAGTTGAGTTCCAAGGACTCTGTGATCACAGAATGTGCCGTACCCATGCCCCCTGGGGCACATGGGTGGCATGAGAACAGGGGGACATCCATGTATGCATTCCAGGCATTTTAAGCTTTCTCTGTAGCTGTCTTTCGGGCTGATGATTATGAAGGAAGCACAATCCCATTTGCCATACAAGTAAAATCATAGTAGTAGCTAATTATATTAATACATTATAACAAAAAATTCAAGACAAATCTCTCTCTCTAAGTGAACCCCAGATAAAATTAAAAACCTGACAGGGGTTCTAATCCTTCCCCACATCTAAAACTTAAAAAAAGTTTTGCCTTAAAACAAGCTTTAAGATTGTGATTGCTTGGGTTGTTCTTCCTTTACACGTTTGAGGACTATTTGGGTTCTGTGGCATCATAAAGTGCCAGATACAAACATGACCATAAAAGCAAAAACCAAAAAAAGTGTAGGGAAATCTCTCTAATGAAACCCCAGATAACATCAAAAACCAAACAAGAGTTGTACTCCTTTCCAACTTAAAAAAACAAAACAAAAAACTGTTTTTGGGTAGACATAAATGTTAAAGTTATGATTGGTTGAGCTGATCTTCCTTCCAGGAACAAGGCTCACTTGGTTTCTGGAGTGTCATAAAACATTACTGAAAATGCTGGAATGCTGTTTGCAGTATATTAAACATTGGGGTTGATTTACTAAAGGAGTAGAGGCTGTTTACTTAACACAGTGAAATATCACTATGCAAAGTGGATGTTAATGGATTTGGCTATACCGTATCCAACTATGCATAAGGGAAATTTAAAAAAAACAGGATACCTATGTCAGGCTTTTTGAAGTGAACACAGCTTTACCTCTCTAACATTTACTTTGGAAAGTGAACAGCTTCAATTGCTCTGTTCCTTGTACAGATGTAATTTACCCCAAGTGGATCAAAATGGGCAGTACGTATTTTCTGTAATAAGCTTGAAACCAGCGTATGTGTTCTTTACTGCCTTTATCAGTTCTGTGGCTTCCTGCTGTAGCCTTCAATAGCCTTACAATAAGACTTCCTGTTTTATGATAACATGAATACAGTGAATATTATCCTTTCAGCAGTCAGCTTCCCATAAAATTAGTGCTAGCTATGGGTAGAGCAATTTTTCACTTGATAACATAATCTTTTTTGAACAACAAATTCTCCCTCCTGCTGAAGGATGCAGTTATCCCAGAATACTCACATACCTGCTGTACATAATAAAGGCTCTGAGGATACCTTCCTTATACCCATGTACAGTCATGTGAAAAATTAAGTACACTCCAATTAAATTTTTGACTTTTTCTGCATATTTGAACAGGCAAACTGAATATCTACAGACAAAGGGAAAAATGTACTTGAACTAATATCTGTATGCAAGAGGGAGGTGCATATAATAGAATTACAGGAAAACAGAATGGTTTAGATAAGGTGGGATTCTTAAATGCATACAAAATTGCAAATAATCTCCCTCTTACATAACTGCAAAATGATATTACCACCTATTCTGAAGAGTCTGATTTTCTTGGTTCCCTTAAAACACAACCACTTCCTGCAAATGGACTTACCCGTATGTCCTTGGCTTTTAGTGGTTCTACCAGGGTCATGGCTGCAGCTTGAAATCATGACCCTGGTATGTTTTTAGAACCAGCAATGCCCTTGAATGTAAAAGTGTTCTGAGTGGCTATACAGCCACTTGATCACCTTTACAGGTTGAAGAAGGATGTCCACCCCCCTCCCACTGCTGCCCGCCACCTTCCTGGGCTCTCCCAGCTTTTATTTATTTTTTAAATAAATTTAAAGGTGCATTAGGAATGTTGACATTTGTTCTTATATAATGAAATCTGATTGTATTCTCCAGAAATTTTCTCAGACTTGATAGCTTCTAGGTTTTGGAATTTTTTATGATGAGCTTTATTAATGGATTATTATTCAATCACAACTTTTTTTTTGTTTTGGAAATTTTTGCAAGATGTAATTTTGCAAGATGTACTAGTTAATGTAAATCAGTGACTTATAAACCCTTTTAACCCTAATTTAAGTTCAAGTTGTAAAATTATAAACTATACATTTGCAAAACACTTTGGAGCATGTTTATCAACTAGTGCATGAAATATTTAAAAAGCATTTACTGTAGGTTCTCTCATTGTTTGCCATCTGTTACTCTACTTTGGGTTTGTCGGTGAGTTGCTCAAGATTTAAATATTCCTAACACATTTCTTTGTTCTGTATTTTTGTTTAATCATGTATTTTTGAATTGATTTATTTGTCTGCCCATATTTCTCTTCAGATGTTTATATGTTGACGCCTCCTCAGGAAGCGGCGTTAGCCACGAAACTAGTCAAGGACACGTCTAGACACGCCTACATCACACCCCTAGTTCATTTTGGGGGGAGACTACCCAGAATTGTATGTCTTCATTTTGTAAAATACTGTGTTGTTGCTTGTATTGTGAATTTTTGATTACATTGTTTTTGGATATTTTCTAATAAATGTTATTCCTTTTTTAAGAATTTTGTATTATTGGGTACCGTAATAGTCCTAAGACCCTTTTAGGATAATTTGGGGTCAATGGGGTTTGTAGTAGCCCCTATTGTACCTACTCACCCTTCCTTATTCATACTGTAGGTTAATCATTACTTGTAATTCATAACACATGCACCAGGAAGATTCACCAGGAAAAATGTTTGATGAACAAAAATTCCAACAATCTGGTAAATTTCACTTTTTTTATGTGCACGGACTTTATTAACGCATAAGGATTTACAGCCATTTGCACACACACACACACACACTATATGCCAATGGGGTGTATTTATAAAGCAATGCACATGACATTTACACATGGTGTGTAATGTGTGCATATGGCTGTATACGCATTGTTAGCCCAATCTACCTATGCATCAATGCGTTAAGCCTACACAGATAAAAAAATGTGAAAATTATCAGCATGTTGAAATTTCTGTTATTCCTTCAGCAGGTTTTTACCAGTGAAATGTGTCACATGGAATAGTTTTTACAAATACCATGCAAAAATGACCATACTTTACTCAATGCTTTAGTCTCTTTTTACAATGTGCACATAACGTCACCTACCATACTAACCAATTATTACTTATTTTCTTATGATATTTTAAAATCGCCTGTGTCTCAGATACAGTTCAAGTATTATCACATGAGATTCTAAAATTACCCCTAATCTTCACTTTTATCAGTTTGTTTACAAACACCTGCTTCCTTTCTAAAATCTTGACATAGACTTTTTTTTTTTACAATTTTAGGGCTTTTATTTGGCTTTTTCATTTTTAGACTGTTAAAATCAACTGTATTTTCTTGCCCTGTCTGGAATCTGCAACACACAGTGTACCAGCTCTGTTTTTTTTCATTGTTCTGTGACATGCGCTCTGTTTAATTAGTACCTCAGATATGAAATTAAAATGATACTTCACATCTGCTCCCTGATAATATCTTGTGTCAAGAATGCTATTACCAAATCCTGGATCATGATTTAACAACTGATCTATTGGAGGGTATCAGAGCTTGAAAATATTCCTTTTCCCAGTCACGGCTTTAATTGCATCTCTTTTTGCTTTAGCGCTGACAGTCTCAAATTAAAATTAATGAAGCGCAACAAGACAAATATAATATGCATGTAGTGTTTAATGATACATTGTTCCTGTAATGAAGAGGCACTGCGGGACACATCAGTAAGTTTGTGTGTTTATTTAGATCATGGGTGGAACTTTGGCGAAGAACTAATGTTCTTAAAGCCACATGTCAGCTTATGTCGGAGTCTCAGAAATGTAACATCACTTTTACATTTGACATGCATTAGTACTTCTTTCACAAAGCAAAGCCATGCATGCAGATCTTTGTTTCCAAGGTGAATATATTGTAACAAAGGGCACTTTATAATTGAATCATATTCATTATGGTGTATGACCTAAGGTCCATCTAGACAGTATACTTACAGAGGTCATGGTGAAATGGGCTAAAAATCAATGGGATTGATTTAGTAAAGGCAAATGGGCTGTTCATTATGCAAGTGAATTTTCACCTAGCTTAGAAAATGTGCTGATAATTCACTTTGCAAAGAATATTCAATTACTTGTGAGGAAGATAAAAAAAAAAATGTTTGCACATGATTGGATGAAGGAAGTCAGCAGAACTTCACTTCACTCACTAAGGAAAATGTCCTTGTGAAGTAAAAATCACCTTGCAAAGTGCACAGACTATTTGCCTTTAACAAACAAACCAAATTTCTCTTTAGACCACAAGCCCTTCTACATAGAAGCTGTGGTTTATATACACTGCACTAGTAATGATTACCAACAAACCTGAAACAGCTGTATGAAGTATGGAATAAATGGCTCTACAATGCAATGTAATGTAATTTACTAGCTCTGGATGCATAGCTAACTGAGTTTACAATACATCCCAAGTAGCATAAGTTCCTCGTCATAGCAGCAACAGTGTTGTACCTTGTTAGCCATTAAGAATAGTAAAACTTTGGATTTAGGCTAAAAACTATATTTGGCTAACTACAACCTAGCCACAAGGGATGTTGAATCCCTTTACACAAACATGTCTCTCAATTAAAGAGCAAGTAAACCCTGATCAGTTTACTTCCTCTTTCATTCCCTGCAAAGGTAAAGCATAATGGACTACTATGCATCGCATAGTAGCCCATTATGTGTCACTTACCTGACACAGGAGCCAGCGATGTCACCGCTGTCCCCTGTAGTCTGGCGCATCCATCTTCTCGGTGGGGTCTCGCTGCTCTGCCGCTGTCATTTGGCGAAGCCGCGATGACGTCACTCCCGCAAATGCACGCGGGAGCCGACACACGCGGCATCTTCTGCGTTGACGGTGTCGTGCTCAGTGCGCCTGCGCGCCGCTGTCTACAGCGCATGCGCCGTAGACAACGGTGCCTGTCTTTCAGCAAATATCTCCTAAACTGTGTAGGTTTAGGAGATATTTCTTGGGCCTACAGGTAAGCCTTAATCTAGGCTTACCTGTAGGTCAAAGTGTGTTGTAAGGGTTTACAACCACTTTAAGGTATTATGTTGTAACTTCAAGAACTTGACCTACCTGAAAAACCAATCAATCAATGAATAAATCAATCAATAAAATACTTCCCGACTCACAACTCCTTTATGTTTGGCCAGGACCTCTACTTGGAAAAAATGGATGTGGCAATGTGACCATGATTTGCACCACAGTATGCAAATCTTTTTGTGGCAAAACTGGAAGAGGGATATTTGTCTAAATGCCCCAGTAAAATCCAAGGCTTATGTCTGTTAAATCTATGACATCATAATCATATAGTCTGCAAGTGTAGAAGACAATTCTATAACAATTACATCCAAAAATAAAACTCAAATGAATTTGTTCACAAATATCCATTTCCAGGACACTATAATATCAATTAAAGGGAACTTTCTACAAGCATCCATCTACAAACCTACCATCCACCCCACATACCCAAACTTCCGCTCCAGAAAGAATATAAAGAAGCAGCCAGGTCACAACATACAACCAGCTGTTCTGACACAGAGATAATCACTTAGAACACCTCAAGGGTGACTATCTAAAGTGGGGTTACAAGTCTACAACAGCCCACATTCAAATAAGAAAAGCAGTCAGAATCCTCAGGGCCA
Source organism: Lithobates pipiens (assembly GCF_037356315.1). Lineage (NCBI taxonomy): Eukaryota > Metazoa > Chordata > Amphibia > Anura > Ranidae > Lithobates > Lithobates pipiens. The sequence goes on from NW_027507748.1 coordinate 465,001,385, forward strand.
AACTTCTGACGTACAAACAGATTAAAAAAGAGGAGTGTATCTGACTTGTGGTCCCCAGTAATCCACATCTGCAAATAGCAAAAGAACTGCAGATTAGGGATTAGCCGAACACCCCCCTGTTCGGTTCGCACCAGAACCTGCGAACAGACCTAAACTTCGTGTGAACTTTAGAACCCTATTAAAATGGGACTTGAACGTTCACAATCTAAAGTGCTCATTTTAAAGGGTAATATGCAAGTTAGTGTCCTAAAAAGTGTTTGGGGACCTGGGTCCTGCCCCAGGGGACATGGATCAATGCAAAAAAAGTTTTAAAAACGGCCGTTTTTTCAGGAGCAGTGATTTTAATAATGATTAAAGTGAAACAATAAAAGTGTAATATTCCTTTAAATTTCGTAGCTGGGGGGTATCTATAGTATAAAGTCAATAAATCAAGGTGAACACACCGATGTGTGAAAACAGTGAAAAATAGGAGAAAAGGCGGGACCAGCTGTTTCAAAATAAATAAATCCAGGCTCTCAGAACTCTCACCTCAAAGATGGAATAATCAGGCAAAGTAAAATAACCCCAGAGGATTCTCCTTAATATTTCTCTATGTAATAACCAAGGAATTATAGATGAAGCCTATAGTATATCCTTCTGCCACTAGAGGGCCATTTCCAATATTTGAATACAACACTGCAGCTTGTAATTCCGTGGTATAGAGCTTGAAAAAAACACAGAGGAGAGGGGGAGAGGGAGAAAGAGAGGGGACTCCAATAGTGTAGTAGTTGAATGAATGGACAAATTTATTAAAGCATAAAAAATGGACTCTCACATAAGCAAAAAAAAAGGGTAACACAGAGCAGATAAAAATGAAGACCTGCCGTTTTCAGCCAGTCTTACGCTGTTTCCGGTTGTCCTACGGCCACTCCCTACGCGTTACGTCACGTCATGTGACTTCTTCAATGGGGATCAAGTCACATGACGTGACGTAACGCGTAGGGAGTGGCCGTAGGACAACCGGAAACAGCGTAAGACTGGCTGAAAACGCCAGGTCTTCATTTTTATCTGCTCTGTGTTACCCTTTTTTTTCATGTCAACCACAAACAATACCCCATTTCTGAATTCTTTAATTGCAGTTCCGAGTATGTAATATATTGCCTTACTTGTCCCTGCGGCATACTCTATGTAGGCCGCACTATACGTGCACGGAAAAGATTTGGCGAACATCGCAATCTAATTGAGAAAGGAAAGGATAAACATAGTGTCCCCAGACACTTCAAAGAATATCATGAACAATCTATTATAGGTTTACGTGTCTGGGTGATAGAATCTATTCCTTCAACATTTCCAATCGCTGAACATTATAAACGTTTATGCAAAAGAGAAAATTACTGGATATATAAATTAGACACTTTAGCCCCTGGGGGCCTAAACGAGGGAATCAAAATCAATATTCTCTTATGAAATACATGTATTTATTTATTTATACTTATTTCTATTATTATTTTTATTTTTATATATATATATATATATATATATATATATTTATTTTTAATTTTTTATTTTTTTTATTCTTATTTCTATTTTTATTTTATTTCTTTATTTTTTATCGACAGGCATATATATATTTAATCCTTTGCCCACCCATCCTTTGTTTACTCTAGTTTTGTGTCTCCCAATACTATCTTTCTAAGTGTCAGTCTTTTTCCCCATCTCATAACTTTATTGTCCACTGCCATCATGACCATTGTAATGCAGTCCCTTTGGCGCTACTGCGCATGTTCTGTTCCCATGGTTACCCCCTTCCTACTCAGTTCCCTTCCTCCCCGTTGTTTCGCTCCTACTGATCTCCCTCCACCGCACTGCGCATGCCCCATCTCCATAGCTACCCTCCCTCCCCTAGCTGACATCACTAACTACTCTCCTATAGTTCCCCCTCCTCTGCATTGCGCATGCCCCATCTCCATAGTTACCCTCCCTCCTCCAGCTTACGTAACCCAATTACGCACACGCCGCACAGGGAATCCCATCTCCATGGCAACCCCCCTGCATACCGCGCGCTATAGCTACACTCACGCCGCATGTCGGCGTGTTAGGAATGCTTCCGCGCACGCTCTGCAATTAAAACACACACAGTCAATATATACTGATAGCTACTCCATATCTCTGCTTACATCAACGACCTTTTTTTTTTGTCACCACTCATCCCTCACGCCCCTCCCACTCAGCATTTAAATTTGCCTCCATTACATGACCATCATTTAAGCCTGATGAAGGAGCATGCATGCTCCGAAGCGCCGCTCATCCTAGCCCGTCTCCTGAGGACACTGATCCCCGAAGATTCGATCAAGGGTACTACAGTGACCAGCACTACCTCGATCTTTCTGACCATCCTGAAGAATTTCATGGAATGGACTATAGCCACTAACCATCGACCATAAAGTCAGACGCTGCGAATCCTGTACTACAACCTTGTGAGTCGTGCCTACGGGCATACGGATGAAACATTGTATCTAAGATGTGCCTTTACACCACTAATCTAATGTGAGCGTTTTTAAACCGTTTTTAATAAATTTGAGTAACCGTATTGCTGCACTTAGAGGGCGCCGTATCTTTCTCTATCTATGTAATGAGAGTAAGCTGATTCCACAATATCAGCTGGAAAGGTTATTCAGTTAGCTGCAGAGGTAGAACTCAATGTTGACAATGCTGCAGTCGCTGCACACGCAGCAGAGGGCCATCAATGAGTATCTGTGTGAGTATGGCACCAGGACAGGGTCAGGGGAGCTTGGCTTTTTTTCGCCACGCCAGTGGTTACTGATCAAGGTTGCATGCACTGTCCTGTCACCACTTGAGGAGGCCACGAGGATGGTCAGCAGTGACAGTGCATGCATCAGTGACACTGTCCCTCTGTCTTCCTGATGGAGCACACGCTTTGTGGAATAATGGACAGGGCACTTGAGGCAGAACAGCGGGAGGAAGCGGAGGACTTCCTTACCTCTAAAGGCCCCCTTTATCCAGATACTAGTATTCCTGCAGGCCTGCCGATCACACAGGAAGAAGAAGAGGAGGAGGAGGATCGTGTCAGCATGGAGGTAGACGATAACACTCAGCATCAGCAGCAGTCTTTAAGGGATCGTTTGCAGTCCCCAGAAACCCATGGAGTTGTATGTGGCTGGGAGGAGGTGGTTGAGGATCATGTGCTCCTTAGTGACCCAGAGGATTCAGGATCGAATGCCTCTGCAAACTTACTCTGCATGGCCTACCTGATCCTGCAAAACCTGCAAAATTACCGTAGGATTCGTGGTATCAAGGAGAGGGATCATTACTGCCTGGCAACCCTTCTTGATCCACGTTACAAGGGTAAGGTTGCAGAACTTATCCAGCCTTTGCAGAGGGAACAGAAGAGGAAACATCTTTGGGAGGCCTTGCAGAAAGGTTTGTGCAACACGTTTCCAGAGCCTAGGAGATTACAATTTCCTGGTCCTCCTGCACAACGTGTTGCTGAGGCTTTGTTCAGTCACAGAAAGAGCGGTGGAGAAGGTGGCTGGCTGACAGATGCCTTCAGACAATTCTTCAGTCCTCAGCATCCAGGTCGGATTGGTTCCAGCAGCCATCGCCAGCGTCTGAATTACATGGTACAGGAATATCTAGGGCAAGATCAGACTTGGAGACCTTTCCACCAGAACATCCACTGGGTTACTGGGTCTTGAGGATGGACCACTGGTCAGAGCTTGCTCAATATGCAATTGAGCTACTGGCCTGTCCTGCATCCAGCGTTCTTTCTGAACACACATTCAGTGCTGCTGGAGACTTTGTAACCGATCACAGAGTGCGCCAGTCCACAGACTCTGTTGATTGGCTCACATTCATAAAAATGAATCAGTCTTGGATCACCAGCTACCAAGCACCTGATGCTGATGTAGCCAATTGATTTTTTATGGATGTGGGATCCCTTGAAGACTGCATATGCTGAGTGACTATCCTACTCCTCCCCAAGGCATCACCACCACTGCCTAAGGCCCAATTTTTCTCCCCCTGTTTAACAGGGATGTGTAATTACAATTGTTGACCAAATATTTAACAGCAGGGCCCGTTCCTGCGCTCAACAAGAGAATCTGTGACCTTTATCTCCTTGTATCAGATAAATATTAAAACAGTGCTAAAACGAAAATAAAAATAGAAATAAAAAATTTATGGTAATGAAACCGTAGGGCAATGGCAAACACCATGGCCAACAGTCTTTATGTAGCAGATGGATATGTGGACAGTTCAGATAATTCACAGTCACTTTTCTCTTAGCGTGCTCCTTCCACCAGAGTAAGAATGCAATTATCCACCTCGTGAAGCACACACCCCTCTGGGATACAAACTCACCAGACGCTGCTAGAAAGAGAGCCTTGTATCAGTGTCCAAACACCGCTCTGTGCTGACACCCCACTTATCCAGAAGGTCCACTGGTATAGGTACATAGCATAATCCTGTTTATTATAATGGAACATACCCATACAGCAGAAACCCCCCTTAATCCTAGCTGCTTACATTTAAAATGCAATCAACAAGCAAAAAGAAATACAATAGAGGGCGCTATCACCATCTCCAGCTGTCCACTGGAAGTGTGCTGTTCCGTGCAGACACTGTGTGACACTTCCAGGTAGAAGGCAGAGCAGAGCACGGTGGAGTGCACAACGTCACTTCTGGTTTCCGTGCTGGTCAGGCCCTAAGCCCCTAGTGTAATCAGCTAGGATTACGGGGGTTTCTGCTGTATGGGTATGTTGCATTATAATAAACAGGATTACGCTATGTACATCTATCCTTGTGTTTTATGACACAACCGGAGTACCTATACCGGTGGACCTTCTGGATAAGTGGGGTGTCAGCACAGAGCGGTGTTTGCACACAGGTTCTCTTTCTAGCGGCATCTGGTGAGTTTGTAACCTAGAGGGGTGTGTGCTTCACGAGGTGGATATATGCATTCTTACTCTGGTGGAAGGTGCACGCTAAGAGAAAAGTGACTGTGAATTATCTGAACTGTCCACATATCCATCTGCTACATAAAGACTGTTGGCCGTGGTGTTTGCCATTGCCCTATGGTTTCATTACCATCAATTTTTTATTTCTACTTTTATTTTCGTTTTAGCACTGTTTTAGTATTTATCTGATGCAAGGAGGACTTTAGCTCTGGTTATACTACTGTTATATGTTCAAAGATATGTTGTTTACAGAAAAAAGTTTCTGGCCCTTTCATATTGGAGCTGCTCCCCCACCCTGGTTTGTATTTTTAGACGCAACTTAATAGAAATCAATGGGTCCTCCACTAAAAATGGAGGTGAAACATAGAAAAAACACGCATACACCAATGGTCAAACAGCAACGCACCAGCCTTACTCTCTACTCCATTGTGTGCTTTAATGTTCCGAAATGTTTTATGCAGTGTGCCAATAGCCACAAATGAATGGGCAAAATTGTAAAAAAAAAAAAAAATCTGCAGTGAAATGATGAGAAATAAATAGTATACACAGCCCTCACAGAGCTCTGGTCCCAGAAGCAAACAAGACAGCTAAAGTCGGCATTGGGACTGTGATAAGTTTTACAAAATGCTTGGAACACTCTACCAAACAAGAATTCCTGCTCTGTTAAATGTAAATTATTCATACCAAATATTGATTTCATTTTTGAAAACATTTCTGCTTTACACCATTCTTTCATAAAGACCTAAAATGTTTGCATTGTTTAAATTATATCAGATATAACACAAACGTTTAAAAGCTTACCGTATATACTCGAGTATAAGCCGTCTGCCTACCTGATCAGGCATGTCATGTAGACAGACGGTGGCCAGCGTGTCATAAAAACATACAGCGGCCATTCCAGTATTTAAAAGCCGCACCTCCTCCTCGTCTGATAGGCAGAACACTCAATTTCCCAGCAGTCAGTTTTTAGCCTATCACGGACAGCCTATCATGGACAGCCTATCACGGACATCCCCTCATCCTCATACCTCAGACGAGGATGAGCGGATGTCCGTGATAGGCTGAAAACTGACTGCTGGGAAATTGAGTGTTCTGCCTATCACAGACGAAGAGGAGGCGCGGCTTTTGAATACTGGAAGGGCCACCGTATGTTTTTATGACACGCTGATCGGTGGCTGCAGATGGGCACACGGAGGCATGCACAGGACACAAAGGATGAAGATTAGCACAGGTAGGCTGCAATGGACACAGGGAGGTATACACAGGACACAGTGAGGTAGGCAGATCTGCACAGGACACAGGGAGGCATACACAGGACACAGTGAGGTAGGCAGATCTGCACAGGACACAGGGAGGCATACACAGGACACAGTGAGGTAGGCAGATCTGCACAGGACACAGGGAGGTATACACAGGACACAGCGAGGTAGGCAGATCTGCACAGGACACAGGGAGGCATGCAATAGACACAGTGAGACATGCAGCTGCAGATGGGCATTGTTGACCCTCTTTGCCACTTACAGTAGCTGCTGCATTTCCCACCCCCGGCTTATACTCAAGTCAATAAGTTTTCCCAGTTTTTTTGTGGTAAATTAAGGGCCTCGGCTTATATTTGGATCAACCTATACTCGAGTATATACGGAATATACTTATAAAACAACTAAAGGAAAACTAAACCTGAAACTCTTAATAGTAGTAGTAATAATACATTTGGCATGTCATTTTTTGGGGGGAGGAGCTGGTACCCTGTTTTTAGAGGCGCCCAGCTCCCACTTCCTCCCATGGTGCCTCGGCGCCGGAAAGGAAGATCACCTCTCCCCCCTCCCTCCCTGCAATCTCCTGGGACACATCACAGGTAAAGCCACAGCTGGGCACCCACAGTTACAATGCTAGGAGGAGGGGGAGAGGAGTGGGGCTTTGTACACTCACATCGTTGGACTGTGGAACAGGTGAGTGTCTGATTATTAAAAGTCAACAGCTGCGCTTTTTGTAGCTGCTGACTTTTAAATGGGTGGAACTACGCTTTAAGAATCACTTTAAGAATCACTTTGGCAGCCAGATCTCTTATGTAAGTACACATTTATTGCACCATCTTCAAACATGCAGTTGTCAGAATTTTGCCTAAATAGACAAGAAATCTTCCCCTGGCTGGCCAGGTTAACCAAACATTAATATAGGTCCAGTTTAAATTTTATCAGTATATTCACTTGGTTATTTATTGCATCAACACCTATTAAAATTGCCTTAAAAATCTTTTTTTTTTAAACCTTTTTTGAAGTTTTCAAATCTGGCTTTCTGTAAGTAATCCCATGATAAGAACTATATAAGGCTGATTTTTTTTTTAAAGGCTTGATAAGTGAGCTAGAATTTATTCTTTAGGGAATAAAAAACAAATGTTTGGACAGTGAAAATGTGGAGCAAGTTTTCATATGGACAGTTCCCCAAATGTTTTACATTTCATTGCAGTGATTTAGCTGCCAGGTGTCCATAAGATTATCCTTGTCTTGACATTAAATCTTCTTGGAATAAATCACACTTTGAAGAAACGGCCTAGTGGTAAGATGATTTATGAATAAAAGGCTCTGCTACCATACAGGCAAATAGCTCAAAAACATTGCATCAATGATATCTAGGAAGTAGGTGTATCTGTATACATAGTTCAAAGTTTAATACATATACTACAGCATACCACCAGAAATGCTTTAAACCTAAGATGTGAAAAATGTATTGTGCAAAACAATAGGTTTTTAATTTGTGTATATGTATTCAAAGGGGTACGCATGACCACTGCAGGAAGTAATCAGCAGTGTTATCAAAAGCCGGTTGAGCAAATATTATAAGAAAGCAGTGCGTATGTTGTTCATCAATGCACTGTTGTGTGATCGCAAACCTATTTGCTGAAGTTGCTTGTTAAGACCAAAGGATTGGCTTCTGCTAGGCAGTTTGTTAGCTATCAGTTACTGACTGCTTTGTTGTGGAGGCTCAATAGATAGGACATAAAGTGGTTCCTAAAAGATACTCTGTTGTTATATTGCAGTGGCTTATGCCTCTTACCTTACCTACTACCCCCATCACTGTAAGATAGAGGTTTGAAGAAGGTACAGAACATAGCAGGGGACACAAGCATCTGACACTAAGGATAGCTATACATGGATCAAAATTCAGACAGTTCAGCAGGAACTTCAATCCATGTACAGCTGTTCCCATTCATGAGAAGTCGATCTATCGTTTGACTTCTCATAAATGGTCCTGTTAGAAAGTTTTCACTTGATCAGCACATGCAGTCAATGGGCTACAACACTGATCAGTGTATTCTGATAGTGAGGGAACCCCCGTTATCAGAATACAAAGACGCAGTGAGGAGTATTCCAGAATCCATCTCAGATGTGCAGATGAGGTGATCGGTACAGTTTTTTGAACAAAAAAACTGAACACTGTATGCCTAGCTTAATTCTCAAGTACCAAAACCACTGATGGAGACTTCAAACTGGACTAGAGGGAAGTATTCATCACAGCCCACAGAGAGTGAATAAACGACCTCTTCTGTTGCAGTTAACTGGCCTTTTGATTTTTTTTCAGATCAGGGTCTCTGGTGGACTCAAAATGAGATGGCAAGAAACTTTGGCCTGTATAACATTGTTGTTGGGATTCATGGAAGGATGATGGTGGAATAGGAACTATGTGGCGTTTAGCATGAGATGCAGGGGGTGATGAGGGTGCTGGTGGTAAGGTGGCTAACGCATTTGAATTTGAGGTAGATGTAGGCAGGGGAGTAAATGAGAAAATGTGTTTCATTAGCTCAAGCTCACATTGCCACCTGATGGTGCCATGGAACCTCCCCCTCTAGGCCCTCTAGGATCTTCAGGAACAGGAATTCATAAGATCTCTCTATTTTCTGAGCATATATTGCCCATAATGTCCACCAGCCTGTTGAATCTCTGTCCTTGCCCCCTGCCTTGTGTGGCACTTTCTTAAATTCCTGGTGCAAAAAGGCTCCAGTCATAGTGTTAATATGGATGGTGCCTCTTCTTCTGGTAAGGGGGTGATGCTTGAAAAGGTTCTTGCAGTGGCCACTTGGGTGGTTGACTCCTCCTTTTGGTTCTGGTCCTCCTTTTCACCTACAGGTTCCAAGGAGCTTTTAGCACGGAATAAAATATACCTTAGAACATCGACTTGACCTGTGAGTTCCAGCAGATTCTTGTGGCTGTGCAATGGCAGGTATGTGCAGATAGCTCTGTTTGCTCAGCAAGGCAATGACAGGCTAACAGAAGCTGCAAATTTTCCCATTTCTTCAGATGAGAACCAGTCATTCTTTGGTTAGCCTACACTTCACATTTATGGTGAGAAAATTTATGGCAACAAGTACTTTATTTATTTAAAAAAACTCAAGATACACTATTAATGGCCACCCGTCTAGTATATCATCACAGCGCTCAAACATCCCCCTCTCCCCAGCTGCCACTTAAATAATTGAATATATCTCTCAGAAGGTGAAAAGAAAAAACTAACAATCACAGTGCAAAAATCACCTTGTGGCGCTACAAAGAATAAACACTGTTAAATAGCAGTGTACTACAATGCCCAAAACTGAGCTGCGTGAAAATTATAAACGCATGTGCATAAATGCATTACAATAAACAATGAAGTAAAATGTGATTAAATGGCAATCAAAAAATCGCAATCAAAAAATCGCATAAAGGTGATAAAGTGAATATGTGACAAAACATAAATAAAACAAATAAACACAATATTTATCTGCTACAAATAGTGCTCTTAATGGAAATGTGCAGTTCCAAAGTATAATTAGTCTTAAAGTTCGATCTTCAATCAGACACAATTGTTGAAGAGTAGAAACTGTAATGGTAGCATTAATTGAAAAAACTCCTTTTCCAGTGAAAGTTCTATAACAGAGCGTCCATAAACCGCAAAGCCTCCACCGCACCCTTGGTGTTCGTGCCCCCCTTGTTTAGAACACTCACCCGCAGTATTGCCCAGCACTCTCGTGTCGGGCAAAGATCGCTTATAATGTATACAGATGATAACTGTTTCTCCAGCCAATTCTTGTGAAAAACTTCGCAGCAGAGGGTAATCAATTAATATCTCAGAGTTACCTCAGGGAGACAAAAGAAACTTCCCATAGTGCAAAATTGCAAAACTATTTTTAATCTCAATAAAAAACTCGATTAAAATCACACTCACATGGATCCAATTAAAAGCAGGCACTTCAGATAGACATTCCACTTATCAATTAGGAGATCCTTCACTCATAGGCATTGGTGAGCACACTGGAAGCAAGCTAAGTTCATGTCAAAAAGCACCGTCTCTAAACAAGGTAGCTGTGTGGTACCTGACAGCAGACAACCCAATTTGAAAGCAGCGCCAAATAGTGATATCCAGTCCTTCAACTTGTGTGTAAGTTATAAGCGATCTTTGCCCGACACGAGAGTGCTGGGCAATACTGCGGGTGAGTGTTCTAAACAAGGGGGGCACGAACACCAAGGGTGCGGTGGAGGCTTTGCGGTTTATGGACACTCTGTTATAGAACTTTCACTGGAAAAGGAGTTTTTTCAATTAATGCTACCATTACAGTTTCTACTCTTCAACAATTGTGTCTGATTGAAGATCGAACTTTAAGACTAATTATACTTTGGAACTGCACATTTCCATTAAGAGCACTATTTGTAGCAGATAAATATTGTGTTTATTTGTTTTATTTATGTTTTGTCACATATTCACTTTATCACCTTTATGCGACTTTTTGATTGCGATTTTTTGATTGCCATTTAATCACATTTTACTTCATTGTTTATTGTAATGCATTTATGCACATGCGTTTATAATTTTCACGCAGCTCAGTTTTGGGCATTGTAGTACACTGCTATTTAACAGTGTTTATTCTTTGTAGCGCCACAAGGTGATTTTTGCACTGTGATTGTTAGTTTTTTCTTTTCACCTTCTGAGAGATATACTTTATTTATTAAAAAATATTTTTCTTTGTCTTCTTGGCAGTGGAAGATGCAAATTATTGTATTTGTTATATTGGCATAGGGAGAAATGGGAGCAGATTAGACATCAGCATTTTTGGTCACTACTGCCTTGGACAGATGCTGTGGGAAGATAGAGTTGACCTGCCTGAGAACTCCTGCTGCTGAAAACAAGAAATTATGCTTCACCCTCTGTCTTTGTTGGGCATAAGGCATTTGCCCTAGGTGAGTACTCTTCTAATTGTGGCTAGAGTTCTCTTCTAATTGTGACCTGGATTTACAAAAGAAGGTTTTCAATTAACGTCTCACTAGTGGCAATTTTTGCATATTGCAATAAATTTACACATACAGAATGCAATCACTGAAGTTAAAGCAGCATGTGTCCAGCACAATTTTGCTCAACAGCAAGATAAGTTCCTTTTTGAAGACACAGGAATCCTCACCATGGAAAGGGCTCATTGGCCCATTTCTGCTCTATTGTTTTGTGTAATAAAATTATTTTAAACAATTTTTTTGCTATTTTACATTAGAACTTTTTGCAGCTAGAAGTACCTCTCAGCTAAAAAGAGGTCTGTTTAGCAAGGTTGGCATATGCTTAATCCAAATCACAATACTTCATAAACAGCTTTACACTGCGTTCATATGTCTTCAAAAATATATATTGCTGCAATGTTGCATAAAACTTGTAGGCAGATTTACATAAAACAAGAAAACATTACCTTATGTAATGCAGTGTGAGCATACATAACATGGTTGCTATACACAGATAGAGGTTTTTACCTTTGCTCTGTTTCAGGGAGGCAGAGTAACTGTTGTGGCTTATGAGTCCACTCTCATCAGGGACAGCGTTGCTGACCAGGACTGGTTGAGGTAGCAGTGCAGATAGTGGTGAAAGCCACAGAGTAGACGAGTAAACAGAGCTTTTTAAACATCCCTGCTTGCTTAGCAGTGGTAAAAGACCTTGAAAGGCCCAAGGTTCAGAATCAAAGGTACCACCTGTTCTTCACCAGAGCTCCTAGAGGTGGAGATATACATGATATGCAATACCTAGGATGTTTTCCTAGCAGCTAAAAGAAGGTCAAAACTTTCTTACAGCACTGGGGCACTGGACTCAAAAGGCAGCATGATACACAGGAAAGTAGCAAGAGAGCACAGAAATACAGTGAGAGACAAATGAGAAATACAAGCTGGGAGTACACAGGTGCTGATAATGAGGCCGGTTGGAAAAGTCACTGCTGCAGAGAAGCACGTAAAAAAAATGAAATGCGAAGAGAGCCACGGAGATGACGAAAATGGAATGTAGGTAGGAATGCACAAAGTGACAAGAGCAGGATACAGACTGGGGAACACAAGGCTGGGACACACTGGGAATACAAGACTTGAAGCTGGCTGGGAGACACTGGAAACACAAGTCTATAAACAGGCGGAGATACACTGGGAACACAAGGCTCGAAGGCTGGGACATACTGGAAGCACAAATGCTTGAAGCTGGTGGCTGAACACAGAAGGAAAGACCTGACGCTGGAGCATGGAACAAGGGAGTATGACAGCAGCTAGTCCAATCGATCATGCTCTTCCACTGGTTTTGTAATGGGGGCCCTTGGGGTCATAGATTTTTTGGTGGGCATGTACTAGGTGTATGAATGCCCTTGCATCAAACAGGGAAAATGTTCTGTCATTTATTTTGATCCCCAGAGGGGTGTTCACAAAAAATGGAGGATCGCTGCTCTTTGGGTGGAAAAACATGCAACTCTGTACACTCTCCAGTTTTTTTTTAGTCTGTCCATCTTTCACAGATACTATTAAATCTATTAAATCTTTCAACTTGACCCTTCTCATTACTACTGAGATATTCCATGTTTGATGTCACTGATGGGTGACACTGACATGCAGCACTGATGGGCACTGATGGGCTGCACTGATGGGTACTTTTGGGTGGCACTGATTGGCAGCACTGCTGAGCACTGATAGGCAGCACTGCTGGGCACTGATACGTGGCACTGATGGGCACTGATATGCAGCACTGATAGATGACATTGTTAGGCATCACTGATGGCACTGGCACTGGCAGGCATTGGGGATGGGCACTGATTGTCAGCTCTCTGGGCACTGATAGGCATTTCCCTGGTGGTCTAGGGTGGTATACCTGGTGGTCCAGTGTGGTGGCCATCCCTGGTGGTCCTGGTAGCATCCTGGTGGTCCTGGGTGGACATCCGAGGGGGGGCTGTGCTGATAAACAATCAGAGAACGGACATTCTGGGTGGATGTCATTTGACAGCCGGGAGCCAGGAAGCAGGTAAAGCTTCACTTTTATGAGTTATTTCCTAGACTGGATTTTCCCTTTATTCTGTATACCTTTTAGGTGTATAACTCCGATCCAATTTTCAAAAAGTGCCCTTTTACCCGGTAAAAAAAAAATGTCTCTGATAATTCTATTAATGGTGAATTGTATTCTCATCTTTCTTGCCTGTGAAATAAAACCCAAACTTTGAAAACATTTCTTTTTAAATCATGTGTCTCTATATCTAATATTCTGTGTTTTGGTTCTATCCATATATTTTTACTTAACAGTGTACTTATTGGGTTTTCCAACTGAACCCATATTTTTTTACTCTTTGTGTTAGTCCATTCTATCATTCGTGTTATTATTACTGTATTATAATATATTTTTATATTAGGTGCTGCTACCCTCCCCCCCCCCGTGTTTCTTATCCCCCGCAAGTGAATGGGAATTCCCTCTCTAGTGCTAATTCTTCCTTTTTACTTAATCTTATGTTTAAAATTTCTGATTTTATTGGATTGATTTTGAAATTTATGAGTGCCCCGTATCTTTTCAATTATTTTATTAAATTTGGGAGTGTTGTCCTGGGGTTGGAGATATAAAACAGGATATGCATATGCCACGATCTTGTGTTCTTCTCCCATCTTCACCCCACCAGCATCTATCATGTTTCGTATGGTTACTAGTAATGGTTCTAGCGATAGTACATATAGAAGGGGCGACAGTGGGCATCCTTGTCTTACTCCGTTTAACATTTTGAAGGGTCCACCACAGCTTATATTACTAATAATTAACATACCTGGTACTTCTGGGAATAGGGAGCATGTGATTTACTCACCTTCCTCCCACAAGACAATACTAGTGCCCAGCAATAGCGATGGCCGAACGGTTCGCCCGGCGGTCGCTTTGCGGCGAATTTCGGCCGTTCGCGATTCGCCCGATCGGCGGACTATTGCCGCCGTTCGCCCGGCGGACTTCCGTGTTTTCTGTGAAAAAAAACTTTGACCTATGATGACACATCCATCATGGGGTACAGGACAGCCAATTGAGACATTACAGCACATGGACACTTGGACATTCCCCCTAACTTATAAATACACCCGATCCGGCGGCCATTTTACATTCTTTCTTCTGTCACTATAGGGAGAGGTTGCTGTGTGGAGCAGGGAGAGATTGCAGTGACCCAAATCGCTAGCTATTTGGTACACAAAAGTTCTTTTCAGGACTGGTATAGGTGTTAGGTGTATATAGGTTTGCTGTGCTACTGATTGTTGCAGCAGCCTGAGTGTCTTTTGTCAGTTTAGAGAAAGGGACAGGACGGTGTGTGCTGCAGGGAGAGTCAGTTTAATCATTAGCTGTTACTATCAGGTCCACAAAAGTGCTATTCCAGTAACCAGTTATTGTTCCAGCAGCCTCTGTTTTGTCAGTTTATATAGGGACAGGCAGGAAGCAGTGTGTGAGGCAGTGAGGGTCAGTTTAATCAGTAGCTGTTACTATCAGGTCCACAAAAGTACTATTCCAGTAATCAGTTATTGTTCCAGCAGCCTCTGTTTTGTCAGTTTATATAGGGACAGGCAGGAAGCAGTGTGTGAGGCAGTGAGGGGCAGTTTAATCAGTAGCTGTTACTATCAGGTCCACAAAAGTGCTATTCCAGTAACCAGTTATTGTTCCAGCAGCCTCTGTTTTGTCAGTTTATATAGGGACAGGCAGGAAGCAGTGTGTGAGGCAGTGAGGGTCAGTTTAATCAGTAGCTGTTACTATCAGGTCCACAAAAGTGCTATTCCAGTAATCAGTTATTGTTCCAGCAGCCTCTGTTTTGTCAGTTTATATAGGGACAGGCAGGAAGCAGTGTGTGAGGCAGTGAGGGGCAGTTTAATCAGTAGCTGTTACTATCAGGTCCACAAAAGTGCTATTCCAGTAACCAGTTATTGTTCCAGCAGCCTCTGTTTTGTCAGTTTATATAGGGACAGGCAGGAAGCAGTGTGTGAGGCAGTGAGGGTCAGTTTAATCAGTAGCTGTTACTATCAGGTCCACAAAAGTGCTATTCCAGTAACCAGTTATTGTTCCAGCAGCCTCTGTTTTGTCAGTTTATATAGGGACAGGCAGGAAGCAGTGTGTGAGGCAGTGAGGGTCAGTTTAATCAGTAGCTGTTACTATATTAGGTCCACAAAGGTTCTTTTCAGGACTGGTATCAGTGGTATGGTAATAGGCTTGTACACGTATAATATTCTTTCTTCCAAATATAGAAAGAATATTATACTTGACTGCTGCCCTTCTGCTGCAGTCTGAAATCAGTCACAACCTACTTGTTCCGCAAAGGTCCTTATAAGGACTGGTAAGGTCTAGGGTGCTACAGTGCATAGGGTTGAGTGAGGTACAGTCTGCTATTCTATAAGGACTGTTATAGGTCCACAATACATAGGGTTGAGGTGCACTACTGCTGACCGCTGCCCTATACTGCAGCAGTCCTTCATCAGTATAGGGACTAACGTACAGTCTGCTAATCAGTCACACACAACCTACTTGTTCCACAAAGGTCCTTATAAGGACTGGTAACTTGGTCTAGGGTGCTACAGTACATAGGGTTGAGTGAGGTACAGTCTGGAAATGCTACCGCTGTCACAGAGGGCTGTCAGAATGCAGCACTTCCAGGCCTTGCTTCGAGAAATGCTGCATTCTGCTTTTGCGTGCGCTGGCAGAGGAGCAATTCCCACTCCCAGAGAAGGAGTTGCGGGTACCAATCCAACAGCGCCTGCAAGAAGAGGCCGGTTTGAAGATGTGTTGGTGACTTCGGATATGAGGCCATTCTTTCAGCCGACCCATCGACAGGTGTCATCCGGATCCAGCATCAGGGAATGCCTAGACTGTCAGGTGTCCGACTACATCGGGTTAAAGGAGTGATGAACCCCTGGACTACTGGGTGGGCAGGCTTGACCTCTGGCCAGAGCTTGCCCAATTTGCAATCGAACTGTTGGCTTGCCCCTCATCCAGTGTCCTGTCCGAAAGGACGTTCAGCACAGCAGGGGGGATCGTGACCGATAAGCGTACTCGCCTAGCTCACGACAGTGTTAACTACCTCACATTTCTAAAAATGAATGAGGCATGGATCTCGGAGGAATTCAACACATGTGACCAGTAGACCATGTATATGTCTATAAACAATTTTTTTAATCGAGCACACAGACCTTCTTTCTTCATTTGGCTCACTTCCTTGTCCAAAAAAAGCACACCGTACTATATGCCCGTACCCTCCTCTTTGAAGAGGTTGAGCGGTGTCATATTTCTACTGGGGCTGCTTATTATGAGGGGCTCCCACCATCCCTGTGCTGTGCTGACTTCCTCCTGGAGCTGCTTATTATGAGGGGCTCCCACCATCCCTGTGCTGTGCTGACTTCCTCCTGGGGCTGCTTATTATGAGGGGCTCCCACCATCCCTGTGCTATGCTTATTATGAGGGGCTCCCATCATCCCTGTGCTGTGCTGACTTCCTCCTGGGGCTGCTTATTATGAGGGGCTCCCACCATCCCTGTGCTGTGCTGACTTCCTCCTGGGGCTACTTATTATGAGGGGCTCCCGCCATCCCTGTACTATGCTTATTATGAGGGGCTCCCACCATCCCTGTGCTGTGCTGACTTCCTCCCGGGGCTGCTTATTATGAGGGGCTCCCACCATCCCTGTGCTGTGCTGACTTCCTCCTGGGGCTGCTTATTATGAGGGGCTCCCACCATCCCTGTGCTATGCTAACATCCTCCTGGGGCTGCTTATTATGAGGGGCTCCCACCATCCCTGTGCTATGCTAACATCCTCCTGGGGCAGCTTATTATGAGGGGCTCCCACCATCCCTGTGCTGTGCTGACTTCCTCCTGGGGCTGTACCTCTGCTGTGCATATTATGAGGGGCTCCCACCATCCCTGTGCTATGCTCATTATGAGGGGCTCCCACCATCCCTGTGCTATGCTCATTATGAGGGGCTCCCACCATCCCTGTGCTATGCTGACTTCCTCCTGGGGCTGCTTACGGTGCAGGTGCCAGTGCTGTATATCACGGTGCTGATGTCAGTACTCTCTATCACGGTGCTGCTGTCAGTGCTGTATGTCACGGTGCTGGTGTTAGTGCTTTATGTCACGCTGCTGATGTCAGTGCTCTCTATCACGGTGCTGGTGTCAGATCACTCTATCACGGTGCAGGTGTCATTGCTGTATGTCATGCTGCTGATGTCAGTGCTCTCTATCACAGTGCTGCTGTCAGTGCTGTATATCACGGTGCTGGTGTTAGTGCTTTATGTCACACTGCTGATGTCAGTGCTCTCTATCACGGTGCTGCTGTTAGTGCTGTATATCACGGTGCTGGTGTTAGTGCTTTATGTCATGCTGCTGATGTCAGTGCTCTCTATCACGGTGCTGCTGTCAGTGCTGTATATCACGGTGCTGGTGTTAGTGCTTTATGTCACGCTGCTGATGTCAGTGCTCTCTATCACGGTGCTGCTGTCAGTGCTGTATATCACGGTGCAGGTGTAATTGCTGTATATCACGCTGCTGGTGATCATCTCCTGTACCCTCTTCTTTGCCTACCCTGGTCCCTGACCTTCCCTCTCCTCCATTGCCTTCATGCGCTCCACAGTCCTGAATTGTCACAACAATTTCCCATATAAAAAAAGAATGCTTGTAGTTGTCGATCCCAGATTCACCTCATACATGTGTTATGTCATTGGCCATGTGGTGGGACTATGTTTGCACAGCTATTAATTATTTTGTGGCTGCAAATTTGACCTGTAGGTTTGCAAAGTTCGCCTCCCATTGAAGTCAATGGGGCCCGCCGCGAACGTTCCAGTTCGCGAACTATCGGCCGCGTTCGCAGTCCGCGTTCGCGAAACGTCCCGTCGGAAGTTCGTCCATCACTACCCAGCAATTTACAGGCCTAGCACTGTCAAACGAATGAAGAGAGAGAGTCCTTTTCTGTATATAAGCTCCAAGTTGTGGTGTGCAGCTTATACAGGTTTTCCTAGCCAATGCCATAGTTGAACAAAGCAAGGGCACAAAAGGAAGCTAATAGTTAACAGTCACCCTATCATTTTGCCCACCATGGACAAAGCGCAGCTTCCCTTAAAGCAGTTGCCCTCCAGCTTTAGTAGAGTGATCGTGCTGCCCTTTTTTATGTCTCGGTTTTGTAGCTTCACTTTACTTTACCCTACTGCCTAGACTCCATTGTAGGCAGAGTAAGATGTAAAGCGCCATGTAGGTGTGTATAACCTCACATAGAGATTACATTTACATGTCTGGTATTGGTGTGAGGATGGTAAATGTAATTTTACTTATTGCTGGTACATACTGTATATTTATCTGTGAGTGGTGAACCAAGCCTATATCTACAGGTGAATGACATTTTTTAGAAAGAGGTAAATTTAATGCATTATTAAATATAGTTATATGAAGCATCTGATTTGTATTCAGCTTATGTCAGAAATCACTTGTAGGAATGTACAAATGTAAAGAGCTGCATACATTACTGGTACTGTATAAAAACCTGTAATAAATAATAAAAAAAATAATTAGCCTCTGCCTGAGACAATTACATGCACAATATTTTCAGAAGTTTAACCACTTCCAGACTGCCCACCGTCATTAAACGTAGGTACTTTGAAGAGGAATATTATTGTTATGGCAGCAACTAGCCTATCTCTTCTTCAGCAGATGGTCCGCTTCAAGATAAAAGTGGTCTCTGCTGTGGATTAGCCGCAAGATCACTTTTATCGGTGGCGGGAGAGGGGCTCGCATGCAGAAGCGGACGCATACGTGAGTAGCACCCTCATATGAAAACGGTATTCAAACCACACATGTGAGGTATTGCCATGATCGGTAAAGCAAGAGCAATAATTCTAGCCCTAGACCTTCTCTGTAACTCAAAACATGCAACCTGTAGAATGTTTTAAACGTCGCCTATGGAGATTTTTAAGGGTAAAAGTTTGTCGCCATTCCATGAGCGGGCACAATTTTGAAGCATGACATGTTGGGTATCAATTTACTCGGCGTATCATTATCATTCCCAATATAAAAAAAAATGTAAGACCGCTCTGCAAATACGGTATGACAGACAGTATTGCAATGACCGCCATTTTATTCTCTAGGATGTTAGGTAAAAATGTATAAAATTTGGGGATTCTAAGTAATTTTCTAGCAATAAAAAAAAATGTTTTTAACTTGTAAACAACAAATCTCAGAAAGAGGCTTAGTCCTTAAGTGGTTAAAAAGGATGCTACATACTAGGATACTTGGTTGAAATGTCTTTGATCCAATGGGTTCTTAGGTTTGAGAAGTTGAGAAATATTGTGTTACAGTATTTTTTTTCCTTGGAAAACAATATGGTCCATTTCAATGGCAACAGTATGTTCTGCCTGTGACAGCTGGATTGCAGATTGCTATGCTTCTATGTAAGGAAGATGGAAAAGGAAGAATAAGGGATGACATTCCACTTATATATGAGCTTCATAAGAAAAATGCAACTAGAAATGAACTGTGAAGGGATTTACTAAATCAACCCAGTAAATCTGCATTTGCCTTCAAAAAACAATCAGGCTGAGTGGCAATTTATAGCTTCAATTTTTTGTGCTAAACTGATTAGTTGTTTGATTCAAGCCCTGGTTCACTTGTCCGACAACATAAATAATAATTTAAAAAAACTGCAGATTTGGATGAAAAAGTTGTGGCAAAAGAATCTATAAAAAATGACTGATTACAGAGATACTACTGACAATTAAAACAAAACCTGTTTTGAAAGATATATGTGTAGCATTTAATTTATTCTGCAGCCAGACCTTAAGTTCCACCATTTTCCACAAGGCAATATGACTGTTTTACATTGAATGATGAGACTCCCATTACCTGAGTCTACAATTATTTATCTAATGAGTCTCAGTTCCAACTCCTGACACATAACAGAACCCTGTGATTTTATGTGTCATCTATATATTTGCAACAGTTCTGACAGTACAGCTGCAGATGTGATTTGCATTATCTATACCAGCTTTGCTTGTTCTGTTTTCAAGCAGACAATGTACAAAAAAAGAAAAAGATTTCTAGCTCTATAGTATGTATATAAACTGAGAAAGCTCAAATGGTGCATTATTAATTGAAGGGAGAACAGAGTCAGATAAATCACAGGAACCAGTTTGAATCTTTCAATTTAGATCTGCAAATGTCCAGTGTGTTGAGTTCATATATATAAAATATATTAGATTTAACTAAAAGGCCCATATTTAAAGTAATTGTAAACGATCACCATGTAAAACAAACTATTCAGTTTAAAATAGAAATGAAAGGCAAAACATTTTTGTAGAGATAAAAAATATATACCGTATATACTCGAGTATAAGCCGAGATTTTCAGCCTCTTTTTTGAGGCTGAAAGTGCCCCCCTCGGCTTATACTCGAGTCATCGCTGTCTGCCCGCTCGATCAGCGTGTCGAGCAGACAGACAGCGGCCATTCTATGATTCAAAAGCCGCGCCTCCGGCTCCGCCTTCGCCTGTGATAGGCGGAACACTGAATTTCCCAGCAGCCTGTGTTCCGCCTATCACGGGCATCCGCTCATCCTCGTACTACGGACGAGGATGATACGACGTCCGTGATAGGCGGAACACAGGCTGCTGGGAAATTCAGTGTTCCGCCTATCACAGGCGAAGGAGGAGGCGCGGCTTTTGAATTTTACAATGGCCGCCGACGAAGAGGGCACGGGACGGAGGCAAGGCAAGGCACGGCACGGGACGGGACGGGACGGGACGAAGGCAAGGCACGACACGGGACGGAGGCTCGGGACAAAGGCTCGGGACACAGGTAGGCTGGACACACACACACACACACACACACACACACACACACACACACACACACGGATGGAGACACACACACACGGATGGATGGATGGATGGAGACACACACACACACAGGGATGGATGGATGGATGGATGGATGGAGACACACACACACAGGGATGGATGGATGGATGGATGGAGACACACACACACAGGGATGGATGGATGGATGGATGGAGACACACACACACAGGGATGGATGGATGGATGGACACACACACACACAGGGATGGATGGACGGACACACAGGGATGGACGGACACACAGGGATGGACGGACACACAGGGATGGACGGACACACACACAGGGATGGACAGGCATGTCTCACCCTCGGCTTATACACGAGTCAATAAGTTTGCCAGTTTTTTTGGGGGTAAATTGGGGGCCTCGGCTTATATTCGGGTCGGCCTATACTCGAGTATATACGGTACCTGTTTTCCCTTTTTTGTAAGTTGTAGCAAAGTGTCCAATTTGGAAATTTTCACTTAGGGGTGTACTCACTTTTGTTGCCAGCGATTTGGACATTAATGGCTGTGTGTTGAGTTATTTTGAGGGGACAGAAAATTTACACTTTTATACAAGCTGTAAATTCACTACTTTACATTGTAGCAAAGTGTAATTTCTTCAGTGTTGTCACATGAAAAGATATAATAAAATATTTACAAAAATGTGAGGGGTGTACTCACTTTTGTGAGATACTGTAAACTCACAAGGTTTTCAAATGTAACCTTATCAGTTTAAGAACTGCCATTGGCTCTGATAGCAGCAAAAGGTTTGACGCTTGAGAGACCATCTTGTTGGAGATCAGCCCATTATTTCCATTTCAGTAACAGGAATGTTAACCATTTTAATGTTGTGGGAGTGTGCTGTTTAATAAAAAAAAAATATATACAGTGAGCGTACTGCTTGTATAACAGTGTAAATTTGCTGTCCCCTCAAAATAACACAACACAACACAACGCCATTAATGTCCAAACCACTGGCAACAAAAGTGAGTACAACCCTAAGTGAAAATGTCCAAATTGGGCCCAAAGTGTCAATATTTTGTGTGACCACCATTTTTTCCAGCACTGTCTTAACCCTCTTGGGCATGGAGTTCACCAAAGCTTCACAGGTTGCCACTGAAGTCCTCTTCCACTCCTTCATGTCAACATCACAGAACTGGTGGATGTTAGAGACCTTGCGATCCTCTACCTTCCGTTTGAGGATGCCCCACAAATGCTCAATAGGGTTTAGGTCTGGAGACATGCTTGGCCAGTCCATCACCGTGTGTTGAGTTACTTTGAAGGGACAGAAAATTTACAATGTTATACAAGCTGTACACTCACTACTTTACATTGTAGCAAAGTGTAATTTCTTAAGTGTTGCCACATGAAAAGATATAATAAAATAGGGGTGTACTCACTTTTGTGAGATACTGTATATTAACCCTTTTCAACTGTGTTCTTCGGGGATTCAAAGACAAAATGCCTAAAAATTGCCCCACATTGTTTAACCACTTGCCGCCCACCCTATAACAAAAGCCCGGCGGCATAGTGGTTTCAAAATCCTGACCGGACGTCATATGACGTGATCAGGATTTTGAGCCGCTGCGCGCCCCCGGGGGCGCACATCGCGGCGATCGTTGTTGCGGGGTGTCAGTCTGACACCCCGCAACTACGATCTCGGTAAAGAGTCTCTGACGGAGACTCTTTCCCACGTGATCAGCCGTTTCCAATCACAGCTAATCACAGTGTAAATAGGAAGAGCCGGTGATCGGCTTTTCCTCACTCGCGTCTGTCAGACGCAAGTAAAGGAGAGCCGATTGGCTGCTCCTCTGACAGAGGGGGTCTGTGCTGATCGATTATCAGCACAGCCCCCCCCCCGAGGATGCCGACACTGGACCACCAGGGACGCCACCAGACCACCAGGGATGCCCAGCACAATGTATGCCACCCTAGACCACCAGGGATTCCAGTCAGTGCCCACAATGGATGCCAATCAGTGCCCATAATGGATGCTAATCAGTGCCCACAATGGGCATCACTGATTGGCATGCATTATTGTTTGGCACTGATTGGCATCTATTAGTACAGTATAAAACAATACAATGCCGCCTATCAGTGCCCATCTGTGCCGCCTATCAGTGCCGATCCGTGCCACCTATCAGTGCCCATCCGTGCCCATCTGTGCCACCTATCCATGCCCATCTGTGCCGCCTATCCATGTCCACCTGTACTGCCTATCCATGCCCATCTGTACCGCCTATCTGTGCCAGCTATCAGTGCCAATTTGTGCTACCTATCAGTGCCCATCCGTGTCGCCCATCAGTGCCGCCTATCAGTGCCGCCTATAAGTGCCACATATCAGTGTCCATCAATGCCACCTAATCAGTGCCACTTCATCGGTGCCCATCAGTGCCGCCTTATCAGTGCCCATCAGTGTAGCCCCATCAGTGCCCATCAGTGAAGGAGAAAACTTACTTACAGTATTTACAAAGTTTTGAAACTGAAACAAAAAAATACGTTATTTTTTCAAAATTTTCGGTATTTTTTTATTTGTTTAGCAAAAAATAAAAACCGTAGAGGTGATTAAATACCACCAAAAGAAAGCTCTATTTGTGGGAAAAAAATGATAAAAATGTAATTTGGGTACAGTGTAGCATGACTGCGCAATTGTCATTCAAAATGCGACAGCGCTGAAAGCTGATAATTGGTCTGGGCAGGAAGGTGTTTAAGTGCCTGGTATTGAAGTGGTTAAAAAAGCCACAGGTTTCTAATGGGCAACACTACAACCTTGGGCACCATACAGGCATTCTAATAATCAATGACATTATGGCACCTGCACAACATACTTTTTTCCCCTCCCCTGCTCCTCTCCATCAGCACTGGAATGGCATTAGCTGTGTGAGGGAGAGAAACTGAAGGAGAAGAGAAACACTGGAATAATAGTACCAGTATACAGAGGTAAATTTGCTTTAAAAAAAAAAACAATAACCTCAAACATCGGCTGTCCTACATATGGGGATGCTGCTGCCGTATGTAAAACTATTAGTTTAATTTATTTTTCTCCTTTTAGAATGGGGTGCATATCTTTAAAGGGTGCCTTGACTGACAATTACCATTACCAGTAAAAACAATTTAAAAAAAGTCCCTAAATCTATCCCATAGTTTGTAGACATGATAATTTTTTCGCAAACCAATCAAAATACGCCTATTGCAAATTTTTTTTACCAAAAATATGTAGAAGAATATATGTCGGCCTAAACTGATGAATACATTTGAGTTTTTTATATATATATTTTTTTGGATATGTATTGTATAAAAAAGTAAAAAAGTATTTTTTTCGAAATTGTCGCTCTTTGTTTATAGCGCAAAAAATATAAACCACAGGGGTGATCAAATACCATCAAAAGAAATCTCTATTTGTGGGGGAAAAAAAGTACGTCAATTTTGTTTGGGTACAGCGTTGCACGACCGCGCAATTGTCAGTTGGAGCGACACAGTGCAGTTTCGCAAAAAATGACCTGTTCATTAAGGGGGCAAATCCTTCTGGGGCTGAAGTGGATAATGATGGTGGTATAAATTTCACTGGAGAAAGACTTATGCTCTGTACACACGGTCGGACCTTCCGACGGAAAATTTGTGATCAGATTGTGTTATCGGAAATTCCGACCGTGTGTGGCCTCCATCTGACTTTTTCAGTTGGAATTTCCTACACACAAAGTTTGAGATCTGGATCTAAAATTTTCTGACAACAAAATCCAATCATTTAAATTCCGGTCATGTGTAGACAAGTCTGACGCACAAAGTGCCATGCATGCTCAGAATAAATTACGAGACAAACGCTATTGGCTACTGGCCTCTTTATAGTCCCGTTGTACGTGTTGTATGTCACCTCATTCTGAACTATTGGATTTTCTGACAACTTTGTGCGACCGTGTGTATGCAAGACAAGTTTGGGCCAAAATCCGTTGGGAAAAATCCAACGGATTTTGTCGTCGGAATGTGTGTACAGGGCATTACAATTCTGTATTGTAAGAGCAATAGACAGAAAAAAATAAACAGCTCCTTTGCATATTTTCCGAGCAGCTGGTACTAAAGGGTCCGCAGGCAGGACTGTTTTCATTGTATAGAATACATATGTCACAATTCATCATTGTGTTGGTTCATTTGTTATAAATTATTAATAAGTCATAGACATGCTACCTCTACATGTCATATATACAAAAGCATGTGATCAATATAGCTGTTTTTCCTCTGGGAAAAAAAATACTTTTTTAATTACTTACCCTAGTAACGTTTTACATTTTTTTCTGAGCAGTATATGCAATTTATACCATTTAGCACAAATGGTTACCCTGCAATACCCCAGAAAAATTGCAATAAGTAAATTACTTCATAATTCTATGTTGAACAAGGACAAAAATCTACATTTGCATAAAAAGAACATCAACCTGCATTAGTGCAAAAAAAAAAAAAAAAAGTTAATCATACTCCTTTTATTCACATAGTTAGGATCTATACATAGTTTTGATAACGTATTTTATAGTGATTTTATATTGTATAAAAAAGAGAGCAAATGAGATAATGTACCAACAATAGCTCATACCAGCTTCCGAATACACTCAGACAAACTTATCTAGCTTTCGGATACAAAAAGTACCCACACTCCTAGTTTGGGCCTAGCTTGTACTGTAATTATTTAGTGTATTGTGAATCTGTAGACTGCTGAACTGTGTATTTTATTCTTAAGTTTATTGCAGCACTATATAAAGTGGGTCAAAGAACAAAAGTAGCTCCATAAATCACTTTGTGCTAATAAATAAAATTGTCAGGTGCATCGTACAAATCTGTTTTTGGAAGCATATTTAGGCCACCCTTTCATACTCCGATATTTGCAAGCAACACTACCAATTCACGCACTTATGATAATGGGACAGTGAGTTAGCAACCAAGCCATAATGAACAAAAGCAGACGTCAGAAGGGTCTTTGGCGCACGCACACGATTTCAAAACTGTACGCAAATCTCTGTTACCAATGAACAGTTAATAAAGAAAACCTGTAAAGAGGAAAATACATAGGTAACCATTGCTGGATCCCTCCTAAAATACTAGTTGCCACACAGTTTATTTTTTAAAGTTTACTGTATTAGATTTACTGTATGTCTGTTAAGTTTCCAGAAAGTACAGGAAGCAAGATATAAACTGGCTGATGTTTTAACCCTTCCCTACTCTAACCAAAACTTTAAAAAAAAGTTTGTGCTATATACATTATATACAGTGCCATATATACAGTGCCTTGAAAAAATATTCATACCACTTGAAATTTTCCACATTTGGGGTTTTATGTGATAGACCAACACAAAGTGGCATATAATTGTGAAGTGGAAGGAAAATTCTAAATGGTTTTCATATTTTTTTTCAAATAAATATCTGAAAAGTGTGGCGTACATTTGTATTCAGCCCCCTTTACTCTGACCAATTGCTCTTTAGAAGTCAGCTAATTAGTAAATAGAGACTGCCTGTGTGTAATTTAATCTCAGTATAAATACAGCTGTTCTGTGAAGCCCTCAGAGGTTTGTTAGAGAACCTTAGTGAACAAACAGCATGATGAAGGCCAAGGAACACACCAGACAGGTCAGAGATAAAGTTGTGGAGAAGTTTAAAGCAGGGTTAGGTTATAAAAAAAATATCCCAAGCTTTAAACATCTCACGGAGCACTCTTCAATCCATCATCTAAAAATGGAAAGAGTATGGCACAACTGCAAACCTACCAAGACATGACCATCCACCTAAACTGACAGGCTAGGTAAGAGTATTAATCAGAGAAGTAGCCAAGAGGCCCATAATAACTTGGGAGGAGCTGCAGAAATCCACAGCTCAGGTGGGAGAATCTGTCCATAGGACAACTATTAGTCGTGCGCTCCACAAATCTGGCCTTTATGGAAGAGTGGCAAGAAGAAAGCCATTGTTGAAAGAAAGCCATGAGAAGTCCCATTTGCAGTTTGCGAGAAACCATGCAGGGGACACAGCAAACATGTGGAAGAAGGTGCTCTTGTCAGATGAGACCAAAATTTTACTTTTTGGCCTAAAAGCAAAACGCTATATGTGGCGGAAAAATAACACTGCCCATCACCCAGGAACCAGTGGCAGCTGGTGCTCAAAATGTTTGGGGGGAACAAACAAACTGAAAAATTCTGAAAAAAAAACATCAATTGCAGCCTCACTGTGCCCATCAAATGCAGCCACTGTGTCCATCAATTGCAGCCACTGTGCCATCAAAAGCAGCCACTGTGCCCATCAATTGCAGCCTTGTGCCATCAAATGCAGCCACTGTGTCCATCAATTGCAGCCACTGTGCCATCAAATGCAGCCACTGTGCCCATCAATTGCAGCCTTGTGCCATCAAACGCAGCCACTGTGCCCATCAAATGCAGCCACTGTGCCCATCAAATGCAGCCACTGTCCCATCAAATGAAGCCACTGTGCCATCAAATGCTGCCACTGTGCCCCATCAAATTCTCCCCCTGTGTCTATCAAATGCAGCCACTGTGCCCATCAAATGCTGCCACTGTCCCATCAAATGAAGCCACTGTGCCATCAAATGCTCCCACTGTGCCCCATCAAATTCTCCTATGGTGCCTATCAAATGCTGCCACTGTGCCCCATCAAATGCTGCCACTGTGTCCCATCAAATGCTGCCACTGTGCCCCATCAAATGCTGTCACTGTGGCCATCAAATTATGCCACTGTGCCCATCAAATGCTGCCATTGTGCCCATCAAAATTTGCCACTGTGATCCCCCCAGCCTGCTTGACATCTGCTGGACACTTACCTTGTCTCGGTGGCAGGTCAGGCAGCGGGTGAAGGCAGCAAGCTGTGGGACCTTGCAGCAGGTCTGACAGTGGTGAGTTGTATTCTCCATGCATCTCCTCCCCTCCTCCTGATAGGCATCCAATCGCAGTGCCTGTCCTTTCAGATAATCATGTGACGGGTAACAGACCCCTGCTTTCTGATTGGCGGTGAGGTGGTTCAGTGTTAGAAAAGCGAATATTCATTCGCTTTTCTAACACACATGGGGGAACTCCAAGCGCAATTCTTTGCGCTCCAAGTTCAACTTTTTGGAATGCCAATTAGAGCCTATGGCTCTAATCAGGTACTTCAAAAATACACCACCGCCGCTGTACTTCAGGAGCAGAAAAGGGGCTGTAAGCCTGAATAGGGAGTGGTGGGCGGCAGCCATGGATAGATTCTATCCATTATACACAGAGGGGGGTGGCTGGAAAGCCCTTAATGGAAGTGCCACCACTGCCCTAAACACACCATCCCTACTGTGAAACATGGTGGTGGCAGCATCATGTTGTGGGGGTGCTTTTCTTCAGCGGCGACAGGGAAGCTGGTCAGAGTTAATGGGAAGATGGATGGAGCCAAATACAGGGCAATCTTAGAAGAAAACCTGTTAGAGTCTGCAAAAGACTTGAGAATGGGGAGGAGGTTCACCTTCCAGCAGGACAACGACCCTAAACATACAGCAAGAGCTACAATGGAATGGTTTGGATCAAAGCATATGCATGTGTTAGAATGGCCCAGTCAAAGTCCAGACTTAAATCCAATTCGAAATCTGTGGCAAGACTTGAAGATTGCTGTTCACAGATGCTTTCCATCCAATCTGACAGAATTTGAGCTATTTTTCAAAAAAGAATGTGCAAACATTTCACTCTCTAGATGTGCAAAGCTGGTAGACCCAAAAAGACTTGCAACTGTAATAGCAGCGAACGGTGGTTGTGCGAAGTATTAACTCAGCGGGGGCTGAATACAAATGCATGCCACACATTTATTTGTAAAAAATTATGAAAACAATTTATAATTTTCCTTCCACTTCCCAAATGATGTGCCAATTTGTGTTGGTCTATCACTTACAATCCCAATAAAATACATTTACGTTTTTGGTTGTAACATGACAAAATGTGGAAAATGTCAAGGGGTATGAATACTTTAAGGCACTGTATGCTTTCAATTTTCTCCAAAGAACTGGGTGTGCCACCTTCAAGAGCTGCCTGTGTGGAAGATCTTGGATAGCAATGAGAACCCATACATAATTCCTTTAAAAAAGAATTCCAGGTATGAATAAATTATATATCCAGCTTGGGCCAATGTAACTATGTACTATACCTGGCTCCTGGAAGTTGGAACCATACCTCCCAACTTTTTGCGATGGAATTGAGGGACACCTATTTGCAAAAGTAGACAAAGGACAGCCCCTGTCACGCCCCTTTAAAGGAGAATTGTACAAAAAAAAACCTGATTGGTTAAACCCACAAGTGCTTTCTTACCACTACTGTTCCATTATATAGGCTCAGTCCATTACAAATGCAGCAATTTAGAAATTGGATGAAAGGTTTAGCACTGCAAATCACTTTTTGATAGATAAGTAGTGCTTTTGATATACAATTATATAGATCAGACCAAAATGAGGGACAAATGAAGAGGACAGAGGGACTTTGTTTTGAATGAGGGATAGTCTCTCAAAATCAGGGACAGTTTGGAGATATGCACTACGCTAGTAATCTCCACTTGCTTCCTTGTGTGTTGAGCAGATTCCCTGGTGCATTCTGAACATAGGAGGTCTGCTCAGCAAGGGAGCCCTTTAGAGAATGCTTTGCATTCTCTGAATGAATGCAATGTGTTCCCTGATTGGATGAAGTGGAGAGGTGGGACAGTGAAGTCACGCTCTCCGTCTCATCCAATCAGAGAACGGACCAATGTAATTATGTATAAAATATCTATACCTGGAATAGACTTGTCCTTTATGGTTAAAGTTCATCCTGTCACTGTTCAGTCTAATAGAGAACTAACTATACTGTGTACTAATACTAATGATATATACCAGTGATGGCGAACCTTGGCACCTCAGATGTTTTGGAACTACATTTCCCATGATGCTCCACTACACTGCAGAGTGCTAGGGCATCATGGGAAATGTAGTTCCAAAACATCTGGGGTGCCAAGGTTCGCCATCACTGATATATACTGTATATTAAGATAGCTAGATCACTACTTCTAATAAGTTTAGTACTTAACAAAAAATATGATTCCTAGCATTTTCTGTACAGTATAAGGTCACATAGAGGAAAATAAGCATGGGAGTCCATAATGACCTTTGTTTCATTTGGCTCCCATGCTAACTTTAAGGACAATACATTAAAAATTCAGATCAGCCTTTTCCCTTGCAAGTGGGAGGTACAGTAACTTTGCTGATCTCATATTTGGAAAAAAATTTAAATCAAGTTCCTGCTCCCACACAAAATAAAAATTGAAAGCACTAGTAAAACAAAAGACAATGTTAGTTTATAACTGCAGACACAATGCAGTTATAAGGCTGCCTCTCTGTGTCCTTCCTGAGGCCTGGTAATTTCCTTCCAGACACCAGTGTTCTTTCCCAGACAAATGATTGCCTTTCTCAGGCTTCCCTTCTATGTTACAACAATCCCATATAGTCATTTTTTTTTTTTCACGCCAGCTACCGGTAATCTCCATCAATTTCAATAGACTACATGTATTTTGACTTGCCTTTAATTGTGTCTCTATTTTAAAGCATCCTTATCACCTATTGGGTTAACATTACATTGCCAGCGTTGTGTTCATTTACACTAAAGCATCTGAGGAGCACATATGTGCAGTAATTGATTTCCACTTGCTAGGTTCTATAATTTGAAACTTCTGCAGCTTGGTCTAATGACAGATAATGATGGATTGCTGCACTGCCTTTGTGTATGAGTTACATTCTCCCTGATCATGTTTGCCATTTAACTCATTCTTCTGCTCGGTGGACATTTTAAATAGAGCACTTAGAGGTTCCAGTTGTGAGGGATTACAGTAATGTCTTTTAATTTTTCTTTTTTTTTTTTCTTACATTTTTACTTTGATTCTTGAATGTATGATAAGTATGACATGGATTTAAATAGGTAAGCTTTATATAGAATTAATACTCGCTGAAATGAGTCACACGCTAACCTAAAAAACAATATAATGTCTGGAAACAGCAAGATCATTGGTCACAAATTAGATTGTGGTGGCTACAAAATGTTTACAAGAAAACAGATTGCAGCATATGTAACATAAATTGTAATTAGCACTATTTGTGGTATCCAAACACAAAAGTGCTGCATGCCCAATGTCAATCCGTAACCATTATTTACATATCAAATATAATTTCACATGGAAAATCAGGAACCCCATGCTGATCTTTATTTTTTGTAGAGCACTCCGGGTCCCCTGAAAACCTAAGCAGTTTGATTAGCAATAACTCCTGTAGCCCACCTGCTTCCACTTCTTGTGCTTCATTATTGGACCATTGAAGCGCAGGAGAAGAGGAGCTGACCAGAGGCAATAACCACGGCTCTTGGGTACTATATAAGACAAGAACATGGATGTGCAGAATCCTGGAGGTGCCTGCTCTTCAATATGCAAGGAAATGTTTATTTTTTTATTATTTGTAATTTGTTGCAACATGTTTATTTAAACTCCAGCTACAAAAAATGGCTATTTAAAGTGGTGACTGTAGCCCACCTGCTTCTACTTCTTGTACTTCATTATTGGACCATTGAAGCACAGGAGAAGAAGAGGAGCTGACCAAAGGCAATAACCATGGCTCTTGGGTACTATACAAGAACATGGATGTGCAGAATCCTGGAGGTGCATGATCTTCAATATGCAAGGAAATGTTTAATTTGTATTATTTCTAATTTGTTGCAACATGTTTATTTATTTAAACTCTAGCTACAAAAAATGGTGATTGAATCTACATAGATTAACTACACTCCTAACCCACGAAATTGAACCTGGTCATTTGTTTTGTAGGATGGAGTATTTGCAGACCTGTCACCACTAGAGTGAACTGGCAAAGAAGTACACTGGACTGCCTAGTGGTTATCACCACCATAGGATGCAGGGTTGTAGTCCTTTAAAACAAAACCTTTAGGACCTAAAGGTCTATAGGACCTTTGCCAGTCCATGTATGCAGATTGGCCTGAGCACCCATGATCTGTGAGGAATATCTACTTGTGCACAGGACTGAATGAGCACCAATTCAAAGAACTGAACTGCTCATTAGTAGTTGTATATAAGCTATACAACTGTGCAATCATCTTCCACAAGAACTGATTTTATATGACACTTCAGACATTTTATAAAAGATTTTTGTTAAATTTATTTTACCAATATGCTGTATGCATTTTGGTGTTAACAGGTATTTTTTCCCTTTTGAAACAAATTGGCACATACTCTAAAAAACTTTTTTGCCCACCTCCTTATTAGTTGGATTCGTGATTTAAAGGTCAAATGGAATGTTTGTCTCTTGGTGTGCTCAGGAGTACTCCAAGTGGTAAATTTGCAAGGCTCACAGGATAGGTTGATTTTTCTAAGAAACAGGAAATATAGTAATATATTGTCTATTTTCCTTACCACCCGTTTACATTCACTTACTTTTGAGTCCATCCAGGTCTGGGGAAAACAAATAGAAAAGGCCCATCCTTTTCCATTTTTCCTGATCTTAACATGATGGAACTGAGGTAGTCTAATGTAAAGGGATGCAAGTCAGTTTACATTCATCTACCAATAGAGTCCATAAAGCTATAGCTTTTAATTAGGGATGAACCTTTAATGGACACAGATGTCACAAAAGTGACATCCATCCGTTTCTTTTCTGATTCAGTAGGAAATCTGTTCATTGATGGACCAAGAGGTGCCTGTGCAAAAGAATCCTTATAGTGTTGCCTACCCTCTTTCCCCGAAAATAAGATGTGATTGTCGGTGATGGCTGCAATATAAGCCCTACCCCCCAAAATAAGCCCTACCCCGTTTCCCCAAAAATAAGCCTTACCCTGAAAATAAGACCTACAAGGACTTTAACTAGGGCTTATTTGGGGGGTAGGGCTTATATTGCAGCCATCACCGACAATCACGCTAGGTCTTATTTTCGGGAAACAGGGTATGAGGTGAATAGCAGTGATTGTTTTACATACCCCTGCCTGCATGAAGAACTTGAATCACTATTTTGAAAGTGCTATATATCAATGTACTGTAGTAAATGCAAGATATTACAATTAAGACACTTATCATAACATAAAAAAACAGTCTACTGTGTGCAAGCTCACAATGAATTTAAAATGAATAACCAAACTACTGATCCTTAACATAAACCATTTGCAATTGCTAGCCAGTTGTATTAATGATGAATGCAAAATAATAAGAGATTTTTCTGTTTAATTGGCCTGTATGTGTATTTCCGCTTAAGGTCTTGGCAACAATAATCATACAGCTGCACAGCTTTAATGCTACTGTGTAAAAGTAATCTTACTAAAGTAACATTTCTACAAACTCAAGAGTGCCTATAACAAATTGTAATGAAAAAAAAAAAAAAAAAGCTGAAATACACTACTAATTAAAGCATATTTTAACCCAATTACTAAGATCTCATATAAGCTTTCAGGATTTTTTTTTTAAATATATAGCTTTCATTAAAAGAATATCTGAAGATTCTGTCAAGAAGACTCTTGTTCAGGCAGGCACTTCCTGTTACCGGTTGAGAACCTGGCCAATCACTGGCTTAACTGTCAGTGAGGTGGCCAATCTGAGGCTTCGTTTTCCCCCTATAACAAATTGTAATGAAATAAAAAAAAATAAAAAAAGCTGAAATATACTACTAATTAAAGCATATTTTAACCCAATCACTAAGATCTCATATAGGCTTTCAGGAAACACT
Source organism: Lithobates pipiens (assembly GCF_037356315.1). Classification (NCBI taxonomy): domain Eukaryota; kingdom Metazoa; phylum Chordata; class Amphibia; order Anura; family Ranidae; genus Lithobates; species Lithobates pipiens. The sequence goes on from NW_027507748.1 coordinate 465,035,213, forward strand.
GGCTTAGCTGTCAGTGAGGTGGCCAATTTGAGGCTTCGTTTTCCCTTTGAAGGCCCATACCCAGGATTATAAAGCACATCAAATTTGTTCCAATTACTCCATTGTGGCCACTGTCAAATTAGCACCTGGAGAAAGGGATTGCTCCTGATCTTTCTGATTGCATTATTACCACCAAGATGGCAACTGGACAGTTGGGAATGCTGGAATCCTTCAGATCAGCACAGACCCCATAGAAGCCCCCAGACTGCTGAACAGCCCACTGTCACCATTGATTTTAAAGGAGACGTGTGTGAAATAAAAATATAAACATATATACCTATACTTCAGTCAGTCCGATGCTGCAGCTGTCCATCACCGGCTCTCATCTGAGTGGATTCTGACATTATTGTTTGGATCCTTCCAGAGCCTGGGCTGTCTGAATGATGTCAGCCGCTAGCCAGCTTTAGCTCACTTTCAGCTGATTCTCAGTGACAAGAGAGCACAAATAAGCGCACTCTTGTGATCCAGAGGAGAGGTATGACCAAAAAGCTTTGGCCATACTTCTCTTTTAATGGTGCTTAGATTCAAGTTCAGGTTTTTCATCAATTTTCTGCCTGTTTGACTGAACTGTTGTGGAATCGCACATGAACATGTTCAAGCAACAGTAATTGTAATATTTGTGGCCAGCATACAACAAACCTGAGATATCCCAATGCAGAGCAAAGTAAAAGTAAGTCCGTAGCAGTGACAGCTGCTCCATTAGGAGTGCAGGGGTGTCGCCCCCTAATCCATGAGCCCGACCCCTACTCTACATATAGGGAGCCGGACGCATGAATTTAAATAGTTTTTTTTTGGAAGCAAATGATTAGAGCCTGAGGCTCTAATTGGCTTCAAAAAAGGGTGGACTCGGGGCACAGAGTACTGCTCCCCAAGACCATCCATGTGCGTGTGTCAATAGGGAATTAATATTCACTATTGTATTCCTGCTTCTCCTTCTGGCCAATCAGGAAGAAGGTCTTAAGACCCAATTGGGCGAGAGGAGAAACGACCATATTGGCCCGGGAGCAAAAGCAGTGGGAAAATTGCTGAGGACAAGATACGGGGGAAGCCGCCAGAGCTGCTCGTGACTGGGGGGGTTTGTTCACCGATCGAACGAGTGATGTGGGGTGGGGGATGTTGATTAATTGACCGACAGACAAACTGACCGAACGGGGAGGCGTCGGGTGGTTTGTTTACACAGGGAAAATTCTCTTTACGCAGTGAAGGGGTGGGCAAGCAAAATAAATTTGATTAAGTGCTGCTTGGGAGGAAAGAAATAAAGGCAACTTGTCCTCCATGGACAAAGAATGGGTTTGCTAAAAATGTAGGTTCACTTAACAGTTTTATTACTATAAAGTTTGAGGGCCTTACTAGTTTAACATTTTTAAAAATCAAATATTTTCTCTTTCTTACACACATGCACACATACATACTGTATGTGCATTTACTTATAAATACATGGAAATTAGAGCTCATATTCTGCATACTTGCAGAGTCAATGACTCAAAAAAAAAAAAAAGTCACTAAGGAAGCATGACAGCCAAGCAAATAGCATTTAATGAAGAATCGGTGTTGGATTTCTCCATATTTTTCTCATCACATGGTTCCTATAAAGACATATCGGGGGTTATTTACGAAAGGCAAATCCACTTTGCACTGAAAGTACACTTGGAAGTGCAGTCGCTCTAAATCTAAGGGGAAGATCTGAAATGAGTGGAAGTTCTGCTGATTTCATCATCCAATCACGTGCAAGCTAAAATGCTGTTTTTTATTTTCCTTGCATGTCCCCCTCGGATCTACAGCGACTTTACTTCCAAGTGCACTTTCAGTGCAAAGTGGATTTTCCTTAAGTAAATAACCCCCATTGCACCTTATTTAAAAAAGTAATAAGTTGCTGAAACAAAATCCACTATGCATGTATTACAGAGCACTGTAAAGTTTCTCCACAAATCAGCAATTTTAGGTATGAAATGAACTTTGTCAGATTCATAGCAACACATAGGCCGAAGGTTCATTTTACTAATTAAATGCAGAAAAGGATAAACATAAACCAGCTCATAACATCTGATTAGCAGCTGTAAAAACGAAGGGATCATTAACCACTTAACAACCGCCCATTGCCGATTAACGGCATCAGGGCGGTTGTTTAACTCTAAGAGGCCGTTAATTAACGGCCTCCTAGAATTCTGCTCTACGCGCGCCCCCTGGGGCGCGCACACGAGAGCATCCGTGACCGCTGGGTCCAGTGGACCCGGCGCATCACGAATCACGGTAAACGGCCGCTCATCGCGGCCGTTTACCACGTGATCGCTCCGTCAAATGACGGAGTGATCACTTGTAAACAAGCCGGCGTCATGTTATGACGCCGGTTCCTCCCTCCCCCTCTCTGTACCGATCGGAACAGCGGAGGGGGAGGAGATCGGTGTCAGCAGCGATGTGGGCTGCATCTGCAGTGCCCACATCGCTGCTCACCGAAAATTAACCCCTCAAATCCCTGCAAATACTCTGCATTACTCTGCAATTCCCTGCAAATACTCTGCATTACTCTGCAATTCCCTGCAAATACTCTGCATTACTCTGCAATTCCCTGCAAATACTCTGCATTACTCTGCAATTCCCTGCAATTACTCTGCAATTCCCTGCAAATACTCTGCAATTCCCTGCAAATACTCTGCAATGCCCTGCAAATACTCTGCAATGCCCTGCAAATACTCTGCAATGCCCTGCAAATACTCTGCAATGCCCTGCAAATACTCTGCAATGCCCTGCAAATACTCTGCAATGCCCTGCAAATACTCTGCAATGCCCTGCAAATACTCTGCAATGCCCTGCAAATACTCTGCAATGCCCTGCAACACTCTGCAATGCCCTGCAACACTCTGCAATGCCCTGCAACACTCCGCAATGCCCTGCAACACTCCGCAATGCCCTGCAACACTCCGCAACGCTCTGCAATACCCTGCAACACTCTGCAACACCCGCCAATACCCTGCAACACTCTGCAATGCTCTGCAACCCCCGCCGATACCCTGCAACACTCTGCAATGCTCTGCAACCCCCGCCGATACCCTGCAACACTCTGCAATGCTCTGCAACCCCCGCCGACACCCTGCAACACTCTGCAATGCTCTGCAACCCCCGCCGATACCCTGCAACACTCTGCAATGCTCTGCAACCCCCGCCGATACCCTGCAACACTCTGCAATGCTCTGCAACACCCGCCAATACCCTGCAACACTCTGCAATGCTCTGCAACACCCGCCAATACCCTGCAATGCTCTGCAACGCAGTACTCTGCAACACCATGCTCTGAGATACCCAGCCATAGTCGGTGATACCCTGCAATACCCAGCCATAGACATCTCCCGCCGCCCTCCGCCCTCCGGTGCTTCTACCGAATCGCTAATACGATCAAAGCCAGAATCTTTTTTTTTTTCAGGCTTCCCAGCTTAGAGGTGAGATGTGGGTCTTATTGACCCCACATCTCACTGTAAAGAGGACCTGTCATGCCATATTCCTATTACAAGGGATGTTTACATTCCTTGTAATAGGAATAAAAGTGATCAAAAAAATTATTTTTGGGGAAAAAAATGTCAAACTAAAATAAATAAAGTAAAATGAACAATAAAAAAAAAATGTTTTTTTTAAAGCGCCCCTGTCCCCATGTGCTCGCATGCAGAAGCGAACACATGCGTAAGTCCCGCCCACATATGAAAACGGTGTTCAAACCACACATGTGAGGTATCGCTGCGAACGTTAGAGCGAGAGAAATAATTCTAGCCCTAGACCTCCTCTGTAACTCAAAACATATAACCAGTAAAAAAAATGTAAATCGTCGCCTATGGGGATTTTTAAGTAGCGACGTTTGCCGCCATTCCACGAGCGTGTGCAATTTTGAAGAGTGACATATTAGGTATCTATTTACTCAGCGTAACTTCATCTTTCACATTATGCAAAAATTGGGCTAACTTTACTGTGTTTTTTTTTTTTTTAAGCACAAAACAGTTTTTTTTCCAAAAAAAAGCATTCGAAAAATTACTGCGCAAATACCGTGCGAGATAAAAAGTTGCAAAGACCACCATTGTATTCTCCAGGGTGTTTGCTAAAAAAACATATATAATGTTTTGGAGTTCTATGTAATTTTCTAGCAAATAAATGATGATTTTTACATGTAGGAGAGAAATGTCAGAATTGTCCTGGGTGCTCCAGAACGCCTGATGGCGCTCCCTGCATGTTGGGCCTCTGTATGTGGCCACGCTGTGTAAAAGTCTCACACATGTGGTATCACCATACTCGGGAGTAATAGCAGAATGTGTTTTGGGGTGTAATTTGTGGTATGCATATGCTGTGTGTGAGAAATAACCTGATAATATGACAATTTTGTGAAAAAAAAAAAAAAAGTAAAAAGAATCTTGATTTTGCAAAGAATTGTGGGAAAAAATGACAACTTCAAAAAACTCATCATGCCTCTTACTAAATACCTTGGAATGTCTTCTTTCCAAAAAGGGGTCATTTGGGGGGTATTTGTACTTTTCTGGCATGTTAGGGTCTCAAGAATTGAAATAGGCCGTCAGTCCTTCAGGTGTGATCAATTTTCAGATATTGGCACCATAGCTTGTGGACTCTATAACTTTCACAAAGACCAAATAATATCCACCAATTTGTACTTATTTTTACCAAAGATATGTAGTAGTATAAATTTTGGCCAAAATTTATGAAGAAAAAATTTCTAATCTGCTAAATTTTCTAACAGAAACAAAGAAAAATTCGTTTTTTTACAGAATTTTCGGTATTTTTTCTTTTATAGCACAAAAAAAAAAAAACCCAGCGGTGATTAAATACCACCAAAAGAAAGCTCTATTTGTGTGAAAAAAAGGACAAAAATTTCATATAGGTCCAGTGTTGCATGACTGAGTAATTGTCATTCAAAATGCGAGAGCACCGAAAGCTGAAAATTGGTCTGGTTATTAAGGGTGTTTAAGTGCCCAGTGGTCAAGTGGTTAAAGCAGAATATGTATTCATATCATTTATATAAAACAATAAACCCACAACCCAACACTATTTAAGTTAGAAGGATCTTTCACTAACTTACAGCACTGTAGAGGATCTCAGCTGTATAACTGTTTAGCAGACTGGTAAAATAACTTTAATGAATGAACTTTACAAAGTCTCAAACATACCGTACTATTACAAGTAACATTTGCTCTAAGTTCTGGTATCTTCCTACTGCAATCAGATCAATTAGGCAGAACACTATCCAGCTATGTAAACTATGAATATTGAGAACGCATTTAGAACGACTTGCTGTACAAAACTCTGGTATAAACATCTGTTTTCTAATTTAATATTTTTTTTCTTTACTTTCTGCCATAAGGAGAACAGGAGGTTGTAAATTTAGGGCAGAAAATTGTGAAGCAAGGCATCAGCTAACACATGGCAGAAACATAATAGCAGCAGCTAATAGTAACACTATTTTATTGAAATCTCAGTGAACTGTCAAGAGTCACAATGAGGTCCCTGGTGCACTGAAATATGGGGAAAAAAATAGAAATGCCTCACGGGGGGAAATTATAATGACATTTTACAGAAAGGCTGTTTTCTGTGATGAATAAAACTATTATGCATAATATTATAAAAGAATAGTACGTTTTAATCAAATTATGATATTAGAACAAAGGAACCTGGAAGCTCAGGACTGCTAATACGTTTTCTTTCCTTATGGGAAGTATTAGCACTTTCATTATTACAAACATGGGTGTCACATACCTGCATACAAAGCTAGAGATGATGCAGGTGGTCTCTTGCACAGTTCCCATCCGAGCACCCCTGGACATTGAGACAGGGCCTGCAGGGGTGAAGGAAAGGCACAAGGGCTGAGGTGTAGACACTGTGAGCCCGAACTTGGGAGAACCGGTATCTGAAGAGCAGGGGTATAGCTAATAAGGCACCAGGGAGATGCCAAGTTTAGTTGAGGGAAGGTCCAAAAAAAAGCTAAATGTTTAGACAGGACCAAAGCATGTGGATACATTTTCCAATTTATGTTTGGCATCTAGCGTAAAGAAAATCAAACATCAATTACTAATATCACTAAATAATGCAATTGTTTCACTTGCTGTTTATAATGACCTAAATCTGGTATATCTGTTTAGCACTGCTTCTGGCTATGACTAAACCGAGGGTAGATCAAGGTAGTAGAGAGTTATATTACCTGATTTGGGTTTATTAAAAATATTATAAGGGTTTCCGTTTTTTTTTTTAGATTCAAGTAGTAAACCTGTTGCCACATGCTGTACTTGTGTTGCATGTCAAAAATTGAGGTATTAATAATACATTCTAAAAACAGTAAAACCTTGGATTGAGAGTACCTTGGTTTAAGAGCATTTTGCAAGACAAGCAACATTTTTAAATACATTTTAACTTGATAAACAAGCGATGTCTGGATATACAAGTAACGTCATGTCACAACTGAGTATAAAAGAGAAATGAGGTGCCTCTAAGTGTTACAATATGGTTACATTTAATGAAGGTACAACATTTAGCAACTCATGATGAATAAGGCAACCACGTCTAAGTATGCAGACATCTGAGGGGAAACTGTCCACATGGACCATTCTCCGCACCGCCATCAACATCATCCCTTCCACGATGTGCTCCATGAGCACTTCAAGCCTCGCTTTCAGATCGCTCTACTGCAGGGTATTCTTCCCGGTCATGATTGCAGACTGAAAACGGTCAGAGCCGGCAGTGTGGAGGATGGACTATGTGGACAGCTTTACCCCGGACGCCTGTAAACTTAGATGTGCATCTTTTATTCATCAACTGTGTGAGTTGTGACCATTTTGCTACACTTAAAGACGCCTCTCTTCCCTTTTATATTCTGTAGCTCCTGTCGGATTTTGCTTCTAATCCCCTTGTGGAGGCTGCCATTTGTGAATGAACATTTTATGGTTACATGACCTATCACATTGCTATAATCTTTTTATATGAACTCTAAACTGAAGGACTTCTTAATAAATGGTCTAAACTGAAGGACTTCTGAATAAATGGTCGTGTAATGAATCATCTGAGTTTGCATTATTTCTTATGGGGAATAGTGATGGCCGAACGGTTCGCCCGGCGGTCGTTTCGCGGCGAATTTCCGACTTTCGCCGTCCGCGGGTTCGAACGCCTTTTTCCGTCGTTCGCCCCGGCGGACTTACGTGTTTAATGTATACAAGAACTTTAACCTTTCGTGACACGTTTATCATGTGTTACAGGACAACCAATTGAGACATGACAGCTCATGGACACTTGGACATTCCCCCTAACCTATAAATACACCCGATCCGGTGGCCATTTTACATTCTTTCTTCTGTCACTGTAGGGAAAGGATCCTGTGTGGAGTAGGGACAGAGAAAACGCTAGCTATTTGGTACACAAAAGTTCTTTTCAGGACTGGTATAGGTGTTAGGTCAGCAGCCTGAGTTTCTTTTGTCAGTTTAGATAAAGGGACAGAGCGCTGTATGCTGCTATTTTAGGGACAGCTCAGCCAGATTAGTCTTTCTTCATCATCATCATCATCATCATCATTAGCTGTTACTATCAGGTCCACAAAAGAGCTGTTCCAGCTAATCGTTCCAGCCTACTCTTTTTTGCCAATTTGTATAGGGACAGGCAGGAAGCAGTGTGTCAGGCAGTGAGGATAATTTTAAAGACTTGCTGTTACTATTAGTTCCACAAAGGTTCTTTTCAGGACTGGTATCAGTGGTACGGTAATAGGCTTGTACACGTATAATATTCTTTCTTCCAAATATAGAAAGAATATTATACTTGACTGCTGCCCTTCTGCTGCAGTCTGCTAATCATTCACAACTCACTTGTTCCACAAAGCTCTTTATCAGGACTGGTAACTTGGTCTGTCTAGGGTGCTACGGTACATAGGCTTGGGTGCGGTACAGTCTGCTGTTCTGTAAGGACCGCTATCGGTCCACAATACATAGGGTTGCCGTGCACTACTGCTGACCGCTGCCCTATACTGCAGCAGTCCTTCAGCGGTATAGGGACTGACGCACAGTCTGCTAAACACTAATACACAACCTGCTTGGTCCACAAAAGTTCTTATAAGGACTGGTAACTTGGTATAGGGTGCTACGGTACATAGGCCTGAGTGCAGTACAGTCTGCTGTTCTGTAAGGACCGCTATCGGTCCACAATACATAGGGTTGCCGTGCACTACTGCTGACCGCTGCCCTATACTGCAGCAGTCCTTCATTGGTATAGGGACTGACGTACAGTCTGCTAATCACTAACACACAACCTGCTTGGTCCACAAAAGTTCTTATAAGGACTGGTAACTTGGTATAGGGTGCTACGGTACATAGGCCTGAGTGCAGTACAGTCTGCTGTTCTGTAAGGACCGCTATCGGTCCACAATACATAGGGTTGCCGTGCACTACTGCTGACCGCTGCCCTATACTGCAGCAGTCCTTCATTGGTATAGGGACTGACGTACAGTCTGCTAATCACTAACACACAACCTGCTTGGTCCACAAAAGTTCTTATAAGGACTGGTAACTTGGTATAGGGTGCTACGGTACATAGGCCTGAGTGCGTTACAGTCTGCTGTTCTGTAAGGACCGCTATCGGTCCACAATACATAGGGTTGCCGTGCACTACTGCTGACCGCTGCCCTATACTGCAGCAGTCCTTCAGCGGTATAGGGACTGACGCACAGTCTGCTAAACACTAACACACAACCTGCTTGGTCCACAAAAGTTTTTATAAGGACTGGTAACTTGGTATAGGGTGCTACGGTACATAGGCCTGAGTGCAGTACAGTCTGCTGTTCTGTAAGGACCGCTATCGGTCCACAATACATAGGGTTGCCGTGCACTACTGCTGACCGCTGCCCTATACTGCAGCAGTCCTTCATTGGTATAGGGACTGACGTACAGTCTGCTAATCACTAACACACAACCTGCTTGGTCCACAAAAGTTCTTATAAGGACTGGTAACTTGGTATAGGGTGCTACGGTACATAGGCCTGAGTGCGTTACAGTCTGCTGTTCTGTAAGGACCGCTATCGGTCCACAATACATAGGGTTGCCGTGCACTACTGCTGACCGCTGCCCTATACTGCAGCAGTCCTTCATTGGTATAGGGACTGACGTACAGTCTGCTAATCACTAACACACAACCTGCTTGTTCCACAAAAGTTCTTATAAGGACTGGTAACTTGGTATAGGGTGCTACGGTACATAGGCTTGAGTGCGGTACAGTCTGCTGTTCTGTAAGGACCGCTATCGGTCCACAATAGATAGGGTTGACGTGCACCACTGCTGACCGCTGCCCTATACTGCAGCAGTCCTTCAGCGGTATAGGGACTGACGTACAGTCTGCTAAACACTAATACACAACCTGCTTGGTCCACAAAAGTTCTTATAAGGACTGGTAACTTGGTATAGGGTGCTACGGTACATAGGCTTGAGTGCGGTACAGTCTGCTGTTCTGTAAGGACCGCTATCGGTCCACAATAGATAGGGTTGACGTGCACCACTGCTGACCGCTGCCCTATACTGCAGCAGTCCTTCAGCGGTATAGGGACTGACGTACAGTCTGCTAAACACTAATACACAACCTGCTTGGTCCACAAAAGTTCTTATAAGGACTGGTAACTTGGTATAGGGTGCTACGGTACATAGGCTTGAGTGCGGTACAGTCTGCTGTTCTGTAAGGACCGCTATCGGTCCACAATAGATAGGGTTGACGTGCACCACTGCTGACCGCTGCCCTATACTGCAGCAGTCCTTCAGCGGTATAGGGACTGACGTACAGTCTGCTAAACACTAATACACAACCTGCTTGGTCCACAAAAGTTCTTATAAGGACTGGTAACTTGGTATAGGGTGCTACGGTACATAGGCTTGAGTGCGGTACAGTCTGCTGTTCTGTAAGGACCGCTATCGGTCCACAATAGATAGGGTTGACGTGCACCACTGCTGACCGCTCACCTATACTGCAGCAGTCCTTCAGCGGTATAGGGACTGACGTACAGTCTGCTAATCACTAACACACAACCTGCTTGTTCCACAAAAGTTCTTATAAGGACTGGTAACTTGGTATAGGGTGCTACGGTACATAGGCTTGAGTGCGGTACAGTCTGCTGTTCTGTAAGGACCGCTATCGGTCCACAATAGATAGGGTTGACGTGCACCACTGCTGACCGCTGCCCTATACTGCAGCAGTCCTTCAGCGGTATAGGGACTGACGTACAGTCTGCTAAACACTAATACACAACCTGCTTGGTCCACAAAAGTTCTTATAAGGACTGGTAACTTGGTATAGGGTGCTACGGTACATAGGCTTGAGTGCGGTACAGTCTGCTGTTCTGTAAGGACCGCTATCGGTCCACAATAGATAGGGTTGACGTGCACCACTGCTGACCGCTGCCCTATACTGCAGCAGTCCTTCAGCGGTATAGGGACTGACGTACAGTCTGCTAAACACTAATACACAACCTGCTTGGTCCACAAAAGTTCTTATAAGGACTGGTAACTTGGTATAGGGTGCTACGGTACATAGGCTTGAGTGCGGTACAGTCTGCTGTTCTGTAAGGACCGCTATCGGTCCACAATAGATAGGGTTGACGTGCACCACTGCTGACCGCTCACCTATACTGCAGCAGTCCTTCAGCGGTATAGGGACTAAGAGTTTTGTCACAGGGTCATTTAAAAAATGACATGCAGAGGAAGAGGCAGGCCCTTCCGCAGGGGTGGTAGGGGTAGGGCAGGAGCAACAGGCTTGAGCCAAAGTGGGAAGTTGCAGAAGGTGCGTTCAATTACTTTAAAGGATGCACCAGACTTGGTTGAGTGGCTCGCTCAGCCTTACTCTTCTGCACCCTCCTCATCCTCTCGATCTGCACCCTCTTCTTCACTCTCTGCTATGTGCACCCCCAAAGACACTACCACCAACAACACGACCACCACCACCACCACCACATACCTTCCGCTTGAGTCACTGGAATTATTTTCCGATCCATATCAAGAGGACATTTCTGATGCGCAGCCACTCTTGGTATTGGATCAGGAAGAGGAGGTAGCAACAAGCGCTACTCAGCAGTCTGACGCCAGTACCCAGATCAGCCCAAGGAGGAGGTTGGTCCCCGGTGTTGCTGCCTACTCTACTTATAGCGGTGGGGAAGGTGACGTTGATGATGACGTGTCTAGTGATGTCACGTGGGTGCCCACAAGAGAGGAAGAGGAGGGGAGTTCAGAGGGAGATATGGACCAGCAGATAGGGAGGAGAAGCAGCAATGACTTACATTGCACAGCAGGGACAAAGCAGACTGCAAATGTATCAGGAGCGAGTCATCGACCATGTACGGTCACATCTGGCGCTCCCAGGACACCGGCACATGGCTCCGCAGTGTGGGCTTTTTTTAACGTGTCCGCTGCTGACAATAGCGTTGCCATCTGCAATCTTTGCAGTCAACGCGTTAGTCGCGGTAAGCCCAATACTCACCTAGGGACGACCGCCTTAAGAAGGCACATGAGCAGCCATCACCGAGCCCAGTGGGAGCAACGGAACACACAAAGCCACACTGCAGGCTCTCACCGTCCAGCCTCGTCTTCTACTTCTCCTTCTCCTCTCTCCTCACAATTGTCCTCCACTCCACCTTCCATCACGCCAAGCTCACATTTTTCTGCAAAAAGGCAGGCTTCCGTGGGCCTAATGTTTGAGCGTAAAAAAATGATGACGCCGGATAACCCTCTTGCCCAACGGTTGGCGGCTGGCTTGTCAGAACTCATAGCCCGCCAACTACTGCCATATAAACTGGTGGACTCGGAGGCCTTTCGCAAATTTGTGGCCATTGGAACACCACAATGGAAGGTCCCAGGAAGGAAGTATTTCTCAGAGAAGGGCATCCCAGAGCTATATGGCCATGTTCAGCGGCAAGTGAATGTATCTCTGGCACACAGTGTCGGTGCCAAGATACATCTGACCACAGACACGTGGTCTAGCAAACACGGGCAGGGAAGGTATATCAGTTTTACTGCCCACTGGGTGAACCTTCTGACGGCCGTCAAGCATGTAACCCGTGGCACCCGTGTAGATTTGGTTTTACCGCCACGGATTGCATGCAGGCCTGACTCTTCTTCTCCTCCTCCTACTCCATCCTCCTCCCTCTCCTCCTCAGCTGCCTCCTCCTTTTCCGCTGCTAGCGTCTCTTCCACTGCACCGCCCAAGCTCCCCAGAACCTATTCCACATGCCAGGTGAGACGTTGCCATGCCGTGCTGCGTCTGTTGTGCCTGGAAGCAAAGAGCCACACTGGCCCGGCACTCCTTTCAGCTTTGCGTTCACAGGCAGATGAGTGGCTAACACCGCTCAATTTGACAGTTGGTAAAGTGGTGTGTGACAACGGTGCCAATCTGCTTAGCGCATTGAAACAGGGCAAAATCACGCACGTGCCGTGCATGGCACACGTCTTAAACTTGGTCGTGCAGCGATTCCTTGTCAAATACCCTGGGGTCCAGGACATCTTGCGGCAGGCAAGGAAAATCTCGGCCCATTTCAGAAGATCTTACACGGCCATGGCTCGCCTTGCTGACATTCAGCGGCGACACCATCTGCCGGTCAGACGTCTTATTTGCGATTGCCCGACGCGATGGAACTCAACCTTCTATATGCTTGATAGGCTGCTCCAGCAGAAACGTGCAGTTAACGTCTACCTGTATGAACTCTGCGAAAGAAACGGTTCTGGGGAGCTGGGTTTTTTTTCACCGCGCCAGTGGCTGCTCATGCGCGACACATGCAGACTTCTGCGGCCATTTGAGGAGATCACCAAACTGGTCAGTCGCAGCCATGGCGCCATCAGTGACATGGTACCTTATGCCTTCTTTCTGGAGCGTGCATTGCGTCGTGTCATTGATCAGGCTGTGGAGGAGCAGGAGCGGGAAGATGAGGAAGTCGCAATGCTGGATGAATTCCCAGGGGGGGCTACTCTATCTGAGACAAGTCAACAACAGGAGTCTGATGAGGAGTCAGAGGAGGATGGTGCCGGGGCGGATGAGCAGGAGCAAGAAGAGCATGCTTTAAACCTTTCTGGGATCCCTGTTGTGCGAGGATGGGGAGAGGAGAATGAAGAGGACGACATTATCCTGGATGATGAGCAGGAGCCAGGCCACCACACCGCTTCCACTTTAGTGCAAATGGGGGCCTTCATGCTCCAGTGTTTTAATAGGGACCCCCGTATAAAAAGCATGAGGGTCAAGGACCAGTACTGGGTGGCAACGTACTTAGACCCCCGGTACAAACACAAAATGGCGGAAATGTTACCGCCGTCGCAGAGGGCTGTCAGAATGCAGCACTTCCAGGCCTTGCTTCGAGAAATGCTGCATTCTGCTTTTGCGTGCGCTGGCAGAGGAGCAATTCCCACTCCCAGAGAAGGATTTGCGGGTACCAATCCAACAGCGCCTGCAAGAAGAGGCCGGTTTGAAGATGTGTTGGTGACTTCGGATATGAGGTCATTCTTTCAGCCGACCCATCGACAGGTGTCATCCGGATCCAGCATCAGGGAACGCCTAGACCGTCAGGTGTCCGACTACATTGGGTTAACGGCCGATGTGGACGCTCTGAGGAGTGATGAACCCCTAGACTACTGGGTGGGCAGGCTTGACCTCTGGCCAGAGCTTGCCCAATTTGCAATCGAACTGTTGGCTTGCCCCTCATCCAGTGTCCTGTCCGAAAGGACGTTCAGCGCAGCAGGGGGGATTGTGACCGATAAGCGTACTCGCCTAGCTCACCACAGTGTTAACTACCTCACATTTCTAAAAATGAATGAGGCATGGATCTCGGAGGAATTCAACACATGTGATCAGTAGACCATGTATATGTCTATAAACAATTTTTGGAATCAAGCACACAGACCTTCTTAATTCATTTGGCTCACTTCCCTGACCCAAAAAAGCACACCGTACTATATGCCCCTACCCTCCTCTTTGAAGAGGTTGAGCGGTGTCATATTTCTACTGGGGCTGCTTATTATGAGGGGTTCCCACCATCCCTGTGCTGTGCTGACTTCCTCCTGGGTGTTCTTATTATGAGGGGCTCCCACCATCCCTGTGCTGTGCTGACTTCCTCCTGGGGGTTCTTATTATGAGGGGATCACACCATCCCTGTGCTGTGCTGACTTCCTCCTGGGGCTGCTTACGGTGCTGCTGTCAGCGCTGTATGTCACGGAGCTGCTGTCAGCGCTGTATGTCACGGAGCTGCTGTCAGCGCTGTATGTCACGGAGCTGCTGTCAGCGCTGTATGTCACGGAGCTGCTGTCAGCGCTGTATGTCACGGAGCTGCTGTCAGCGCTGTATGTCACGGAGCTGCTGTCAGCGCTGTATGTCACGGAGCTGCTGTCAGCGCTGTATGTCACGGAGCTGCTGTCAGCGCTGTATGTCACGGAGCTGCTGTCAGCGCTGTATGTCACGGAGCTGCTGTCAGCGCTGTATGTCACGGTGCTGCTGTCAGCGCTGTATGTCACGGAGCTGCTGTCAGCGCTGTATGTCACGGAGCTGCTGTCAGTGCTGTATGTCACGGAGCTGCTGTCAGCGCTGTATGTCACGGAGCTGCTGTCAGCGCTGTATGTCACGGAGCTGCTGTCAGCGCTGTATGTCACGGTGCTGCTGTCAGCGCTGTATGTCACGGAGCTGCTGTCAGCGCTGTATGTCACGGAGCTGCTGTCAGCGCTGTATGTCACGGAGCTGCTGTCAGCGCTGTATGTCACGGAGCTGCTGTCAGCGCTGTATGTCACGGAGCTGCTGTCAGCGCTGTATGTCACGGTGCTGATGTCAGTGCTCTGTATTACGGTGCTGCTGTCAGTGCTCTGTATCTCCTGCACCCTCTTGTTTGCCTACCCTGGTCCCTGACCTTCCCTCTCCTCCATTGCCTTCATTAGCTCCATAGTCCTGAATTGTCAGAACAATTTCCCAAATAAAAAAAAAATGCTTGTAGTTATCGATCCCAAATTCACCTCATACATGTATTATGCTATTGTCCAGGTGGTGGGACTACGTGCTACCCCCTAATAATTACCCCGTGGCCGCAAATTCGACCTAAAGGTTTGCGAAATTCGCCTCCCATTGAAGTCAATGGAGCCCGCGGCGAACGGTCGTTTTCGCGAACGTTTGTGTCCGTTCGCGTTTCGCGTTCGCGAAACGTCCCGTCGGAAGTTCGTCCATCACTAATGGGGAAATTTGCATTGATATACAAGTGCTTTGGATTACAAGCATATTTTTGGAATGAATTATGCTTGTAATCCAAGCTTTTACTGTATATTTATTCTATCTTTGGACTCTGCGGAAACCTCTAGCAAGATATTAGGAAAAAACTTTACTAGTTGGCTGTAATTTTTTTATTAAATAGCTATTTTCTTCTAGTTTTAGCATTAGGGGTTTATTCTAAACTCCTACATATGCACACTATTGAGAAAGAACTTAAAAATGAAAGATCATTTGATGGTCTAAACATGCATGCACATTAATACTGTGTAATATCGATGGCCTACATTCAACTAAACACAAAGGAAATTGTCATTCTGTTGAATGAATCAGAACTATGAAATGGTATATTGCCTTATGATCACTTGATTATTACAATTAAAGTATTCATATGCCAGTACATCTTGACATTGCATGTAGAAAACAGTGGTGCAATAAAAACTAAAAATAAACTTGCATATTGTTCGGAAAGCAATCCAAACATATAGAATTATAAAATTACATATTACATTATAAAATGACCTTGTAGATTGCTAGATGTTCACATCATAAAAGCATATTTTTTAGTCTATCCATTACTCTGTAGATTGGTTCGTGAAGATTGGATAGTGGAGATTGTGTTACATAGTTACATAGTTAGTCAGGTTGAAAATAGACACATGTCCATCCAGTTCAACCACAAAAAAAAAAAATAATAATAATAATAATAATATTATACAATCCCATATACCCAATTCTATACCCACAGTTGATCCAGAGGAAGGCAAAAAACCCCAGCAGAGCATGATCCAATTTGCTAAAGCAGGGAAATGTTGACTGACATACTGTATACTGAACAGTTTAGAGGTAATGTGGTATATTTTGCTATCATGTCTACTTTATAACGTCTCCATAGAAGCTCAAGAATTGGGGGGGTTGCTTGTTATTAGTGGGTTCTTTATGCCACCCAGATTTTATCATAGCATTGTACATAGCATTTGCTTTTAATGTATGCAGCAATACTGTGGCCAGGAACCAAAGCTACTGGCTTTTTACCAAACCACAATAACCCAATGTAATGATTGCAGAGGATTATAAACTGGGACTCTACATACAGCTCACTTACTGTGGTCATTCACAAAGACAGCGGGTGGGAACAGGTTAAGTATGATTCTTACACAAATGCCCTTTTCCCCAAGAAAAAGCAATATTGGAAATGAAAAGAATGGTGTATAATATATAATCAATTCTAATATTGTTTCTGCCCACATAGGCTGCTGACCTTTTCATCACACATCAAGAGGTAGATTAAGGGTGGATTTAAAGTGTGGTTTTACTTTATGAGTTGTCTTTTCACTGAATTAGAGGAACTTGTTTTCTATCCAATAAAAATCTAACAATAAACTACTCATCAATCTGCCCTTTATTGTCAGGAACATGACTTATAAATCACATTCATGGAAAGCGTCTGTGCATAAAACACTTGAAACTTGAAAATGTTATTAATAAATAACAGAAAACGGCTCTGTGACATTTCTACAGTTTTTTTTTTCTTTGAGCTATCAAAATATTGTTTTGATATCAATCAATTTTCTTGTATAAGGAAACTTGATCTAAGCACAGTAAAAAATTATATATACTGATCTGACTCCTGATGGAAGTAAAAATATATTAGATGAACCTATAGCATGGCCACAAGAGATTAGAAAACCTATAGTGGACTTTTGAATGTGGTCTTAATGTGGTTTCAAATATGTGATTTTATTTGCTCCTCAGAAATGTATAGTTTTCCTAGGTGATGATTAGTCCTTTAATTCACACAGTAGCGTTCCTAGGGGCTGTCCCATGCCAGGCACCACCATTTTGTGGGTGCCCTGGTGTAGCCGCCAGTGGCATTCAAGGTGGTAGCGGTATTCCGGGTACTGGAACAGTCTCTGCATTCTAGCACCTGGCACTGAAGGAAGTCCAAACCGTGGATTGAAATCTGCCTGACAGTTGAAGCATGAGCCTGGCCGATGGGTATAGCTGCAACACCTTTGGAGGATATTTTTAGGTAAGGAAACACTGCACACCTATGTGGAGACATTGTAATGTTTCAGCCTGCCACTGACCACCAAAGCTGGGGGGGTTATTATTTCAAGTGAGAAAGGAGAAAAAGGCGCATGATCTACCACATGGATCAAATTGATATAGTTTATTCTAAACAAGGTGGATGAGTACAGAGAAATTGCTACGTGTTCATAAAAACTAGGTTACAAAATATACATTCAAAATTAGTTAAGCCCATACAAGGGCAGACGCTCAATGGTAGGCTGACGTGTTTCGAGGGGTTCCCTCTTCATCAGAGTCTTGGAAAACAAAGGGAGGTCTGTATATTGTGGTAGGTTTACATAGAAAGGAGTGGCTGAGTGGGAAACGTATCACATGGTGGGTGATGTATTCTCCTAGACTCTAGTGGTATCCACATCCTAATGCTCTATATATAAAACAAATACCATATATATATATATATGTGAAGGTAGGTTGTAGACGAAGAGACACATACATAGAAGTGTCGAGATTATACATAATTACAGACACAAGACGTATGATTGAAGCACTAATATATTGAAATATAATATAAAAACATTATAGTGTTTAAAATCATGATAGCATTAAAACATTAAAGCATTAAAAAATTATTAGAAAACAATGAATCATTGAAACAGTGGAACATTGAGATACTTAAGCCACAAAAGCTCTCCTTACTATGAAGCAATTGCAATAAAAGTGATAGAGAATGTATATATTTACAATGCAGGTGAATAGAGGTCACATGTATATATTCAAAGTCGATAAAAATCGATAAAAATGGAAGGCTTTTTGCATGAAAGCAACTGTGTATACCTAAACACATATACTCATACATGCAAAGATTGAGTTTATATAATCATGCAGGCAGGCTCATGCAGTGAGAGAAAATGAAAATGTACGGTTAGTGGTGCAGATCAAAAATATAGTAATAAAGCAGTGATGTAAGGTTGACTGACTGCACAATGCCAAATGATAATAAGTAGAATAAAATAAAATAAAATAACGACAGAGCATATTTGTTAGTCTGAATGGAATGTGCCTGATTCGGATAAAATGAGATAACAGACTAATAATAAAAGTGGGGAAGATCTAAGTGGCACCTACCTATGTACATAGAGTGTGTAAAAGGGTGTAGTTTGTTTGTTTTTTGTTTTTGTTGTTGTTGGTCATCTATACCTATAGAGATAGCAATGATACAGAGGAATGGAACAAAATGAAATGACCCAATATACTTATATATTGTAATCTCAACAGTGTCAGTGGACATACAGGAGGGTGGGATGAGTCATCCCTGTTGCTGACCTTGTGCTTTAGTTTGTTGTAGAGATGCAGCCCATACTTGTCTGCTGCAGGCTGGAGACCATCTTTTAGGGGGCTCTGTAATCCTCCTGTCAGAGTGCTGTCCTGTACTGCATAAAGAGTTGTAACAGTCTGTAACTGTGCAGGGCTTCGGCAGCATTTAAATTAAAATGCAGGTGTGTGGAAAGTGGAATTTGGTGGCTCCGTGGATCGGTCATGTGACCTGTTATGTCATGCCAAGGAAGTAACTGGATTGCTCTCTGGAACGCATGCCATCGTTCATGTGGGAATGACCGTGCGTTCCAAAAGCTGCATATACATCCAATATCCAGCCTGATGTACAGGGGCTGGCCTAGCTGGACGGTGGTCTACAGGGGGCCAAACAGCTACTGGCTATTGAAGCTGTGTGAGTGGAGGATCTGGGCGGCTAAATGCGTTGACCATGTGATTGGTGTGTCATAACCAGGAAGCGACCCAGACGCTCCCTGGAAGGCACGTTGTCATCGATGTGGGTGTGGTCGCGTGTCACAGAGGCAGTTATTGAACCCAGTGACCAGCCTTGTCTATGGTACACTGATTAATGATTCGTTTGTCTGAACAGTAATCTGCTGCAACCTGTGGATTGAGTATCTCAATGGTCAACTGTTTCAATAATTCACTGTTTTCTAATCATTGAAAGCGCCCGGGTGTCGGCAATAAAGAGGCGCTATTTTTAGCGCCACTTTACTGTTGTTTTAATGATGCTATTCGGTCGCTAGCAGGGCAGTTTTAACCCCCACTAGTGGCCAAAAAAGGGTTTAAACCGCCTGCATAATGCTGCGGCAGCATGGCGGCACTGCCCATTGATTTCAATGGGCAGGGGGTGCTATAGGAGCAGGAAGAGTCTGCTTCCAGGACTTTTTGTGACGCCTTGCCAGCGCAGCACTTGGGCTTTCACACTTTTTTTGTCAGCTGAGGTTTTTTTCAGGTGCTTTACAGGCGCTATTTTTAGCACAAAAAAATGCCTCCAGTGTGAAAGGGGTCTTAATGTTTTAATGTTATAAGGATTTTAAACACTATAATGTTTTTATATTACTATAGTTCAATATTCTAATGCTTCAATCATACTTGTGTCTGTAATTATGTATAATCTCGACACTTCTATGTATGCGTCTCTTCATCTACAGTATGAACAAAAATTGGGACAAAGGAATGTCAATATTGTTAAATTAGTTTACTGAGACTGCGGAAGTAAAGCACCGCTAGGTAAGGGGACACCTTACATTCCTAGGATAGGGACCAGAGAGAAGTACTGGAGTGAGCTGGCATCAGCTATGTCGTCGCATTTTGTGCACTTAGCCGTGCACTTCGTCTGGAGTCTACGTGGGGTTACACGAGCCTAGTGTCTTTTAATGACAATATTGTCAATTTTCTATGGTGATTTAGTTTTTATTTAATAAATTGGTACATTGTGGAAGCATGGTTTACCAGGGACGGTCATTGTCCCACACCTGGTGAACTTATTGCTTGTTAATTGTGTTTCATCAATAAAGCCTTATATATATTTTTGCTAAACTATACCGTAGTTGACCTTCCTCTTATTTACCTTTCTGATGACATTCATTTGCCCTGATTTTTGTTTATACAGTAAACTGTTGGTAACTGAGGAGGAATCCTGTCTGAATGACGAACCGGTTATTGCTTAAATATAGTTAAATTTTGTGTGAGCGGTGAGGATTCATTGATTTTTGAAATCGTATTCATCTCTTCATCTACAACCTACCTACACATATATATCTGGTATTTGTTTTATATATAGAGCATTGGGATGTGGATACCACTAGTCTAGGAGAATACATCACCCATCATGTGATACATCTCCCACTCTGCCACTCCTCTCTATGTAAACCTACCACATTATACAGACCTCCCTTTGTTTTCCAAGGCTCTGATGAAGATGGAACCCCTCAAATCTCATCACCCTACCATTGACTTAACAAATTTTTAATGTATATTTTGTAACCTAGTTTTTACAAACACGTAGCAATTTCTCTGTACTCAACCACCTTGTTTAGAATAAACAATATCAATTTGATCCATGTGTTAGATCACGTGCCTTTTTCTCCTTTCTCACTTGGCTTTCTTTGGACCACCCCTGGTCGGTTTAGGCAGTGTGACACACATGGTCTTTGTTTATGCCTTCAATTCAAAATTACTACCATTTTAAACCAATACCGCCTGCACAAGCGCAGGAGAATATCTTTTCTGTTCATACCCAAAGGGGTTATTATTACAGCCTAAGGGGGTCATGGACCACCAATGTTGGGGGGTGGGTTATCCTTATAATACTGACCACCTATGAACTGGGGATTAATACAGCAACTTACACCATTTCTGAGAGCCACTTACACCCATCTCTTATTATTTGTGGCATTGACATAGGGGGTTACTATTACTATTGCTGCCACTGACATCAATGATAGGGCTTATTTTAGTCTCACACTATAAGCCATATACTGTAAAGTGAGAGCTAATTTATTGATCACACCTCTACGAGTACCTTAGCTGGTGTTTAATGCATGCTTTCATTTTCTTCTTAATCCCTTCAAGGTGTGCCTCCTATTCCAAATGGTGGAAACCATGCAGGGGAGAGCATCTCTGTGCTCCTGCGCCTTGGGCTGATTGATATGCTGAGTTCAATCTCTCTGGTAGTGAGTATTTATTTTACTGTTTAACATCCAAAATGTTGCATGAGTTTGAATTTTATATCACAAGGTAATTTTAGATAATGAGTGCATTTGAGAATTAAAACGGTAATCTAAAGTAAAACTAAGCTTCAAATACAAAGACCTTAAACATTTTCTCCAGATGTAAAGAGATGCATTGCCTGTATACAAATTCCAAGCACATGGGATGGGTTCCAATTCCCGTTATTATCCTTCTTGTTAGTGTTTTTCTAAAACACAGGGATATAAAAAAAAGAAAAGAAAAAGATCATCTCTGAAAATAATGCTGTAAAATCAAGAGGTCCAAATTGTAAACTGGAGGTGTAAGTTTTGGTCAGTTTCAAGGATTCACCAATAAAACTGAACCTTTAAGAACTGGGCATAACTATGTAAACATAAATAGAACTAGTTCCCCCACAAAACGGGGTTTTTAGGCAGCAAGAGACAGTAATAGAAGCCAATAGAAGTAGTATAAAAGGTATTTTAATATTAATTGGTAAAAACAAACATGAGCTTCACCTGAACACTTGAATAACAGACAAAATCATGTATATAAAGTACATATAATGTCACATGGAAGTAAAATAACAGACACAGCTATGTTACACTGTATGGGTAGATAACAGTGAGAGCATAAGCCTAACGCGTTTCAACCCCAAAGGGGGTCTTCTTCAGAGATGGTGGTCTGTTAAAAGAAAAACAAGATTACACTGAATAAATGAATCCGGTGTTATACATGTTAGGGATACCCAGTATTAATTTTAAATGGTTTACCCAATAATGTACTTCCAGGTAGGTAAGGTGGATTATAGTGCTTCGGATAAGATTCCCCCATAGGGCAATGTCTCTATTTCCTTTACGCATCTTGAGTAGTACCTGGTCCGTGTGTGTTGCCAAGATGCCAGAGGGAAGAGGAGGCAGCGTCACAAACCCACTGGCGTGACTCGCGGGAGGTCACACTGTTACCTTGCCCCCCAGAAGAGGAAACTCCGGGGGGGTAGGTGCGAGTAAGGGTACACCGAGGATATGGCGAGTCACACCTGCAGCGAGATCCCAACAACAGGCAAAAAATTAATTAATTAAAAGCGAGGATTATTTAATATTGGAAACATGGAGTGCATATGTGATATGAGGTTAATGATATCATATCCTCATTATGTATGCCAAAGGTTGTATACATGTATATATATATATATATATATATACATGTGCACCCCCAATTGTCCAAATATCCATATAGCATGCTTTCTAAGGCCAGGACAGAGAAAGAAAAAAGAGAGAGGGGGAGGGGGGGCCATGCCTGGGAGTCCAAGGAGCCTGGGAAAAAGGGGAACGAAGGAAAAGATAGCCAGAAATGAGTGAGTGTGTAAATGTGTGCTGCTGTGTGAGCCATGACACACAAGAGAAGGGGGATGGGGAAAAGAGGAAAGGGGGAAATGAAAAGGTGATGAGAAGTGGACTGGTGAAAACGGTGTGAGTGTATACTCAGGCAGAGAAAGAAAGAATGCGTAAGGGAATGGTGAAAGAGTGAAGAAAAATATATAAGAATCATGCAACAAAAAAACACCGCATGTGAAGGTGTGCAAAAACAAGATGCGCTAAAATGGGTGACAGTAGTAGGGGGCATAGTCAATAAGAGTGTCAAGTGCATGATAATATATACATACAAAAAAAAGTGTCTATGTGTAGTGTGTGAGAAAATACCAAACAGGTATATTAGCCTCATTAGAACAGCCAGGCAAGTGGTGAGATTATTACCTGGATTGTAAGACCTAATGGGAGACTGTTCCAAAAGGTAAAGATGAGGGACGGCGACTTAGGCGTTAATCCACAAAGGGTAACTGGCGCAGTCCCTACAACGTATTTCCTGAAGTCCGATCTGTAAATTAATTAGATCAGTCCGCATATTAAACAGCCAGTAAAAAGGCTTATTTTGGTGCAGTACGTCACCAAATATAGGTCAAATACAAAGGGAAAATAAGTGCTCACCAAACAACAGGTACAAGTTTCTTTCCTCCTGGATGAATGTACACCTCCTATGAAGGCAGGTTTATATATAAAGCCTGGAGATTGGCTACAGGTGCATACGCCCACCAATCAACCGGTGTATCCCGAAAGCATTGGCTGCCTGAATAGGATCAGCCTCGTGTGGCCGCCCCGGCGTCCTGGAAGGCCGGAAACCGGTCCCGAAATGACGTTGCTTCCATCGCAAACGCGTGGCGTCACAACGTCACGCCCGTTCGCTCGATCGAACGGACGTGCGCGAAGTATATGTCACGCACGTTCGCCCAAACGAGCAGACGTGCCTGAGGTGCGCGCCCGGAAGTGTCCGAGGATGCCGCCGGAAAGGGAATATGTGTCCACCATCCCTCAACAATGGGGGGAGGGGGAACCAGTGGAGAGGCCTGTCCGTAAAATACAGGCAGAAACCACTCCTACCCTTGCTGGGGAGTCAGTACAGGGGGCAGATCCAATTGTCCCCCCCTCACCTCTGGACTGTAAATTGGCAAAGGACCATTGTAGATTTCGAGGGAAGAGAGATATATTCTCAACGGAAGGAAAAATTATTATATTATAAAATAAAAATTAAGCGATGTCAAGAGCCGAGACTAGCCAGGTACCTCCTGAGCACCCACCGAGGATCTTCGGGACTGATAAAGGGATGGGGAGTGTGGGGGTGAGGAGCATGGAGGAAAAAAAAAATAATATAAAATTTTAAAATGGAAAGTTGTGCTAGTGAAGGGGGAGAAGATCCAAAGGTGGGGGAAAAGGGAAGGTAGGTGGCAGGTCGGGGCATAGCATCACAAAAAGCCAAGTGGAATTCACCAATCAAGTTGTATAGTTATATAATACTCTATAAAATGTAATGGCGTCTGTTATCATGTAAATATAAGTCTCTATCAAGAGCCTGAACAAAGCTTCTCCCCCTTCACTAGCACAACTTTCCATTTTAAAATTTTATATTATTTTTTTTTTTTTTTCCTCCATGCTCCTCACCCCCACACTCCCCATCCCTTTATCAGTCCCGAAGATCCTCGGTGGGTGCTCAGGAGGTACCTGGCTAGTCTCGGCTCTTGACATCGCTTAATTTTTATTTTATAATATAATAATTTTTCCTTCCGTTGACAATATGTCTCTCTTCCCTCGAAATCTACAATGGTCCTTTGCCAATTTACAGTCCAGAGGTGAGGGGGGGACAATTGGATCTGCCCCCTGTACTGACTCCCCGGCAAGGGTAGGAGTGGTTTCTGCCTGTATTTTACGGACAGGCCTCTCCACTGGTTCCCCCTCCCCCCATTGTTGAGGGATGGTGGACACATATTCCCTTGCCGGCGGCATCCTCGAACACTTCCGGGCGCGCACCTCAGGCACGTCCGCTCGTTTGGGCGAACGTGCGTGACATATACTTCGCGCGTGTCCGTTCGATCGAGCGAACGGGCGTGACGTTGTGACGCCACGCGTTTGCGACGGAAGCGACGTAATTTCGGGGCCGGTTTCCGGCCTTCCAGGACGCCGGGGCGGCCACACGCGGCTGATCCTATTCAGGCAGCCAATGCGTTCGGGATACACCGGTTGATTGGTGGGCGTATGCAGCTGTAGCCAATCTCCAGGCTTTATATATAAACCTGCCTTCATAGGAGGTGTACATTCATCCAGGAGGAAAGAAACTTGTACCTGTTGTTTGGTGAGCACTTATTTTCCCTTTGTATTTGACCTATATTTGGTGACGTACTGCACCAAAATAAGCCTTTTTACTGGCTGTTTAATATGCGGACTGATCTAATTAATTTACAGATCGGACTTCAGGAAATACGTTGTAGGGACTGCGCTAGTTACCCTTTGTGGATTAAAGCCTAAGTCGTCGTCCCTCATCTTTACCTTCTGGAACAGTCTCCCATTAGGTCTTACAATCCAGGTAATAATCTCACCACTTGCCTGGCTGTTCTAATGAGGCTAATATACCTGTTTGGTATTTTCTCACACACTACACATAGACACTTTTTTTTGTATGTATATATTATCATGCACTTGACACTCTTATTGACTATGCCCCCTACTACTGTCACCCATTTTAGCGCATCTTGTTTTTGCACACCTTCACATGCAGTGTTTTTTTGTTGCATGATTCTTATATATTTTTCTTCACTCTTTCACCATTCCCTTACGCATTCTTTCTTTCTCTGCCTGAGTATACACTCACACCGTTTTCACCAGTCCACTTCTCATCACCTTTTCATTTCCCCCTTTCCTCTTTTCCCCATCCCCCTTCTCTTGTGTGTCATGGCTCACACAGCAGCACACATTTACACACTCACTCATTTCTGGCTATCTTTTCCTTCGTTCCCCTTTTTCCCAGGCTCCTTGGACTCCCAGGCATGGCCCCCCCTCCCCCTCTCTCTTTTTTCTTTCTCTGTCCTGGCCTTAGAAAGCATGCTATATGGATATTTGGACAATTGGGGGTGCACATGTATATATATATATATATATACATGTATACAACCTTTGGCATACATAATGAGGATATGATATCATTAACCTCATATCACATATGCACTCCATGTTTCCAATATTAAATAATCCTCGCTTTTAATTAATTAATTTTTTGCCTGTTGTTGGGATCTCGCTGCAGGTGTGACTCGCCAAAACCTCGGTGTACCCTTACTCGCACCTACCCCCCCGGAGTTTCCTCTTCTGGGGGGCAAGGTAACAGTGTGACCTCCCGCGAGTCACGCCAGTGGGTTTGTGACGCTGCCTCCTCTTCCCTCTGGCATCTTGGCAACACACACGGACCAGGTACTACTCAAGATGCGTAAAGGAAATAGAGACATTGCCCTATGGGAGAATCTTATCCGAAGCACTATAATCCACCTTACCTACCTGGAAGTACATTATTGGGTAAACCATTTTAAATTAATACTGGGTATCCCTAACATGTATAACACCGGATTCATTTATTCAGTGTAATCTTGTTTTTCTTTTAACAGACCACCATCTCTGAAGAAGACCCCCTTTGGGGTTGAAACGCGTTAGTTTTATGCTCTCACTGTTATCTACCCATACAGTGTAACATAGCTGTGTCTGTTATTTTACTTCCATGTGACATTATATGTACTTTATATACATGATTTTGTCTGTCATTCAAGTGTTCAGGTGAAGCTCATGTTTGTTTTTACCAATTAATATTAAAATACCTTTTATACTACTTCTATTGGCTTCTATTACTGTCTCTTGCTGCCTAAAAACCCCGTTTTGTGGGGGAACTAGTTCTATTTGTATCTACTTGGGGTGAGCAGCACCCTCCTAGCTCTTTACAGCACTGTGTTCTCCTTTGATTAACTATGTAAACATTTCCACGTTGTTTTAGGGGAACCACAGAAAAGGTTCCCGAAATTGACATTGTCTGTATCAAGAACTTTTGACCTTTGTTTAGGCAATAAAAGCTATTTTATATGGAAAATACTTTCTACCATTTAAAATACATCTGCAATTGTATATGGCCGTAATGTGCATTACGGTATCATACAGTCATAGAATAGTGTAATGACACGGCGTGTGGCCCAGGCTTTTCTATTCCTTTTTGTTAAATGAATATGAATTTAGTGGAGTTGGATAAGCACGTCCAAATATTACCCGTCTGTGCATTTCAGCAAAGATAATGGAAGGTTTTGGGAAAGTGCAACATTACAATAGCCAAATGAAAAAAATAAAGTAAATTTATATACTATTTATTTTTGTATATTTTAATTCAAGTAATTGAAAAGACACATGCTTCCCACTATGGTTACATTAGTAAATGAACAGACTAAAAGCATGACTACTGTATGCAGCAAGACAAATGGTGAGCATAGGTACTCATCGAATATCTTTGTCACAGCAAATGTTGTATACAGATTGTCACAGACCTCTAAAATAATGTATATATCCCTAACTGAAAACAGGCATGACGAACAGCCTTACCGAATACATTTGTTACATTGCCATAAAGACACAAATGTAAATATGAGATGAGATGTTCTCACATTCCTTTTCATCAGAGTCCTTAGAGAGGACACATATGAGCACATGTTTCTCCTTAAGCATGTTTCCTTACTTCATGGAGCATTCTTCAGGTAACATACATCACAAGCAGTTCCCACAATGCAACATGATGCATGTGACCAACTCCAGCATGTCTTATTCGGAATGGAATGTAAGTATACTACATA
Source organism: Lithobates pipiens (assembly GCF_037356315.1). Classification (NCBI taxonomy): domain Eukaryota; kingdom Metazoa; phylum Chordata; class Amphibia; order Anura; family Ranidae; genus Lithobates; species Lithobates pipiens. The sequence goes on from NW_027507748.1 coordinate 465,062,742, forward strand.
GTAATTGTGGATAAGTCATCAGACATGCTTTGCGAGGAAAGCAAATCTACTGTTATAGACATGCTTAGAAAATTGTTTTGCCTAGAAAAATGTAGTGTAGTCCAATCAAAGTCCACAGTAAAAGTGTGTGTCTGGGCATTTTCTAGCTTATTATACCCAGATTGCTGAAAAACTTCCCTGAAGCTTGGTTGTCAAAACAACACTTTAACAGTTGTTTTTCTATGGTTGCATTTAAAAGGGGTAAAAAAAAAAGTAGGAAAATGTGCATGTATTCAAGAGATGTACTAAATATGTTTCTTTTTTTTTTTTGCCTTGACATAACTATTAAAAGTCCCCGATGCTTTATGGTATGCCTATGCATAAGGTGTAACATGAAACATGACCAGAGTCTATAGTCCTACCCCCAAACTGCCCCCCACTTACAGAATCTGGGGTTTTTGCTCCCTGACAGCTCCTGTCATATTTAAATTTGGCGTAGCTGTGCATGACTCCGCCTGCACAGCCATTGTCATTCAGTCACATGAATCTGTAAATGAAAAACGACTCTCTTCTGGTAAAGTGTAAATCTTGATAAGAGAGGCTCCATCTCAGGCAGCCTATGGCATTGGGGGGGGGGGGGGGGTGCAGCCCAAAGCTCAAACCAATAACATAGCTGTCGCTTTACAGTATATGTCTTATAGTGTGGGACTAAAGTAAGCCCCATCATTGGTGTCAGTGGCAGCAATAGTAACACCCAGCAGCAGTGTCAATGTCAAAAATAATAAGAGATGGGTGTAAGTGGCCCCCTGAATTGGTGTAAGTGGCTGTATTAATCCTCCCTTCGTATGTGGTCAGTATTAGTAAGGATAACCCACCCCCCAATATTGGTGGTCCATGACAGGCTCAGGCTGTAATAATAACCCCTGTAGGTATGAACAGAAAAGATATTCTCCTGCACTTGTGCAGGTGGTATTGGTTTAAAATGGTAGTAATTTTGGGTTTACAGTAAAAATTAATAACTAGAAGAGAGGATTTAAAATAATTAATGGAGCAGGAAACAAGGATAACATACAGCCGGATCGCGAAGGAGAGATATCAATGGGGAAACAAAAACAGTAAATGCCTAGCTAGGATATTAAGAAAAAAGAGATCTATAAACTTTGTTGAGAAAATGATAGACAAGAAAGGAGAGTTGGTATATAATACTAAGGACATAGTAGGAGTGTTTAGGGAATTCTACAAGCAGCTATATGCAGTTAAACATACACAGAAAGGACAACAAGAGATTAATAGAAAAGAGAAAATCAAGGAATTTATAAACCAAGCAAAAGTCCCTAGACTAACAGAGGAGGCTGCCCAGTAGCTAGAAAACCCAATAACGATACAACAAGGGGATCAGGTAATAAGAGAATCTGTGGGAGGGAAAAGCCCTGGGCCTGATGGCTTTGCTATGGAATATCTAAAAAAGTTTAAAGAAATATTAGCCCCAAAACTTTGCTCATATTTTAATGGATTGGGAAGTAGATATGGATTGAGCAAAGAAGCCTCGAGAGCTAAAATCAATACGGTGTTGAAAGAGGGGAAAGAGAGGACAATTTGCTCTAATTATAGGCCGATTTCATTCATGAATACTGACACCAAGTTATTTGCTAAGGTATTAGCCCTTAGGATAAAAAAGCATATGCCAAGTTTGATTCATCCTGATCAGGTGGGATTTGTAGTAGGAAGGGAAGGAAAAGACAAGGGAGTAAGGACACTGTTATTGCTTCAGAAAATGCAGGAGAGTGGAGTCCCCAGTCTGCTCTTGTCGATTGGTGCTGAAAAAGCGCTCGACAGAGTAGACTGGGGATTCATGATGGGTACTCTTGAGGGAATGGGTTTTTGCCCTAGGATTTTGAACAGGATAGAAGTACTCTAGAAACCCAACTGCTGCAATAAGAGTGAATGGAACAACATCCCTACCCTTTAGATTGTACAAATCTCCAGTTTCCAGGCAGAAAGAACAGTTTTTATAATATAAAACTGCATGCAGGACACTGGGCAGACCACTAGGGACAAAGGGGATGTGAAATATTTACATACAGCAATGTCATCTGTAAGATTACATTATACTGTATGTATACTGTGTGTTTCACTTTTTGAATTTGGTGCCGATCTCCGTCCCCGTGCGTCGCAACGCTCGCAGGGAACGGAGATCGGCGATGTGATAGATCGAGCGAGACATGGCTCACTCTTACAGCGGGGAGACAACACTGGATCCGAGGGAGAAGGTAAGTAAACATCCTCCTGGATCCAGCGATGCGGTCCCGAGTCTGGCTCGGGGATACCGCTTTTGGTATGAAAATTCCACCCCGAACCAGACACGGGAATACCGCCGGGGGGGTTAAAATGGTTATATTGCCCAAAATATTATATCAATTCCAGATGCTCCAAATCTATATCCCAGTGGGGTATTTTAGAATTATTAAAACTTTAATTACAAAATTTATTTGGCAAAACAAGAGACCCAGAATATCCTTAAAGATCCTACAAATAGAAAAAAGATCAAGGAGGATTAAGCGTACCAGATCTAAAAAAAATATTATGAAGCAGCGGTATTAACACTGGTAGTGGAATGGACAAAATTAGATGGGTAGAAATAGAGTGTAGTTCAGCAGAAATAAATTTAGGGAGAAATATTTGGACACCACCACAATATAGAACACTGGGGGAAAAAATACTCACATTGACAAAGAATGTTATAAGAGTTTGGGATCGAGTGTACAAACACAGTAAGTGGAAATATAATTCTCCATTAATATATTTAAAAGAGAACAATCTCTTTTCACCAGGTAAAAACACCATGGGAGGGAACTGGATAAAAAAGGGAATGCCCAATTAAGACATATATTAAAAGGGGGGAAAATAAACACATTTGAAGCACTAAAGAAAGAAAAAGATTTGTTTGATTTAAATGAATGGTGGTACCTCCAACTCTTGAGCGGATCTGTGAAGGGAAAGTGTCTCAGGCAGGGATTTCACAGATATATAAGATCTTAGTACAGGAGGAGGAGATGGAGGTGCCGACATTCATAAAAAAAAATGGGAAAAAGAAATAGGATCACGGGTTGATAAGCAAAATTTAGATAGAATTTTATGGCTGGTACATGGGTCTTCAACAAATATGAAGATGATAGAAATTAATTATAAATGTTTGGTAAGGTGGTATAGGACACCAAATAGTGGCAAAACATCAAACAGAGCAATCTGGAGAATGTTGGAGGGGCTGTGGACAATCGGGGAATATGGTACATATATGGTGGAACTGCCCAAAGATTAAACAATACTGGAGGGAGATATTAGAATATATTAAGATAATAACTAAAAATCAATTACCTGAAGATCCCTGGGTTTGTCTCTTCCATTGTATGGACTTGCCATTGAAAGTGTATAAAAACTCCCTTATAATTCATCTGATAAATGATGCAAAGAGCCTAATCCCAAAGAAATGGAAGGAAGTAGAACCTCCAAAAGTAAAAGAGTGGTGGGAGAAAATAGATGAAATATACAGGATGGAAGAACTTAGGGAGGAGGATACAGGTAGGGAGCCTCAGAGGAAGTGGGAGGCATGGAAGAAATTTAAACTAACTAAGAAATACACTGAGGTTCGGGGACTCTAGAGGGGGAGGGTTTCCCATCCCCTGGTATTGGGAAGTGGATGGGAGGGCCGGGAGGGGGGGGGGCGGGGCTGAGGGAGGGGGAAGGGGGAAGGAAGAATATGGATTTATGTGGAACATAAAGTAAATAGGATGGCCTGATTATATTATTATGGGTTGAGTAGGAGAGAGTTCATACCCCCCCCCCCCCCACTCTCAATGGTTATTTAATATATTTATGGATATGGGAGTGTTTTTCCTTTGTCTTTTTTACTTCCTCTCCTTTCCTTTGGTTGTAATATATTTATGAAAACGAAATGCCTAAACCAACCAGGGGTGGTCCAAAGAAAGCCAAGTGAGAAAGGAGAAAGGGGCGCGTGATATAACACATGGATCAAATTGATATAGTTTATTCTAAACAAGGTGGATGAGTACAGAAAAATTACTACGTGTTCATAAAAACTAGGCTACAAAATATACATTCAAAATTAATTAAGCCCATGCAAGGGCAAAGGCTCAACGTTAGGCTGAGATGTTTTGAGGGGTTCCATCTTCATCAGTCTTGGAAAACAAAGGGAGGTCTGTATAATGTGGTAGGTTTACATAGAGAGGAGTGGCTGAGTGGAAGATGTATCACATGATGTGTGATGTATTCTCCTAGACTCTAGTGGTGTGTATGTATGGATAGATGTGTGTCTCTACATATATATTGACTCAGGCACCTTGATCTCCCTGCCTGAGCAGTGAAATAGAAGGTCAGCAGAGCCAAAAAGAGGGGGATCTTTCCCATCTTCCTGCCTGCACACAGAGTGATTATGCTAATACGCAATAAGGGCATTAGGGTGTGCCCAGGCACACCTGCAACACCCTGTGTGCATGTCTATGCTCCAACCTATTAACAAATTAACAAAATTAAATACTGTTCAGCTGCTCCTTGTGTGAAATAAACTAAAAATACACTATATTACCAAAAGTATTGGGGCGCCTGCCTTTACACGCACATGAACTTTAATGGCTTCCCAGTCTTAGTCCATAGGGTTGAGTTGGCCCACCCTTTGCAGCTATAATAGCTTCAAGTCTTCTGGGAAGGCTGTCCACAAGGTTTAGGAGAGTATATGGGAATGTTTGATCATCCTTCCCGAAGAGCATATGTGAGGTCAAGCACTGATGTGAGAAGGACCGGCTCGCAGTCTTCGCTCTAATTCATTCCAAAGGTGTTCTATCGGGTTCTATCGGGTTGAGGTGCAGGCCAGTCAAGTTCCTCCACCCAAAACTGGCTCATCCTTGTCTTTATGGACCTTGCTTTGTGCACTGGTGTGCAGTCATGTTGGAATAGGAAGGGGCCATCCTCAAACTGTTCCCACAAAATTGGGAGCATGAAATTGTCCAAAATGTCTTGCTGTGCTGATATCTTAATAGTCCCCTTCACTGGAACTAAGATACCAAGCCCAACCACACAACATAAACCCCTGTCCACCAAATGATTTGGATCAGTGCACAAAGCAAGGTCCATAAAGCAATTTTGGGGTGAAGGAACTTGACTGGCCTGCACTGAGTCCTGACCTCATCCTGTTAGAGCACCTTTGGGATGATTTAGAGTGGAGACTGCGAGCTAGGCCTTCTCATCCAACATCAGTGCCTGACCTCCCTCACAAATGTGCTTCTGGAAGAATGGTCAAATATTTCTATAGGCACACGCCTAAACCTTGTGGACAGCCTTTCCAGAAGAGTTGTAGTTGTTATAGATGCAAAGGGTAGGCCAACTCAATATTGAACCCTACAGACATTAAAGTTCATGCGACTATAAAGTCAGATGTCCCAATACTTTTGCTAATATAGTGCATATATATATATATATATATATATATATATATATATATATATATATATATATATATATATATATATATATATATATAGTGTAAATGTAGGCACTGCTCCTTCCTCAATATTCATCTAAACACAACATCACAATAATCATAAGTATTAATGATGTCTAAATCAAATATCCATAGGCCTTCAATGGCTTTATATACAGTAGTCGGTGAGTGTGCATTTTTTCTGTATGTGGTGGATCTAGGAAAGAATTACTTCACATGATTATGTAAAGGCATAATGATTGGGATATTGTTCATATATGCTATGGACCAGCTGCTATTCAAATTTATGACTTATGTGGATATTTTTTTTAGAAACCATTACTTCTTATGATTATTGTGATATTGTGTTTAGATGAATATTGGGGAAGGTGTAGTGTCTACCTTTTCACTATATATACAACTCTCTTTTTCCACCACAGCTGAGGGACTTGTCATTTTAAATGGAGCACAAGTGTGATGATGTCATTGCACTTGTAGTACATTCATCTAGCTCTGTAAAGGAAGGTCCTTAATCGCTTGAGATCCGCGCTATAGCCGAATGACGGCTACAGCACAGACCTGCTTTGCCGGGACGACGTCCCTGAAGGCCGTGCACGGCGCGCTCTGTGATCAGCGAGTCTATGAGACTCGCCTGATCACAGATCGGAGCAAGGGGGGAAAAAAAGCCGAAACCGGCGGCCGTGAGAGGGACTTCAGTCCCGATCACGGCCAAGTCATCAGTGCCCACCTGCCCCCTGCCAGTGCAACCTAATTAAAGTAAAAGTGCCATCCATCAGTACCACCCCTTAGTGCCCATAGTGCCACCCATTAGTGCCCATAGTACCACCCATCAGTGCCCACAGTGCCACCCATCAGTGCTCACAGTGCCACCTATCAGTGCCCACAGTGCCACCTATCAGTGCCCACAATCTGCCTCAACAACAGTGCTGCACCTCATATGCCACATATCCGTGCCCATCAGTGTCATCTACCAGTGCCCATCAGTGCCACCCATCAGTGCCCAGCAGTGCCACCTATCAGAGCCACCTATCAGTGCCACCTATCAGTGCCCATCAGTCCCATCTATCAGTGATACCTATCCGTGCCCATCCATGCCACCCATCCGTGTCACCCATCCGTGCCACCCATCTGTGCATTCTTATCTGTGCCCATCTTTGCCCATCAGTGCCACCTTATCTGTGCCCATCAGTGCTGCCTTATCTGTGCCTATCAGTACCACCTTATCTGTGCCTATTTGTGCCACCTTAACCGTGCCTATCAGTGCCCACCAGTGCAGCCTATCAGTGCCCAACAGTGCCGCCTCATCAGTGCATTTCAATGGAGGAGAAAAATTACCTGTTTGCAAAATTTTATAACAAACTATTAAACATGATTTTTTATTTTTTTGCATCTTTTTTGTTTGTTTAGCAAAAAATAAAACTCCCAGCTGGAATTAAATACCACCAAAAAGAAAACTCTATTTGTGGGGAAAAAAATGATAAAAATGTAATTTGGGTACAGTGTTGAGTGGCCGTGCAATTGTTATTCAAAGTGCATCAGCACTGAAAGCTGAAAATTGGTCTGGGCAGGAGGGGGGTTTAAGTGCCCAGTAAGCAAGTGATTAAATCAGTATGGGCCTCAGGTGGAGAAAGTCTGTAGAAGTAGAGCATTGCATCTACGATCCACTGATCATGGTTGCAATGCTTTGAAGGCTCCAATGCAAAACAATAATCCATGCACTTGCATGGATTTTTTTTTGCAAAAGGAAACAGTCTTTAAGATCAAAAAAGGTGGGACTTATACAAAACTCAATTGTTTTTAGCCATATGACATTGTTCTAACATGGCCATGTGCCCATATTATGTCAATGATGTCAAGAATATCCCCACCCCTTTGTTACATGCACCTGTCAGTTCAATGAGCCACCAGGGATGTAATCATGTGACCGCCTCATGCAAGTTCAGGCAAACTGGTTTTGGACAAAGTTTGCATCTGAATACAGCTCATCTCTAGCACTTGTCCCTAATAGTTTTAACAACTATGAAAATAAAAATTGATAAAGTGAAGAAGGATAAGAATCTATTTCAGGTTTTTACTGCTGATTTTGACTCTATTATGTTCTGAAGCATTTATCTCACCTCCTCTTGGCGGTCCTGTTCACTGAGACAAAATGTTTTAGGGAATTTCCAAAACAGGGCCATGGAACACCAAATAAACTAGGCAGGGGTTCTAAACTTTTCCTAAACCATCCAAAACTAGAATCAAAAAGTTTTTCCTAGAGTTGCACTTTAATAAAAATAATTAGGAGCAGGGGATGTACACAGACTTGACATTTTTGAGGGTATCAGATAATAGACTGCATGTTATCTACACTGCTATTATATGGAGAGTAGGGCAAATTATATTTAATTAGATCACACCGATAGGGCAATGCTCTTTATTCTCCATACCGAAGTTCCAATTACTGTTAAATCCAGAGGAAATACATTAGGAAAATACAAATCAATAACTTCCAAAATTCCTGAAGCATGAGACAACTGAGTAAGAGGCACACATTAATGTGTCTAATGCATCATTATTCACAAAATAATTGCTATTATTATTTTGTAATGAGTATGGTTCTAAGAAATTATATATTTCAGTTTTGTACTGAAATATACCCTTTGTCTCTTATTCAGTGTGCTGTAAAGGTTCATACTTGGGAAGAAAAACCAAATACAAAAGAATATGTGCTTTACATGATCAAAATGCACTTGTTGGCATCAATCCAGCGGCCAAAAATGGCAGTTATTTCAGTTTGACAAATAACTTATTCATATCTGAATTTGAAAAAGTATCATTTGCAATCAACCATTTTGTATTCTTCCTACTAAAAAGAGATGTCTGCTTTGCTTTATTACATTTTCTTTCTTATTGATTTATGTTGTCCAAATGTTGACACATGGTGCAAGTAAAAATAAATATGTAATGTATTACGCTAACTCAAATAATAAATATTACAAGAAGCTACATGCTTTGTAGTATGTAGAACATAACATTTTATATGTGAGTTACATTATTCTTTCAAATTTTGGTTTGAAATGGTTTCTGCCTGCCAAATGTGTTCCAAATTGTTGGGTTTTAGCATATGGTATGAATAATAGACAGCACTAAGTAGCTAAACATAAGGGCTTTCCGATTGTAAGACCACTGTCATTGTCTGTCACAGTGGTCACATGTCAGAAGCCCATCCTGCCAGGATGCCACTCATGTTAAAGAGGTTGTGAACCCTGGGGAATCAAAAACAAAAGCAAAAAAAACATGTAAGCCCCTGTACACATGGTCGGAGATTTCGACAACCAAATCCGTCGGATTTTGTCCGTCGGATCTTGTCCGAAACTGTTGCATACACACACGGTCGGACAAAGTTGTCGAAAAATCCGATCTTTCAGAACGTGATGACGTAATTTTGATACGATGGGACTATATTCAGGCTAGTAGCCAATATCTTTGATGTAGGAATTTGATCTGAGCATGCGTGGCACTTTGTCCGATCAAAATTCTCTACACATGATCGGAGTATGTCCTATCGGACCAGTTTGTCGGAAAATATTTCCAACAAGTTGGAAAATTGGGTCAGACGGATATTCCGACGGAATCAGTCCGATGCATACCACACACAGTCGGATTATCCGAAAACATGGTCCGATAGGACACATTCCAACGGATTCTCCGACCGTGTGTACAAGGGCTAAGACAAATGCCTTGTACACACGGTCGGACTTTCCAACCACAAAATCCGTCGGATCTTTTCCGACTGATTTTGTCCTAAACTGGTGTTGCATACACACGGTCGGACAAAGTTGTCGGAAAATCCGATCGTTCAGAACGTGATGACGTTCGTTCGTTACGATGGGACGATGTTGAGGCTAGTAGCCAATAGCTTTTGTCTCGTAATTTGAACTGAGCATGTGTGGCACTTTGTCCGATCGGAATTCGCTACAAACTATCGGAAAAAGTCTGATCTGATTTTTCGTTGGAAAATTTGAGATCCTGCTCTCAAATTTTTTCCGTCAGAATTTCCAATGGAAAAAGTCAGATAGAGCCCACACACGATTGGATTTTCTGACAATATAATCCGATCGGACCTTTTCCATCGGAATTTCCGACTGTGTGTACAGGGCAAAAGACATAATGAACTAGCATGCCTTGCATACTAGCTCATTATGAAATACTTACCTTAGAGCGAAGCTCTCCAGCGGTGCCCGCACACTGCTGAGATGGCTAGCGTCATCCCGGTGTTTCTTTCGAGTTTGTGGGCTCCAGCGCCTGAGCCATTATGACGTCACTCCTGCACATGCACACTGGAGCCCTCCAGTCATGGCACATGGCTCTGAAGAAATGGCACAGACAGCTGTTCCTTCAGAGTGCATGTGCCGATGACTTAATCGGAGGCATATACAGTAAATATCTCCTAAACGATAGAAATTTAGGGATATCAGTGCCTAAAGGTAAACAAACCAGGGAAGTTTACTTCCTCTTTAGGAGACCAAAAGCTGTCTAGTATAGCTTGGTCTTTGTGCTGGGAATGAACAGTTGGCATGCCCTCAACACAGAAACCTCAGCCATCAATGGATGCATATGTGTGGTGTGGGTGCTAAAGACCATTCTCTTCACCCTTGCACATTTGTTCTACATGGGTGGCAAAACACAAAACTCCTGTAGAAGCTGTAACGCCTTAGGCCCGTACACACGGGTGGACTGTCTGTCCAACTTAGTCCACTGAAACACATTTCAGCGGACAGTCCGCTCGTGTGTGGGCTTCAGCGGACTTTTTCAGCGGACAGTCTGGCGGACTAAGCATTTCGGAATGTTGGAAATACTGTCCGCTGAACTCGCATTTCGGCGGACAATCCGCCCGTGTGTGTGTGCCAGTCCGCCCTACTTTTGAAATGAGCGGACTTTTCCCGCCCGGAGAAAAGTCCGCTCATTTCGAGCGGGTATTCAGGTAGACGGGGCCCGCGATGGAGACGTCGCTGACCCTGCCGCCTGGTATGGACTTAAAGGGGAACCCCAACACCGAAAAAAATCAGCGTGGGGGTCCCCCCCAAGTCCACAACAGACCCTTGTCCGAGCACGCTACCCGGCCGGCCAGGAAAGGGGGGGTGAGCGAGCGCCCCCCCCCCTCCTGAGCCGTACCAGGCCGCGTGCCCTCAACATGGGGCGGTGCCTTGGGGAAGGGGGGGCCACACGGCCCCCCCACCCCAAAGCACCTTGTCCCCATGTTGATGAGGACAAGGGCCTCTTCCCGACAACCCTGGCCGTTGGTTGTCGGGGTCAGCGGGCGGGGCGCTTATTGGAATCCGGGAGCCCCCTTTAATAAGGGGGCCCCCGGATACCGGCCCCCCACCCTATGTGAATGAGTATGGGGTACAATGTACCCCTACCCATTCACCTGTGAAAAAAAGTACAAAAAAAACACAACACAGGGTTAAAATATTTTATTGCACAGCTCCGGGGGTCTTCCGTCTTCGGGGGTCTTCTCGCCGGATTCCTCCGCTATCTTCTTGTAGCTCTTTTGCTAGCGGAGGAGCCCGGCTTTCTTCCGCGCCGCCGTCTCTTCTCCCGACTTCGGGGGTCTTGTCCCCCTCTTCGGTTCTCTTCCGGTCTTCTGTCGCCGCCGTCGCCTTCAGTTCTTGTTCTTGTTCTTCTTCTTGTTCTTCTTCTTCTTCTTCTTCTTCTTCTCCAGGAGATGTTGCCTCGATGATCTCTCCGGCCGGAATGCCAGGGACGCGCTGCGCGGCCACTTATATAGTGACAATGGGGCGGTGTCACATGGCTTTATGTCACATGGGTTGGTCACATGGGTTGATGTCAGCGTAGCACTTGGCAGGCTTTTATTGCAGAAGAGACAGTGCATGTCTGTTCTGCAATAAAAGCCTGCCTGTTCATAAAGTTTTTTTACAGGGACTTCAGTTCTGTTTTAACATTAAGAACAATAGAAAAAAACTATCAACCACTAAATGTTCAGCAGCATAGAAGTTTGGCTAAAGTGCTTTTATGCACTGTTCCTGTTCCTGTAAGAGAGAAGTTTACCAACAAGCCGACCCAGTCTACATCAAAGCTACAATAAATTTTCTAAAATCAAGAAAGACTTGATGATAATCAATTTTTTATAACATATTTGCTAAGGTTCCATGCCCACTGGGCTTAAAAAAATGCCAGGTGCCTTGGCAGAAAAAATGCTCATATGGAGTCTTTTTTGTATAATGTTTAGATCAGTTTAGGAGAGTTTTTTTTTTTCTACCAGAAAGCTTCAATCAGAAATGCAAACAAGAAGGGTTTTTTGATGCTTCTACCTGCTTACTCTCCATCTCCCCAGGTACTGTAAACTGAGCTGCGCATTCACAGCTTGGCTTACGGTGCTGGGCCCATCTTCAAGTGCCAGGATGACAGCCACCTGCACAAGCACAGTAGTGACATCATCCCCCCATGGCCAATGAAGAAGCTCGAACATCAGAGAAGGACCTCTGAACAGGTAAGTATGGAGACTTCAGTTCCGCTTAAAGGCAAACATTCTCAATCAGGGTTCTGTGCAACTCTGGGGTTCCTCCAGAAATGTCTAGGGGTTCCTTGAGCTGTAGCTCATACACCATCTGCTTGAAGGTGCTTGAATAATTTGCATAGTTCCAAAGCCAACACCACTTGAACGAGTGCTGCATGACACCAATGGTCTTTGAAGATGTCTGTAAGGATGGCATTCTGATCACCAGTGTAAGGGGGCATTTTTCCCACTGACCACCAATGTAAGTGACATTTTTCTCACTGACCCCCCAATAAATTGCTTTTAGCAGGGATTCCCTGAGAACTGAAAATTATATCAAGAGTTCGGAAGTAAAAAAGGTAAAGAAAGGCTGTGTTAATGTGGCTGTAAACCCTTATATATACCCTCTACATACCCAGTGAAGTGACTGGCCTCAGGTGATACACAGAGATGAAACAACTCCTTCTACATAAGTTGTACCTGTTTATCTGCTGTATTCTCTTCTCTGCTGCCGTTCAAAGTGCAGAATATATACAGCTTGTCTGAGCTTCCAGAAATCAGGGGGCGGGGAGTTGAAGTTACACTCCGCAGAGCTCAGTGAGGAGAGCTGATAACTGATTGGAGGAAAATTACACACACCCCTTCATACAGCACACATGAGCAACACTGAGGCTGTCATTCACAAGCTGTGTGCTAGAGCTTCCTCTTCTGTCACTTGTTTTCTCTTAGTGTCAGGATAATGAATCAGAAGTGACTCATGCAGATGGTAGAAAAACAAGGCAAGCAGACAGAATTTACACTTAGTTCCCTGGATTGAGACAACTACACACTATAGAAATAAATGCTTTGTTCATATTTCATGCCTGGGTTTTACAACCACTTTAAGGTATATTGATATTCTATAGAACTATCTATTATTACCAGCTTCCGCTGCTTCTTCTGCTGTTGAGATAAGCTCTTCTGCCTTTTAAGTTCAACAAGCCTAGCTATCTATTTTACATCAATTTTTGTCTTTCTCTTAATCTACATTTAATGGCTACTCTTTTTCCTCTTTTTTCAGTTTTATTCTGTATGGCTTCAAAATGTAACCAATCCTAGCTTCAGCTAATTTATGAAAAATCTGTTCGTACATTTTCCCATGGTTATTTCTTGGTATTCCAGCAAAGATTTGTGTTTGATAAAAAAAAAAAAAAAAAAAATGTATGTTCTATAAAACTGCTGGCAAACAGCTTTTTTACATTCCAATAGACAGTTGGTGGTCACCACCTACATTCAAAAATCAAGAAGTGAATTACTCCATTCTTAGCTACTAGCTACATTAAAATAATCAATTCACCTTAAACTTTTTTGATTACTTCCATGTCAGTTCACATATGACTTTGTGGAGAAAAAGTGTATCACCAGCATTAATATTCATATTATGCAAGACAGTGTTGACATCTGATTAGCCTTGTTCAGGTACAATACAAGAAGTTTCTACAAGGAGTCACTGGGGTTTACTAAAGGCAAATAGACTGTGCACTTTGCAAAATGCAGTTTCACTGTGCAAGTGCAGTTGCTCCAGAGCTTAGTAAATAAGGTAAGGCTTCACTTTGCAAACAGTATCTAATCATGTGCAAGGAAAATAAAAAAACAGCATTTTTGCTTGCACATGATTGGATGATGTTTCTGCTCATTTACTAAGATTTGGAGCAACTGCAGTTGCAGAGTGCAACTTCACTTTGCGAAGTGCACAGTCCTTTCCTGTTGAATAAGCTACTATTGATGCATAACACTGTAGAACTGAAAATGTTATCATGCAGGTTACTGGTTGTAAAATAATGATTCTGTCAGAGAACACATTGCACACCATAGGCCTTTTTTTTTAGTCTCTTCTCTACCCTAATGCTTCTGTAGTACAACAGAAGTTCCCCATTCATTGTTACTAAATGACATACTTTTTCATCTCAGCTAGCCTTAGGTTATCCAATCCATAAATACTCATTTCCTTGGTGACTTGTTCTAGGCATGTGGCCCCTTACACTGTATGAATATTTCAACAAACACAACTGAAATGTTTTCATAAACCAGGTTTAGTTGTAGATTTAAGTTAGAGGTCCACTTTGAATAGAAACACAGTAGACCATATTTACCAATTCATAATTTGTCTTTAAGATTTTGCTGAATTATGAGGTGACTCTTAGGGTCTAGGACCTTTCTCTACAGCACACCCCTTAATTACATTGCTTCATTCCAGTCATACCATATTGGGATTTTTATAATTCCAAAATACAATTTTTCCTTAAAAAGATTATAATTTCATTTTGCATCATGCATTAAAATCATACTAAAAATGCATTTTCCAAATACAGCAAAACAACAGTTGGTTGTTTCTTCTGCACAGGCTACACTGTTTTTTCCTCTACATGTTTCACCGACAATGGCTTCTTCTGGAGGAGTGTTGCCAAAATCTTTCTATATGGGCTGCATACAAGTATATGTTTAGAAAACATCATACAATTTATATTTTATATACAATTTTATATACAATTATTTACAAAAAATAGAGTGCTATCACAAAGTCATGCTTACCCAAGTTCTCATCTATCAATAGGACTCCTTACTTCTGAATAATGTTGTGCTACTGACTTTTTGTCTTTGGAATCCAAGGTGGTATTTAGACAACCATAGAAGTAACAGTATAGTCCCAGCTAAAAAAATAATGAGTATTGCTTTAAAACCTTATTCCATAAATATCAACACACACACACACACACATATAGTCTCAAGACTGCAATGCCACTTATTATTGCTGTATGCCAATAGCGATTACCCATATTGGGGAAAAAATGAGGCAGGGAGGAGCCAGACTTGTCCAGCACACGACACTCTATAGATGGTCTATCTTGCAACCAGCTTTAAATAGCAAAACAAACAGGAAAGTGTCACTAGTATATACTAATACGATTCAAAACATCAATCTATCTATTAGGGTATCTCCTCCATCTCTCACCATATATCATGTGTAGGTTATCCTAATGGCATCTCCATGGCTCCAGCAACTGACCATCAGGCCGCCGGCTATTTATACCCCTTTCAGCTCGGCCGGCGTCTGACGTCACCATCCGGGCGCTGAGGGGACCCATTGCGCATGTGCCCACCTCCCAGTGGAAGCATCTTTCACAGTCTAAACAAAAGATACTAGTGTGCTCCACTTGACTATTAACCCTAATGAAATAAATAAAGGGAAGCAGCCAGCATAGAAAGTGATCTCTACACCTGTAAGGAATATGTTAAAAGAAATATGCGACTCGTAAACTACAAATATTACTAAAACATATTGTGTAAAAAATGAAAAAATATAAAACTATGTGCAAAGAATAGATGTGCAAATCCGCAAAACAATATAAAAAAAACACACATAAAATAAACCTGTGCAATAAGATGCAATCAATAAAGTGCAAATGCAATAGAATATGACATAAATTAGAATGCAAAAAAGTCCGTATAACACACAGATGATCAGTGCAGTGTGACCTCCAATCAGCAGCAGTGTTCATAAAAAATACAAAAAGTGCAAACTGTTTATAAACCACACTAACGAACAGTGCAGTGCAGGCTCCAATAAAATACTGTGATCCTATGCCAAATCCATGCAGTGAAATGGAAGCTTTAACTGCTCCAGATAATGTGACAGTCCACCGTCAATTCAGTGTTAAACTTGTGCACCACCTGTTTCCCCCAGCCTCTCACCTCCAATGGAGACCATCAATTGCCAAATCAAGCGTTGTACAGGTGGCCCACTGACTTTTCCTTCTCTCCTCGTATTTACAGCCCGTCAGTGTAGATAATTCAGCAACCATAAACCGGATGATAAAAGAGACAAGAGGGGGGCTCCCATGTGTAGAACATAATAAACAATACTTTATTTAAACAATATCCACACTTACAGTTCGTAGTAACACTTACAAATAGATAAACAAGAAGACTTCCGGTCTTGGCCACGACCGGAAGTGACGATCGTGACACCTAGCTCCTCACTGACGTGTTGCGTCACATCCACGTGACTTTTTCAAAGGGTAAACAGTTCCACTTCCACAGTCCCAGTGGAAGCATCCTTCACAGTCTGCTGATCAACATGTAGATTCTCTGCTCTGGATGTTGCAGCACCACTCTCAGCTGGAGGCCAAGGCATCTGGTTGTGGAACGGGATCAATCCCATCCCCATCTATACAGGTCTTGGTGGTAGCATAAACCAAGGCATAGCAACACCCCCAGCGGGAGGTCAAGTAGCACTGAATAGTGAAACAGAAATATTTCCATTCACTATTGTAGCATCCAGGTATCTATGAATTATACATTCCATGGCAGGGCGCAGGCTCATGGTCTATTGGCATGGCATGGATCCAGAAGTTCCATAACCATGCCCTGGGCTTCCATATGGTTGTCGATTTTGTACTTACCCAAATATCCAAGGCAAATGACCAATTTAGCCTATATCCATACACACAGCTATATAAAGAAAAGAGAATTGATACGTACAATATTTAACCACTTACAGACCGGACCATTTTGCTGGTCAAAGACCAGACCACTTTTGGCGATTCGGCACTGCGTCGCTTTAACTGAAAATTGCGCGGTCGTGCGACGTGACTCCCAAACAAAATTTACGTCCTTTTTTTCCCACAAATAGAGCTTTCTTTTGGTGGTATTTGATCACCCCTGCGGTTTTTATTTTTTGTGCTATAAACAAAAATAGAGCGACAATTTTGAAAAAAAACGCATTATTTTTTACTTTTTATTATAATAAATATCCCCCAAAATATATAGAAAAAACTTTTTTTTCCCCTCAGTTTAGGCCGATACATATTCTACATATTTTTGGTAAAAAAAACTCGCAATAAGCGATTATTGATTGGTTCGCGTAAAAGTTATAGCGTTTACAAAATAGGGATAGTTTATAGCATTTTTATTAATAATTTAAAAAAAAATTTTTTTACTAGTAATGGCAGCGATCAGCGATTTTTATTGTGACTGTGACATTATGGCGGACACATCGGACATTTTTGACAAATTTTTGGGACCATTGTCAGTTATACAGCAATCATTGCTATATAAATGCAGTGATCCCTGTGTAAATGACACTGGCAGTGAAGGGGTTAACCAGTGGGTGGCAGTGTAGGGTTTAAGTGTTCCTAGGGGTGTGTTACTAACTGTGGGGGGTTGGGCTTTCATTTAGTGAACACTGATCTCTGCTCCAATCACATGGAGCAGAGATCAGCATCACTAGTTGCTAGGCAGAATGGAGAAATGCTGTTTACAATGGCACTTCTCCATTCAGCCGTCCCGTGAGACGATCGCGGGTATGCCCGCAGCGATCGAGTCCGTGGGACCCGCGACCGGACTCATGGTGGTCCCGCCGGCGGCGTGCTCGTGATTGCAGGGCGGCATTGAAGATTGGATGTACCTGTACGCCAATATGCCTGCCCGTGCCATTCTGCCGACGTACATCGGCGTGCACTGGTCGGGAACCGGTTAAAAAATCAGTGTTACAATATTAATTACAATAAAGATACAACAACAAAGACTATTATTTTAACCTCATCTAGTTTTAGAATTTCCCAGTTTTGTTCTCTCTTTATCTAAAATATATCTTTGTGATCAATTTCATGGTAAATGGCTACAGGGAAAGGCTTATAGCTTAAAGACTCATTGAGTCCAGAGTATTTAATAGCATTTAAAGAATAGATCCATCTGGTTTCTTTCTGCAGGAGAGATTTTTCTATATCTCCTCCTCTTTCTTGTCTTGGTATGTTTTCCAAGAGAAAAAAATTTCACTGCATTTGGATCCAAGTTGTGGTAAAGGCCTATGTGGCGGCTAATCAGGGTCTCAAATTTCTGCTTTATTATTAGGGATACATGATCCCTAATTTTTTGGAGGAATAAACGTTTAATCTGCCCTATATAGGAGCATCCACATTAGCACTTCATTAAATATATAACTCCCGGGGTCTGGCAAGTAACTCTATGGTGTATCTTCAAATTTTGACCATTAGGGAGGGTTATCTCACTATCATGGAGTATATATGGACAGAAATGACAAGTCCTGTGAGGGAAAGTACTATACTATACTAATGCATAATGTTAGGCAAAGTCAGTTTATGTTCACTTAATAAATCCAATCCTGCAAAGGAGAATCCCTATATATTTAACTCCTTGCATTGCCTAAATGTTTGACATGAACACAAAATGACCTTATTTCACCTCACTTTAGACTTTGATAAATTACATCCAATATATTCAAATGTGTTAATTGGGTTGCCCATAGTATTCATGATATTTTCAATAAATATAACATGGTGAATAACATTCATGCATTCACAGTGTCCTAATTAGCATGAATGTGTCAGAAAATGCAAACCCAAAATATGAACATTCCCTGCTGTGATACATATCAAATACCATTTTAAGAACAAAACTACAGACAGCATTTTATGGAGGCAGTAGGGTTGCATTTTCTTATAGATCTTATTCATCTTATTCATCTAAACGAGCTAAGCCATTGTACACATAAAAAGTTTACAAATGTACTGCAAATAAGATGGAATATTAATAATACGGTCTTGGCATGAGGGCTGAACTCTTTTAAGTGCATTTTATTGAGTGATGACAGTAACCGGCACTGTAATGAATTTCATAGAGAGTGAACAGGGAAAGTTCTTTGGTATAGGTATAAAGCCAAATTGTTTTCAATTGTTGTAATGCAATATTCATGTTTAAAATTTAATCAGCTAGACAGTGAAGCCAAGTTTGTTAGTGTTTTAATGGGCTTTGTTTGAAATATGCGATGCTTAGGTGTAGCTGTAATAATGGTATGTTAATTACACTTTCCTCATAACTTATTCAGTGCATTGCTAAGGATTAATAAGGTGTATTCACCGTTAACTTTCAGGACATCAATCACCCAGGCTTATGTGGGTCCTGCGGCACTTAAAACAAATGGGAAGAGTTGAGTTAACTGCTCACAATAGTGTAACTAATGGAGGGCAGGTGGAGACGTCCTTTCCTATTCAATGATGTCCACCCCTCCTAGCAAGATGACTCAAGTCACAGCTGTCCTCTATTTCTCTCCGTGGGGTCCACACTGCTAGAACTGACCCTGACACATAAAACATTAAACAATTAATATAGCTATTTGTTAAAAAATGTGTATAGGCAATATATAAAACAATAAACTTTTCTAATTGTCCTAGCTGGTTATTGTTGACCTGGGAACTCCACAGCTGCACTACACAAAGGACTATTGCTGACACAAGATAAGGTTCCAGCAGCTGTTCCCCATTCTTTGATAAAAGTGGGAGTAATGGAGAAATGTAACTAAAAATGGAAACTCAAATGTATTAGCATTACATTACTGACTACACAAATTGATTTTAAAGGGCTTCTGAAATTAGGCTGATTTCTACAAGATTGCTTTTAGTGATATTTTGAAGGGTTTTGAAACCTCACATGTTAACATATTATGTAAAAGAGGCCATAAATAGTCAAATAATGTTTGCCTTATGTGCTACTACTGGGCCATGTAAGTGTTACATTTCAAGCAATAGCAAGCTGTATCAGAAGAGCTGGTTATTGCAGAGCATTCCACGCAGGACAAAGCAACAAGATGACTTAAAGTAGACCTGAACTCAAAAAGTGAAGATTTGCTATGTAATGGTTTTGTCTATAATTATCACTGAAAATAGCAGTGCATTGGTATGTAAATGTGCCTAGACATTCTTGTCCCTACAGTCCTTTAAATGTCCCTGCAGCCTCGGATTGCTAGTTCCACAAGATTTGGCAAGATGGAGTGAGATTTGGTGATGTTACTACAGTGTTGTTATGAGGAATCTGCGTTGAATGCATCTCCTTGCTTCTGCTTCATTCATTCTTTGGATGAGTGCTTCCTGCACCTCTTCTGCTGTTTGACGAATACCCTGTCAGTTTTAAGATCAGCAGTCATCAAAGAAGAGGAGGAGGAGAGGCTCTAACATGAGAAAGTTCTGTCTCTACCAAGTTAGCCACCTCCACATGCAGACATAATGTAGAACAAGCCTCACTTTGGGTCTAGTCGTTTGTCTGGTGTTGCATGTCACATGACAAGACACACAGAGGGAAGTCCCACTGCAATAGGTGACCTCAGCCCATACACTTCTATTGTGGAAATTTTTGCAGACCTCTGTTTATTGTGTTAATTAGCCACAGTCTTCCATCCGGGTTCATGGGCTCTGGCCATTTGAATGGCCGAGCAACGATGACATCACTCCCAACTATGTGAGTGGGAGTCAAACCCATGGCACAGCTCTCTCAATGGACAGCATGCTGTCCATTGAGAGCACAGTGTGCATGCTCCGGTGTCAACATTGGCTGTTTCACAGGTAAATATGTCCTAAGCAGTGCACGTTTAGGAGAGATTTACGGTACTTACAGGTAATTTATTACCACAGACCCCCACAACCACTGGGCAAGGGTTATGAGGAAGAGGCCCTTTTTGTCAACACCCTCCATGTTGAGGTAAGGGCGTGTGACCTGGTTTGGTTCAAAGGGTGCACACTCACTCTTTCCCCCTAACATGCTTGGATTAAGGGTCTGGTATGGATTTTTCGAGGGACCGCACACACTTTTTTTTGTTCAACGTACAACCTGAAAATCCATACCATTCTCTAAGGTTGTGCAGGAAGTGCTACAGCAAAACTGACATTTACAGAGAAAAAAATGATACAGGTTAAATTGGTGCCAAATGACATCACCAACTCCTTAAAAAACAAAACAAAACAGAAACATACCCCTCCAAAGCTCCCCCAATTTTAATACTATTTCCCTTTGTAAATGTAATGCTGCTGCAGCACTTTCTGTACAGCACAGAGATGTGCCTCTTCACTTCACAGGCATACTTAGAATACCAGTTACCTCCCCCCCCCCCCCAAATAAATATGTTATTTAAAGTAATTTTAAATGTTTTACTTTAGGCCTCTTTCACACTTGTGCAACTTGTCCTGTGACTTGGGACACTGAAAAGTTGCATGACAAGTCGTACCCCATGATTTCCAATGTGTACCATTCATACATGTGCAACAAAATCGCATCAAACTTTCAAGTTCATGTCCACCTGTCCATTTTTCAGGTGGACCTGAACGGACGCTCCCTGTAGCAACGGATGTCAGCAGTGACATGTCCACTGACATCCGATCCACTCCAATCCGCTAAATCCAGACGGATGGAAACCCTATTTTCCATTCGTCTGGTGGATCGGATGAAAACCGACAGGCGGATCTATTTTCATCCGATCCCCCATAGAGGAGAGCAAGGCTCTGACAGGTCCGTCTCTGCAAAGTGCAGAGACGGACCTGTCATCCGCCAGCTCAGCAGGGATCAATGGATCGATCCCTGCTGAGCAAGTGGAGTCTGTGAAAACAGACATACAAGTGTGAAAGAGCCCTAAGTGTTTTAGAAAAGAAACTGCTGGCGAATAGATAATTTTAAAGCTTCTTTTGCCTTGGTACATGTTCTTCCCCATGCCATTTATTTGATACCCCTTTGCCTATTAGCTAAGAAAATAAGCATTTTAATTTGGCAGATTTGGCTTCTGTTTATAGGGTTCTTTGAGGTTGGTCAAACCCTGATTGAAGCAAACCCAGGGCAGTTTACCTCATCACTACTGACATTGTAAAAAAAGGTTTTTCCCTTCGAAAGGGAATTTGTTGTTAAGTGGTCTCTACCCACTGTAGATTGTATAGTCTTCTACCTTAACAGAAATACAAACAAACAGGTTGATGTTCTTATCTTTTGGGATTTGACTGACTCTATTTCAAGACCAAACAATCATGTTCTGGAGTCTGATGATTCAGCTATGATGGTCTTTTTCAAGCATATATACTTGTGTCTCATGTAGATGTCTGCTTAGATGCATAGGGTGCTGAGGCTTAATGCCTGACATGCCTAGGATTTGCATAAGCAACATTTGATTCACTTACCCTTTAAGGGTAGCTGTCTCTTTGGTTCTGCCCTTGACATTGTTATTTAGGATAGCTCTGTGATTTGAGATGTGTGCCTGCCTCACTGCAGGAGATCTTGGAATTGGCAAAGGAACCCCATTCTTCATCTCTCATTTTAATCAAAGATCTCGAGGCCAGACATTCTCCATCTCATTTGCTCATACCTCTGCATGAAGTTACACACCTATTTTGCCAAATGGGGAATTGTTTGTTCATCCTGCATTCTTAGTGGTTGCCTCTTTGATTGATCAGGGTTCCTGTTGTAGCTTTTCAGATTTGGTAGATACTCAGCACCCTGGGATCTTTAATTCCTACAGTGGTAGCACCATATTCATTACACATCAGACTTATTTTCTGCAAGAGAGCCTATTTCTCATCATTGATGGTTAGACCCATTGCAGTGTTTAATAATCTGCAATCCTATAATTTTGGGGATTTTGTGGCTTGCAAGCATAACAAGGATCATGTCTCAATGCTCCTTTAGCTTGTAAGCACTTGGATATTCAGAATCCTTTCGTTGTTTTGGATCCTACCAACGGCACAGACCCTTTCTTCCATACTAGTACTCATTTTTCCTGGAATCTCAATTGTGTAACAAGCAGGAGTCCTTCACTAGAGGTAGTCAATGTCATAGTTGGATGAGCTTCATGCTAAGTTAGAGTCCCATATTTATACTTATTGGGGACCTAACTTTTTATGGGATTGTTTGGGGAAATCCATGAGAAGCATATGTCAGCATATTAAAATATGTTCATTTATCTTTACCTCTGACTAGTTTATCTAGATTTCAAAGGCCATATTTAGGCAATGTTATAACATACCACATTCCTCTCACATTTGCTTGTGTGGTTGGGGATTCCTGGCTATGAAAGTGAATGGGCTGGGTGACAAAAATTTTGGTTGTTAAGGGAACAGCAGCTGTAGACAGCCGCTGCTTTCTCAGCAACTATTGACTAATCTCACTGAATGCACTAAACACCCTCAATGTATGTTCAGACCAAACACTGAGACTATTGTGGACCACGTTTGTTGTTGGTCCAAAGGTTCTTCTCCTGTTCAGGTAGTTTGTTTCACTGCCTGTTTTTCTTATAAAGGGTGATTAGTTGTCAACCACATTGTTTTTGGAGGCTCATCATTGTTCAGGTAGCAGTTTTTTACTGGTAAATATCTGTCCTGACTTCAAGTGCTAGGTTGATCCTCTGTGCCGTTCCTTTGGGGTCAAAGCAAATTTTCATATGTAACTGGCTCTGCTTTTTCTAGCCTATTGCCCACCCCTGAGATTGCTTTTGTGCATTCCAAATGTCTAACAATGTACTGCATTCCTTGAAAGGACACAGGTCCTGCCCCTCTCGGTTATTGGTCTTATGTACCGCTTGTCTATCAAATTATGGCTTGGATGGATGGTTGGAGAGGGGGTTATACAGGAGGCAGCCTAATTTTTTTTGTCAGTGTCAAAATCTCCTAAAGGTGTCAGTATAACCCAGATGTTTAAGAATTGACTACATTCCTGTGTCCCTCAAAAACCCAATTTTTCACATTAAATATATTTTCACATCAAAAATGAATTACATATAAAACATTCACACCAATTACATAAAAAAAGTTAACATCAAATTATACTAAACTATAACAAAACACTGCACCAAAATACATTTATTGAGACAGTATGACTATGGAAATATCTAGAGCTAGTCTTAAGGATTTACACATCTGAGGCCATTCACAGTCATAAAACAGAATTTTTTTTGCTCTTACACTTGGATAACATAGCAAAATATTCTGCAAAATATTCCGGCTCTAATCACATGCTTTACAAAAAAAACTGTAGAACTCTATGCGTCTGGCACCCTGCATGGAGATTAGGGGCTGGGCACATAGAGATTAGGGGGTGGCCTCACCGCACCCCATATGGATGGGCCACCACTGGTTGGAACACCAAATGCTTCCTTTCATTGTCCAGCTGTATGTTGCCTAAAGGTACCTTTACAATAGGACAGTTGCCCTTTTTCCAAACACTGGACAAGTGGATGTACCTTCCAATGCATTAGATGAATAGAGGTGATGCACACAGTGTTTAATTTCCTTCATATAATAGAAAGAAGCAGCACCCACTGCTCAGAAATCTCTCATACTGATTAAAATTGCTTCTGACTGTTGGAAATGTTCAATATTGCCCCCAGGGAAGCCAGACATGGCTTTATCCTTGCCTGAACATCACTTGCCATGTCACCCTAATGAAACCTTTGAGAGATATGGCAGGTCCGTGGCTAAATTCTACTCTCCAGAAATCCAAAATCAGTTTTAGGTAGGATAACTCTTAAAACGCTTAAAATTTCTTTCAAAATGTTAAATATTGTAAAATAGATAAATTTCGAAAATTACATTTTCTCTAAAGGTATGAGAATGTTTTCATAAATATGTGTGAATGTTATTACTACTTCTTTCGCATATAGCAATTTTGGGTTTTTTATTTAGTTGTCTACCAACCCACTTGTTATCATTGTTTGTTCACTGCACATAAACTAAGTGCTTTTCAATCATCTACATACTTCAGCCTTTGCCTGTGTTCTTTAGCAGTGTAAATCTTTATATGTACTCAACATTTCCCTAGGAAAATAGAAGGAGAACAACAATGCCCTTTCCCACTTTTCTTTGGTATTTGTTATGCCTACTAGAACCAGGAAGTCCCTATTGTGTGAGGAGACCAAGTCTCCATGATAGTATTCTACTTTGCTGACACGGTCTGCTTCCTGGATTGTGGTTCTCAGGAGATTTTCCCATGTATATTAGTTTTATATAAAAGAATACTGTATGTCAACACTTTAGTAACTCATTTCACTGCCAGCTGCTATTGCCAGAAACATATGGGACCTCTTAAGGTTATGACAAAGTATCATTGTTTTACATGTAAATCCGTCTCTATGCAGAATTATTTTGGTAGACTGCAGAAGAAGAGAAATTGATATAGGGACCAACATGTTACTGAACACATATGAGGAAATAAATAATGTGCTGTGTTTTGAAAAGGAAATGCACTATGCATAAGTAAAGTAACATACCATTAAGTACCAAATGAACCATGCAAGGATAAATGTATAAATGGAAAGGAAAACTAATCTCATAATGTACAAGAATAAAATTACAGCAATAAAATTTAAGAAAATATAATTGCTTCAGTGTTTTTTTTAAATAAACATGTATAAGAATTAAACTTGATGTAAGTAATATTATATTCATATTTACTGTTTTAAAACATTTTGAATTTTGCAGTTATATATTGATATCTGAACAACCATATTTGTGCTTATGCATTCTGTTCCTAACAACAAAGCAGGCCTAGGAGTTGGTCAACTATTTGAACACAGTGCATCATCAGTACAGTGCATCACCTTCTCCTGTTAAAGTTTATCTCCAGGATATTAGCACTCCCACTCCACGAACCACTTGCATTAAAAAAAAAAAAAATATTCAAATGCCCATTTTACTTACCTGAAATCACAGTGAAGTGATATTCCTTCTCTTGGCTTCTCCTCTTTCCTGAGGTCCTTTTTTGAGTGTCCATATCACTGCCTGAATGATGAGAAAAAGGAAAAGGTCTGGTGTCCCCAGTGACACACTTCCATCCCTGTAACATATAAAAAACAAAGGATTCGACCTGGGACTTTAAATTAAGTGGGTACTGTTTCTGCCAGTAAACATAACAATAGTAAATATAGCATATGGTTTATTCAAATACAATTGTTTACGTGCATAAATAACACCAACAGTTGCCAATTAAAAAAGATACATAAACAAGGAATATTGGTACATAAATGTAGTAGTAGTCATAGTACACGGGCATCATACTACCCTCAGTGGTAGGGGTAGTATGATGCCCATGTACTATGACTACTACTACATTTATGTACCAATATTCCTTGTTTATGTATCTTTTTTAATTGGCAACTGTTGGTGTTATTTATGCATGTAAACAATTGTATTTGAATAAACCATATGCTATATTTACTACTGTTATGTTTACTGGCAGAAACAGTACCCACATCATTTAAAGTCCCAGGGCAAATCCTTTGTTTTCTGCCTGAATGATGTGGACATCTCCCTTTGGTAAAGGCAACACTTTTAGTGGCCAGGGCTTCTCTCATAAGCTCCAGAGGCAGGAGAACTCACAGGGATGATGAGGGGATCATTACCGTAGAAGATAACGAGCAAGGAAAAATGCATGGCCCTCAGGGCAAGAAATTAGCTTGGCTCACAGTGGAAATTGTGATATTGATCCATTACGCTGCTGGATGGCTTGGAATCAAGACTGAGGATTAAGGTAGTTGGTGCACATTGCAGTATTAAAATTTCATTTTTGCATGGAGTTGGGCTTTAAGAGGGTGATAGTAACAGCACTGAGCCACTGAGAGTTCATTCTAGAGCTATACATATAATCTATTCTCTCTAATGAAAGCATTAACATGACAAGGGCTATTATATACAGGATGATGTCAATATAAACCCTGCCCAAACAACCTCCAAAATCCTTCACACCCCCCCCCCCCCCCCCAAAAAAAAATGAAACACTCATAACCTGAATTTTGGTGGCCGCAGCAGCCATTTAATAAATGTATTGCCAAATAATGTAAACAATCCCATATTAACTAAATCATAAATGGTATTGAGGTAACATAAGAACAGCTTGGAGATCAAACTTATATCTGCACACTCTAGCCCCCAGACTCATGACACTACCTCAGGGAAATTTACCAATACCATTGTATTTTCAAATTATCAACACAAGTTTCCTCATCAACTTAGGATTGCCATACCTGAGATAGCTTTTGTATACCACTTGAACCAGCATTGCAGTGCTGGGTTTTCTCTGTCCCCCTAAACTCTTAATTGATGCCCCTCTCTTCACTACTACAACTATTCCTGGGTAAATAACCTACCCTGTAAAAGTAAAAAAAAAAAAAAAATTACCAAAACAGTTGACTAAAAATACTTTTCTTTTTAGCTTTGGGTGTAGTAGAGAAGAGTTAGGACACCAGAACAGGATATGAGAAGACCTTATAATGACTTATTTACACATTGTCTACAGTATTCTAAGGCAGGTATGGACCAGAAAAACAAGATAATGTTATGTGTTAAGTAGGTGACTCCAGCAGAGCAGTGCTGCTTTGTGCAACAAAAGTTGCATGTCTTCAGGCTTCCGTGAGGGAAAGCTGTCCTGGGTTTTCTCTCATTTTGGAGATGTTTTCTTTCACTTCTCCTCACATTTCTGGGACAGGAAATAAAGGGAAATCTCCTTAGTAGGTAGCAAAGTATTATATTTTATAATTACGCATTCTATCCAAGGCAAAACAAGTCTATAGATAGGCTTTTAAAGCAGCTCTCCTTTGGAGCTACCAAAAGCTATGTAATGCAAGAGCCTGCCTGTTTGGATACACATTGTTTGAACGGTTTAGATAGGTGTTCATATTACATTGTTTTGGTAAATCTAAAATTGATTATTTAAGGATTATAAGGTCAGATTGTAACAAGCTTAAGGCATGTGTAGATGACTTCAGTTTGAGATGCTTTTGAGATAGTTACATAGTCCGGGTAAGTCAAATCCATCTAGTTCAACCAATAAAATGAAAAAGATCATTCATAATTCATTGACAGGTGCCTTTGACCTGCAATGACCTCCTTCTGAGCCTGCGATTGCTCTGCTTCGAGTGGGTTTTGCATTCCTATAGACTTGTATGGAAATGCAAAACCCTTCTTACAGAGACCCTAATATGCACCATTCCAGTGGGAAATTACTCCTATATTTGCCCTCTACATCAATACTGTAATGACATAGGGGTCGGCCAATGGACCCACAATGCAGAACTTAGTGGAGGACAAGGCATCTGTTGAACCTGGAAAGGACAATTGGAGTCCGTACACTTGCTGGACTGGTAAGTATTTATAAACTTTTAGATTTTTTTGAATGGTGAACATTTCAATAATAATTAAAGATATGTATATGAAAACAGTGCTAGGCTCAAATAATAATAATAAAAAAAATCAATAACATGTCACAAAATTCCATTAATGATTATGCAAATAATGCATGAATATAAGTGTGAAACTTATGCTGCACTCAAATAACTAATAAATAAATGAATACAGTTGCAATAATACATCACATAAAACTCATAAATAACTGTGCAAACAATGCATAAATATAGTCAACCTTAAATTCAGGGATAGAAAACCAAACACAGCATGCCGTCCTAACTTGAAAACATGAAATTGCAAGTTCGTCCAATACTTGTGAATAAGGCTGGGTTTACACTTGTGCAAGCACAGACATCGCATGTGATTCACACCGCATTGCTGTGCAGATCAAATGCGATGTCTGTGCAATGCAAAATCTGCCACATAAACCGTATGGCTGAAATCGCATCGCATTCACACCAAGATGGTGCAGGACCCTTTTTTTGATCCACACTGGAATCGGATCAGATGGGTGTGAACACCCATCTGATCCGATTCCTGCACCATTTTCACAGCTTGCATTGCGATCTGTGAACTGATCTGGGGGCATCATTAACTTTACTTTGACACCCCCAGCGGTTCACAGATGTCAGCGTGAACCAGTGTGGGATTCAAGTGCGATGCAGGAACTGGCACCGAATTGCAGGGTTTTCGCATCGCACCAGTGTGAACCAGGACTAATAGTCCAAATAATC
Source organism: Lithobates pipiens (assembly GCF_037356315.1). Classification (NCBI taxonomy): domain Eukaryota; kingdom Metazoa; phylum Chordata; class Amphibia; order Anura; family Ranidae; genus Lithobates; species Lithobates pipiens. The sequence goes on from NW_027507748.1 coordinate 465,091,455, forward strand.
CAGAACTTCATGCTGTACCAGGTGAAAAACCCCCACCATCCCCCTGATGATAAACATTCAGAGCTTATATCATGACCCTCATTACAAAGGTCAAATGCATAATTTTTATTAAGCCAGAATTCAACAAGAGTACTTTCACCATGGACATGGGGATGGTAGCCTTTCAATCGCTCCCAACATATACAAGCCGTTAGCATAACTCCATTAGGTTTACAAGGAACAGCTTCAAGGATTATCCAGTAGGGTGAACTATCTAGGGAGAAACTCCCAATAACAGCACTATGAAAAATATGTGCAACATCCAGTCATAAATTATTAATTCAAAATTCTTTCATAGGTATTGTTTCTCCACTTCCTTGTTGAGTGAGAATGCTAGAATGCAGGGATTTTTCAAAAAAGATTTATAGGCTGAGGTTATCCAAGTTACCTTGCAATTGTAAACATTCAGAGTTTCTTTCAACTTATTTTGATTGACAGTGTTAGCTGGTTTTCCTGAATGGTCCATATGCTGAGCCTTAGGTGCTTTCAGTTATCTTTAGTTGGCAAGTATTCTTCCTATTTACCTATATTTGCATTTCAGTCCTCCATTTTAAGATCATGCTTTAGGGTTGGCAAGCGTCGGTCATCATGAGTGACGTGGATCTACAACACTGAACGATGTGATAGACCAATGATGTCAAACTCAATTTCTTCACAGGCCGAATCAGCATTATGGTTGTCCTTAAAGGGTAGGTTGTATCTGTAAGACTATATAAATGTATCCAGGGCTTTTTATGTCAGAGAATAGGTGCAGGAACTCAACCTCGTCCCCATCAAACTGTATTGAATGGTGGGTGTGGCCAAATTGCACAGTGGGAGGTTCTTAAAAGGGGCAATAAATACATTATGCATTATGTTCGGATTTCAGAGATGCATTATGTACAGAGTGCAGTTTTAGGGGCGACCTATGCACAGAGGGGAGAGTTCAGAGGTGTACTGCATACATAGTACAGAGTTAAAAGGTCCACTACATACCGAGTGCAAGATTCAGGGGTGCCTTATGTGCAGAGTGCAGAGTTCAGAGGTGCACTATGTACAGAGTGCAGAGTTGAGGAGTGCGCTACCTACAGAGTGCAGGATTTAGGGATGTGCTATGCAAGTGTGCAGGGTTCAGCTCTCTTTCACAGGCAGTCCACATCTCACATCCACAACTGCCCCTGGGTGCGAGGGCCATATAAAATGGCCTGGCGGGTCAGGTTAGGTCCATGAACCTTGTGTCTTGACACATGTGTGATAGAGAATGGCTGTACATTTTAAATGAAGCAAATGCTAAAAAATGTGTTGTGTTTTTATTTACATTTGACCTTTGGAGAATAAATAGGGGTACCATGTACATCATACTCATTCACATGGGGGGCCAGAATCTGGGGGCTTCCAAATAATGATAAGCCCTCCAACTGCAGACCTCCACAGCCATAGAGTCAGGGTTGTAGAGAAGAAGCCCTTGTGCTTATTGACATGGGAACAATGTGCTTTGCCAAAGGGCCATGTTGAGGGCATGTGGCCTGGTTTGGTTCAGGAGCAGGGGGCTGCACGCTCGTACCCTCCTTTCCTGGCCTGCCAACTAAGGCCTCATGTACACTGCTGCTGGTAAACGGACGTTTAGGAGCAGTTGGGCATTTTTTTCAACTGCTCCAGAACTCTCCTCCGTGCTATCTTATCAGTACATGTACACTGGTTCGTTTATAATTGTTTCTAAGCAGTTGAGTTTAGAGGCTTTTTTTTAAACCCCAAAAATGCATTCAGAATCTGTGTTTAGAGGCATTTCAAGTGCCAAACGTGGCTAAGCACGGCTAAAGGCGGCTATCTGCGTTTAGGTACGTTTTGTTCTAGATGCGTTTTTAAAGGGAAACATTTTATTTATTACTTTTGAGCCTGAAAAATACTAAATATACACCAAAAACTCAATTATCACTGCAAGCTTGATATGCCATGTGATATTCCCCTTATCAGCCAATTAGCTGTACAATACACGACTTGCATTACTTGATGCTGAAGTTGAGAGTCACTTACAGATGTTCCTCTGGTAGCGTGCTTTTCCTCATGTTGGTGTCAATGCGAACTAGACGGGGTCTAACCTTTTCCAAGAGAATGTCAAAGGTGGCAATTGACATGCGTGTAAAATTAAAAGATTTCTCTGGGTAATTACGCAGCTGAACATACATATTAGAAAAGTATCCTGTGGACATGCGTTGAGCCATTAATGGATGTGTCCAGTAGCGACAAACTCTGGTCCTCCCGTGCAATTTTCTACATCTTTGGAGCCTCAGCAAAAGAAACATCAGGAGGATTTCCTCACACATGCTCATCATGGGATCCATATTAACAAACCAATGGAAAAAATAACAGCTAGCTACAAGCACACTGCTTTCTCAGCTGCTACTCACACTGTTCTCTCACAGAATGGCTGAAATAGTTAATAAATATTTGTTTTTAGTGCTTTCTAATCATTTGAGAGGGTCTCCTAAGGTTATCTTTAGTAAATGCTTCTGAACATAAACACCGCTAAATTCCGCTTGTAAACGCTGCTAAACACACATCTTTAAACATGGATTACTAGCTGTGATGTTCCAGTGTTCAGGAGAAGTTGAGAAATGTCCCGCATACATGAAGCCTAAAGGGCCTGGTATTAACTGGAGTGGGTGATTTAATTGTTTTTTATTTATTTATTTTTCTTTGTTTACATTCTGCTTTCAGCCAGGAATCCTCTGCCTTACAGCAGGGAAGAGTCATTGGATGCCGACTCCTTAATAACCAATGACTCATCCCTGCTGCTGTGCTGCACAAGTGCCACCCCAGCACACCGCTTGCTGGGGGGCACTCAGAGAAGAGGAAGAACGGCTAGTACTGATGGGGGACCCCAGAAGAGGGGCTAAGAGAACACCTGTTCAATATCCTAGTACAGACCAAGTAAGTATAACATCTTTTTTTTTATATTATGAAAAAGGAGTCTTTACAATCACTTTAATCCCTTTAAAAATGTCACTAGGCTGCTGTTGCTTAGCTCTCTTTCGAAAGAGCTATTTGCCTGGCTGCCATACTGACTCATTTTGCTTTAACACTTTGAATCACTGTATATATGCATTTAAGTATGAATATATGGACCATTAACTTTTTTTTTACTTTTTTGATCTGTGTATTTGTTCCAGGTCAGTGACCCAGAAATCATTGCAGCTATTGCATCAAAATATCAACTAAGAAAGTAGAGTTTTCATGAAAGGGTCAACAAAGTCATGACAGGTTTATTTAATTTTCAATGTTGACTGGAGTATATCTAAAAACAACAAATTGTGCTCTATCAACATTTCTTCAATGGACTTCCTGGCATCCTTGACATAAATTTATTTTGCAAAAAGCCTGTACTGTTTTAATGGAAGAAAACATTAATGTTTACAAGTATTGGAAAATACCACTCTATCTCTAATTTACTGTAGAAAATGTAATGTTCCAAGTGGTCTTACTTTAATTAAAAAATCTGAAAAATTTGACTTGGCTAGTTTAAAAAAGAAGCCTTAGGGGTGACCTAATTTGTATGTATAATTAGATCCAAGGTCACTATAAGGATCTAGTAAATTAACTTTTTACTCCAAAGACTGTATAAAGGACAAGGGGACATCAATAGCCTAAAGATGATTTTACCATTAGTAGAAAAAGGTTTGTTTTTAATGTAAAAGAGGATAAGCCTTGTAATGCCCTACCACATGTTGGCAAAATTACAAATTAAAAAAAAAGAAGTATGAGTCAATGCATAACTTTTAAAGACTGGAGGTTTGCTATTAAGCAGTGTTACACAACAACAACAATCCTAGAAAGGCTAGTTGCGTTTACAAAGGTACTAAATAGTGTTCTTACAACCAGAGGCACCCAGTGTTGCCTTTCAACTATGAAAAGAGAACATGTTGACCCAGGAAATTAATTCAGCTCACATTTATGGGGTCAGCAATGATTTTTGCCCATTTGGCAAAATTGGAAATGGCTGGCCAAGAGGTTTTGTGCCTTTTTCTGGAACAAAATGGGCAGAATTTATTGGAGGATAACTTTTAGGTCAGTCATACACAGTTTGAATCTTAGAACAGTTAATGGGCAGGCTGAATGTACCTATCGACCTAATGAATGTATGAATCTATCAACTTGGGTACAACCAGCCTAACGGATTCTCTTACAATTTTAGCTAGTCACTGCTATAGTTACTAGCGATAATCACTGTTTTCTCCCGACGGGGTAAGGCTTCCCCTGCATACCCCTCTGCTGGGAGCAGACAATTGCTGGGCAGGAGGGATTCCCCTGTCAGCACTGTCTGTGTTGATGGGGGAATCGTGCAAATTTCTTTCCTGCAACCCATGGTTGCAGGAAAGAAATTTGCACTGTGTATGGCCTGTCTTAGGTATATGTGCCTTTCTTCGACTTAGCGATATGGTATCATGAATATGATGCCGCCTAACAACAGATGGCATCCTCCTTCCAATAAGCAGTATACTTCAATACACTTCAGACAGTTAGATCAATAGGAGCACCACCACACTCCTGTCCATCTTTATACATTGATAAAGACAACAAAGTCTGCATTATCGTTCATGGACAGCTTGTGCATGTCTTGCTGCAAGACATATGTTTACCATACCAGTTCAATCATTTCAGCATCAAATCTTTTCTTTGCAGCTTAGATGTAAAGTACTTTCATCTATGAATAAATGATGTAACAATTGAAAACAAAGCACACTAAATAAATTGAGACATAAAACCAACACTCTGGTCTCCAGCCAGATTTATATTTGTGTCATGCTTCTTTCATTTAATATCACCGTGCGCTTCAAGTTGTAGGTGATATTTTTTTACTGCAAGCATTTTTCTTTCATTCCTTCTGAAGCTTACTAGTTTCTCTCACACAGAAACTAATACGTTCTTTTATCTTCTTTCTCTTACTTAACTATATTGATATACTGGCACACTTTTGTTGAGACTTTTATATGTTTAGTTGGCTGAGTTTTTTTTTTAAATTTCATTATCTATAAAATAACTTTTTGCCTTTGTCATATGCAATATATTCAAGTAGCTGTCCACAATTCGAACTTGTTCTTAAAGGTACTCTGTTCAAGCAGAGCTTTCATTTTGGGAAAGCCTCCTCTGTCATAGGCCGCGTACACACGGGCGGACTGTTCGCCCAACTTTGTCCGCCGAACAGTGTTTCAGCGGACAGTCCGCTCGTGTGTGGGCTTTCAGCGGACAGTTTCAGCGGACAGTCTGACGAACAAAGTTTTTCGGAATTTCCGTAAAACTGTCCGCTGAAACTTGGTTTCAGCGAACAGTCCCCTCGTGTGTAGGCTTGTTCGTCAAACTAAGTTCCGCGCATGCTCAGAAAGGATTTACATCCCGAAAGTTATAATGCAGTGTATAGGACGTCGTATTTTTCGTCCCGTCATACGTGCCGTTCACGTCATCGCGCACGGTTTCAGCAAACTGTTCGTACGTCGTGTGTGGCCATGTCCGTCCATGCTAATTTTGAGCGGACTGTTTGCCGAAACTGTTTGACGGACAAAGTTGGGCGAACAGTCCCCGCGTGTGTACGCAGCCTTACAGTACCATCCCCTCTCTACTCCCATACCTGATAGATGCAGGGCAGAAAAGCTAAACCATTTGTACCCAAGCTTGAAGATGATTCAGTCAAGTCTACCAGATCTGTGTGTAGTGAGATGTGATAAGAGATATAGGTTTTCATAATTACATGAAGATCTTAATAATATGGTAAAGGCAAAAAAAACTGTTCACTTTGCAGCAGAAGTTGCACTTTGCATGGGAATTATCCCCAGGGCTTAGTAAATGAGGTAAAAATTCACTTTACAAACAATACCCATACCCCAATCATTTGCATGTAAAATAAAAGAAACAGCATTTTTGCTTTGACATGATCGGATGGTGGAAGTCAGCAGAGCTTCACCACATTCACTAAGCTCTAAGAAAAATATTCAGAGCAAGTGCAACTTCCCTTGCCAAGCAAACAGTTTGCCTTTAGCAAATCGACCTTGTAGTAATCAGTTGTAGTCCAAAGTGTCTTTAACCACTTTGTGACCCTGCTATAGCCGAATGACTGTTACATTACGTTTGGCCAGTTCTGGGAGTATGTCATGATGTCCTTCCCTGATCGCACCCACCGTAAGCCCACAGCAGTGTGTGGGCAACGTGCTCTGTGATCGCTGTGTCCTTGGGACATAGCTGATCACAGATCGGGGTAAAGGGCCAATCACAAAAAAATATTTTGGTCTTGTTTTATTTATTAACCTCCCTGGCGGTATGATTATGTCGGATTTTAGGTGCTGAAAGCGGTACAATTATTTTGCATGTAAATTTGGCGTTTTATATTGGTAAATATATAGGGGGGTTAAGCAAAAAATAAAAAAACCCAGTGGTGATTGAATATCACCAAAAGAAAGCTCTATTTATGTGAAAAAAATGATAAAAATGTCATATGGGTACAGTGTAGCATGACCGGACAATTATCATTCAAAGTGTGACAGAGCTAAAAGATGAAAATTGGCCTGGGCAGGAAGGGATAAAAGTGCCCAGTAAGCAAGTGGTTAATGAAATCAGACCAAATGATTTTATTTTGGTCATTATGGATTATGTACGCAACACTTATGCCATGTACACACGACTGGTTTTCCTGTCGGAATAAACTCTGAAGGCTTTTCTGATGGAATTCCACTGAAACTCTCTTGCGTACACATGATCACACCAAATTCCGACCGTCAAGAATGCGGTGACGTACAACGCGTACGACGGGACTAGAAAAAGGAAGTTCAATAGCCAGTAGCCAATAGCTTCCGTCTCGTACTTGCTTCAGAGCATGTGTTGTTTTTGGTAAGTCAAAACAGCATACAGACGAGCGGTTTTTCCGACAGGAATTGGTTCTGTCGGAAAAATTTAGAACATGTTCTCTTTCTAGGTCCGTCAGAATTTTTGATGTAAAAAGTCCAATGGGGCATACACACAACAGCAAAGAAACAGCCACATGTCCTAATGTCACAGGCATGAAGTAGCTGGGGCACAGCCCTCTGCACAGACAGTGTGTATCTGTATTCATTTCCATAGGCCACCTGCACGCAACTCAGGGCAAATGCAGGCACAAAAAAAAGCCTAATTTAGGCAGTATGGGTGCCAGCACCCGTGTGAATGAGGCCTTACTAAGAACAAAAGTTACTTTGACACCAAGCAACATCAAACTTATTTATAAAGTGTGACTGGTTGAAAATATAATCCTTTTAGCAAGTTTTTGGCAAGAACATATTCGTTAAAGGGGAATTCCACCCAAAAAAAAAAAATGTCATTAATGTGCATAAAAAAATAAAAATAAAATATTTGGAGAATTTTTTTTTTTACTCACCCTTAATGTCTGTGTCTAGGGGTCCCTTGTAATCTGCCTCCTTCAGCGTCTGGGCTCCTGACGTCACTTCCCTCGAAGGAAGGGAGATCAGCTCTGCCCCCTCCCTCTAGGCAATCTGGGACATGTCACAGGTCCTAGATGATTGCGCGGCCAGTCATGGCGCACACGCGGCTTGCGCATGCATACACAGTGGGTGCTCAGCTGTGCAGCCACAGCCGGGCACCCACAGTTACAATGTCGGCACCGCCGAGCAGAGGGGGAGATGGGCGGTGCTTTGATCCACTGCTTCGCTGGACAGTACACTTCTTTTTTTTTAAGCGGAACTCCACTTTAATTCCTTCATTTATAGAAGATTTTGTCCCCACTCAGCTTTGTAAATTTGGCTAATTTATTAAAATGTAAATATTTAAAGATGCCACATATACCTACACATGTATTATGCAGCTGTAAATAGGGTACAATAGACCTAGCCCTAACATTTTTTTTTTCATAAAATACGATTTTCAAAAAAATTTCATGTATTTTTGCATCTCATTGTTGCTTATCTCCTACGTCACTCCATGTCTGCATGCTCTTGATCCATTGTTAGATGTACATCAATGCTTCAGATAGACTTCCAAAAGTGACACCAGTGGACCAGTCCTGTGCAATGTGGGTCAGCAGGGACCTTTCTAGTCTCCATTTCACAATGAGAACAAAGGAGCACAATTAGGAAACCATTGTCCTTTCATATTATGAAGTGCTTGAACCTTCATACCAGGATCACCATGCATTCTGTTAATGGAAGCTGCAGATTTAAAAACTTTGAAAACAACTTTTAAAATTATATTAACATATTAAAGTTTCTATACATTTTTAGTGATAGATTTACTTTTTGCACACACACAAACCCAAACACTATTTTTTTTAATGATAACATACTCTGTTACTGATCCTAATTATTCTTCTTGATAGCAAGGTCGTATATCGTTAAAGTATGAAATTTCCCAGACACTTTGGAACAGAAAACAATACCCTAATTCTCATATCGCTAAACTTATTTAAGGGCAACAGCTATTCTTTTACCCTTATCAGCAAAAACATATGGTAACAATGGTCTGCATAGTCTAAATCTTGGTTACAACATTTCTGGCAAGTTATTCAAACAGCTAAAACATGGCCCCAATATTCACACACATTTTAAACTATAATAACATGTGAGACCCCTTGGTGCTGAATGGTTAAGCAGATCCCAGGAATACTTCTGAGGATAGTGAGATAAACAATTTGGACATGCTAAAAATCATTTTTGATTAAATTTTACCTTGTGGCATAGGTTTTTAAGAATGCCATCACTCATCATATGACTGAATTTTAACAGACTATAGAAATCTGATATTCATTTTGTTTCAAGCTCTATATGCAGAGAGCATACAGCATGTATCTGTTTTTAATAACAGCACAGCAGCTTTTTTGGATTTCAATAACGATTACCCTATTCACTAATGGTCATATCCACAATAAACCCACTAATGAAATTATGTCTTGTTAGCATGAACAAAAGCCATTTACAAGGTAAGACATAGTATAATCATATCATAAATTACATATAACTGTTCTCCTGCTTCCCATGATACGTTGATTGGCATTTGTAGAGTTTCTGAAGATAAAAGGGTGGTAAAAAAAACATCTTTATCACAGATTAATAAAGATTTCAGTAATGACTATTTGATTTGACAGCTGCAATTTTTCATAATGAAGTAGCTCACTATAGGCACATCTAAAGTAGACCTAAGCTGTATAATCAAAAGACCTTTAGTTGAATGTTCAAACTTAGTAAAATGATGAAAATGAAATGAGTGAGATGAATTTTTTTTGCATTTTAATTCAATAAATCCTTCACCCCTTTGGTGTTGGTTGTTTTTTCTTGTTTCTACAATTTTTCAGGGCCATTCACAATGTTCTGTGCACTTTTTTAATGAGTATTGTGTCTTACAACAATGTGTACTGTATGCTCTTTTATGGTGTGAAAGCAAATTTATTTATAAAGGTAACCCAACACACATTCACACAGAAAAAAAACCACACCTGACTTTCAGTACACAGAAAATACCTGCATTGCTTTGCAATGCCATGTAAAAAAAATAGTCAGGTGTGTTTTCTTTGTCTGTGGACATGTGTTGAAGGCCAAGAGGCATAGAAGATAACTGCGCCCATACAATTCATGTCAACCCCCAATAGACAGACATGAACATTAGGCTTGTGCAATTTGCTTCGTAACAAATCGAAATTCAGCCGAATTTTGCATCTTTCGGACATTCGGATGCATCCGAATGTCCGAATAAAAAAATAACGAATAACGACGAATACGAAAGAAATATAACAAATTAATTCAAATGAATTCGACATGATTAGGTAAATCTTTAAAGATCTAATGAAACAAAAGGTCAGCTCAAAGTAGATCTTATAGTCCAATCAGCTAATTAATTTTGTGCCGGAGGATGGATTACTGGCAAAGTGCATTGCTGTTAGAAGGGTGTTGTATTGTATTTGAGCAGAGGAGAAGAGACGTTGTCATTATGTGTGTTAAAAGATTCAATAAACAAACGACTTTCCAAACTACAAATCATTATCACGAATGTCTCTACATACATAAATAGCGTATTTCAACGAATACGAACGAATGAATTCGACACTCTACGAATAATAACGAATTATTCCGAAAACGTATTAACGTAACATAACGAATATAACAGAACGAAATGATGTCTTTTACGAATGACAACGAACCGAAACTAAACTTGTGCACAAGTCTAATGAACATCTGAGCAAGAGTGTGAATGGGCCCTAAAAGATTTTCTTATTAGTGGCAATAGAAAGATATATCAGGAATTGTAGAACTTCTAACGTACTATGTAATATATTTTTATTTGTGTTGAAAACCAAAGCACATAGAAGATAACTGGGCCCAATCAAAGCATGTCCACCCCCAATAGACACACATAAACATCTGGGCAAAAGTGTAAGTGGGCCCTAAAATATTTTTTATTAACAGCTGCTATAGAACAATATACAAGGAATTGCAGAACTTCTATTGTGCTATATGTGCTAGATTTTTTATTTTTTTTGCATTGAAGGTCAAGGCATATAGAAGATGGGCCCAAGCAATGTGTGTCAACCCCAATAGACACACATAAACATGTATAAACAATAAAAAACACAAAAGGGCACAAACGCCTAGTGCATCATCCACAGCACTGTATTATAAGACAAAAGATACAAATGATACCCACAAACCAAAGTAGATAGATAGCATATCTTAAATTCAGAAACCAAAAGTCTGCACTCTAGCCTCTTCAGACCAAATGGTTGACAATACCAGCTGATGCATATCATCATTTTGGGGGACTGGCACCTTTCCTGGGAGCAAAGACTCTGAGGAAGGGGAGCAGTCAGCTGGTAATGTCAACCATTTCATCCAATGAGGCTAGAGGGCGGACTTTTGGTTTCTGAATTCATGATATCATATGCTACCTATTTACCTTGTGAGTATAATGTGTATCTTTTGTATTATAATAAAGTGCTGTGGATAATGTACTAAGCGTTTGTGCCCTTATGTGCTTTTTGTTGTTTGTATAGTTCAAGATTCAACGATATAAAGAGCACAGCACTGCCATAATCACCTAGTCCATGTTGCACCATGGTCATTGCATTTTCACATTCTTGATTCTTAGTGCTGAGATGTTAAGTTTACACAGTTCCACAAATGTACATGTAAGCAAGAGTGTAAATGGGCCCTAAAAGATTGTATTATTAGTGGCTATAGAATGATCTACCATGAATAGCAGAAGTTCTATCATGCTATATGACTTTTTTTTTTGTAGCACCCTAAAGATTTAGCCAGAATGGATGGGTTACACAGGGCTGGACTGCTTTCTAACAATGAAAGAAAAAAAAATATTTGTTGTTTAAAGTACAATTACACCTATGCTATAAAAAACGACAAGTCTGCCTCATTAGTCCTCTAAACCAGGGGTCTCCAAATTGCGGCCCGGGGGCCAGATGCAGCCCTTTGCCTGCCATTATCTGGCCCTTGGGGCACTATTCATCCCACTGACGTAAGACACTATTCTGCCTTCTGAAACCAAAAATGGGACGTAATTCATGCCACTGGCAACAATGAGGCACTAGATCTCCCCCTAGTATCAAAGATGGGGCACTGTTCACTTCAACTAATGCCTGGAAAATTTTCTATTCTGACTGACCATAGTCCGCCCCCCCCTAAAGTCTGAAGGACAGTAAACTGGCCCCTTGTTTATAAAGTTTGGAGACCCCTGCTCTAAACTAACCTTGATTCTGCTGCAGCAAATGGCAGCTTCAGTTTATTTTTCATCACATTATTTATTCACATATAAAGTAAGTACATAGTCAAGCCCAAGCTGGTCTAGTTGCAACAGTTTATAATAAATAAATTAATATACTGTATACCATGCACACCAGGACAAAAAAAAATATGAAAAGTTATCATGCAAATTCCTGCTGTGAGGGTTGAGGTGAGCTCAGTCAAATCTGGTTTAACTAAATGTCTTTAAAGTGGAATTCCACGAAAAAGTAGAAGTGCTGCTTATCTGTCTCCCACCCCCCCTCCGGTGCCACATTTGGCACCTTTCAGGGGAGAGTGTACCCATCCCTACTTCCGTTGGCCCTCGTGGCAGCATATTTGAGAACTTTGGCCCCCCTCCTCCTCCCTCCTCCCTCCCCTGCTGCTGGGCCAGTGAGAGAGCGCAGGGCTCTTCACGTTTGTGCAGTAGGGAACCACTAGGCTTCACAGCTTGATTCCCTTACTACAAATGGCGGTGACAGCACCCAAGAGCCGATGGAAACATCAGCTGGGGTGCTGACATCACTGGATTCCAGGACAGGCAAGTGTCCTATTATTAAAAGTAGCAGCTACATTAGGTGTAGCTGCTAACTTTCAATTGTTTTGTGCTGGGGGTAATTCCTCTTTAAGTACATATATGTGAGGTAAATAAATTATTCTTTGATAGTGGTTTTAGTTCCCACCTGCTGGGAAACAGGTATTTGTAGTGGCAGTGTAGCAAAGTGCTAGCTATTAGCCACTTCAGGCTAAGCAGAAACCAACATTCAAAATTACTATACCCTGCAGGTGGTCACTGTGAACATGTAGCTATCTTCAGTGACAGAGCTAATATGTGTCCAAATTGAAGACCCAACAATGGTGGCAACTGAAGAAAATTGGTAACACTAAATGTCCAAGGAAAGATGTCGATGCCGCTTTATGATGTAATGTCATATTAACCACTTCAGCCCTGGACGAATTTACCCCCTTCCGGACCAGAGCACTTTTTGCGATTCGGCACTGCGTTGTTTTAACTGACAATTGCGCAGTCGTGTGACGTGGCTCCCAAACAAAATTAATGTCCCTTTTTTACCACAAATAGAGCTTTCTTTTGGTGGTATATGATCACCTCTGTGGTTTTTATTTTTTGCGCTATAAACAAAAAAATAGAGTACATTTTGAAAAAAGAAACGCAATATTTTTTACCTTTTGCTATAATAAATATCCCCAAAAAATACTTAAAAGAACATTTTTTTTCCTCAGTTTAGGCCGATATGTATTCTTCTACACATTTTTGTTAAAAAAATTGCAATAAACGTTTATTGATTGGTTTGCGCAAAAGTTGTAGCGTCTACAAAATAGGGGATAGTTTTATGTCATTTATATTAATAACTTTTTTTTACTAGTAATGGCGGCAATCAGTGATTTTTATCATGACTGCGACATTATGGCGGACACATCGGACAATTTTGACACCTTTTCGGGACCGTTGGCATTAATACAGCGATAAAAAATTGCATTGACTACTGTAAAAATGTCACTGGCAGTGAAATGGTTAGCCACTAGGTGGCGCTGTAGGGGTTAAGTGTGTCCTAGGGAATGATTCTAACTGTGGGGGGGTGGCTGTGTGTAACACGTCACTGATCAGCTCTCCCGATTATAGGGGAGATGCTTGTTTACATTCGTCGGGCTGCAGGACCCCGCGATCATGATCATGGAACTATCGGCAGGCGTGCGTGCGTCCCGCCTTTAAAGGGCACATATAGGTACATTAATCGGCCTGTACGTGTCCTTCTGCCAACGTATATCGGCGTGAGGCAGTCAGGAGGCGGTTAAGGAATCTCAACACTTTTTTGCATTAGACCTACAAACCACTTGACTTTTTCTAATGCTTTGCTCATATGTCAGTATGTAACCTATGTAAAATCATGTAGATCTGTGAAGCTTAACCACAATTTCATGTTTGTATTTTGAAAAAATAAAAATAACAAGCATGAGAATATTATTATTATTATTATTATTATAATACAGGATTTATATAGCACCAACAGTTTGCACAGTGCTTTACAACATGAGGGCAGGCAGTACGGTTACAATACAATTCAATACAGGAGGAATCAGAGGGCCCTGCTCGTTAGAGTTTACAAAGAAGGTAGGATAGCAGTAAATTTAAGTTCAAAACCCGCAGCTGAAACAAACCAAAGCTGTTACACTATGTTAGTGAAGTCTGTAATAGTACTTGAAAGAAAAAGAATAATGTTGTTTCTTTAGGATCCAGACACAAAAATGTTAATTTCAAATTCTTCTCCTCATTTAATTCCCATGTTTAATTCCCATGTTGCAATCAACCATATTTTTCCCCTTCCTAAACGTGTAACCTCTGCTGCCTATTATGTCTGATTCTCCAACATAAGGTCAAACCTAACTGTAGATCACATCACACAATATTTATTCAAATAGCATGGGGTCAATTAAGAGTGTCTGAATAACTTTAACAAACCTTGCAAATATGAGGATGCTGCACTGACATTTAAATAAACCTATTATAATAATAGTGTTGAAGTTCTATTTTCCTAACAATGTTGTATGTATGAAGAGACACGGCTAATGAAAACTCAGTTATTCTGTTCTGAGTTGTATTTAAATTGTTATTAATTTGGATAATTACAAAAACAAATTACAAATTACCGTCTTTATTTGGATTTGTGTAATAATTACATCTGATGCATTTCTCATTTTCTGACTATGATTCAGAAGTCATTTTGCAATATGGTGTATGTTCACTTATCAAAGAGGAAACAGCACATCAGTTTAACAAATGGTGTTAAATGATTGTAAAAAATAATAGCTGCAAAGTTTGCAAAAATCAGCAGGAATGCATCTCAGATTACTATTGCTGTTATACATATGTCCTTTTTTTTCATATTACTTAGAACCATTGTGGCTTTCTGCGCTTCCTTGGATTTGTAGCTGAAACATTTATTACAATATTGCTTAAGGCGACAGAGAAATATGGTAATATGCTAAGAACAGAGACTTAAATATTTTGGCCTGTTGCAAATTATCAGAGTGTACAAGTCATGGTGTTTTTGAGCTCTGCAAGCTGGGTTATACTAGCCTACAGGGGCCCTCTGGTGTAGTCTAAATGTCTCCATCATTTGTGAACCTTTATCCAGAAAAGTATTTAAATGTTCACATATTTATAAATGTATTAAATATTCATGTGGACAAAGAATTCTTTTTTTTTTTGTAATTGAAGATCCATGGTCATAAAACGTGTCCTATCATGGTAACACCAGCAAGTAGTAAGAATAGTTCCAATTAAAATATTTGCCTTTAAAGTTTAACAGATTTTGGTAACAATTGTAATGCCTGTGTGGGACAATCAATTGCAACACATCTGCTGGGAGGGAAAACTCCCCCTAATACACACTATTCGTGTTTTTTTTTATCATCCAACCCCAGTGGCTCCAATCGGAGCCGCTGTACTAACCATGCAAGATTAGTTCAGAAATCTCCCCTGCTAAGCTGTTGTGGTCTGACAGGGGGGTGGCACCCCGTCAGAACACTCCGATCAGTGCTCTCCACAAATGGCTGAGAACACTGATCAGGAGTCAGTCCGATATGCATTTGGCCTGAATGTCTGCCTTTTTTTTTAACGCCCGTTGTCGCCCAATATTTGGCCTGTATGTACCTGGCTTAACACTGGCCAGGTCAGTGTTGGTCATGGATCAAAGTTCAGCAGGGACCAGCCAACTACCCTGTTAATATAACAGTGCTGCCAGCTATAGCCAACAACTGATCAATGTATTGTGATGGCATGAAAGGCTGCCCAACATCAGAACACAAAGGCACAATGGATCAAAATACACCGACCAAACAAGCAAGCAAGTTCAACAGAAACCAGGCGAATTTCGATTTGCGTGCACACTATCTGTTTAACAGAAGCTGGTCTAATTACCAGCTTCTGTCAAATGGTCTTGCTAGAGAACCAGCATTCGATTAGTGCGTGCCAGTGGCTGCAGCACTGATCTGTATATTCTGATGGGGGGGAGACCCCACTGTCAGAATACAATAGCTCAGAGGGGATGTTCCCTCCATCTACATCAATTGTGTGGATGTGGGGATGTGAGTTTTTTTTGTTCAGCCTGCTGGTTGAATAAAAGCTAATCCCTATGTATACTCTACTTTTCACTGCTCACATTTTGGCTTATTTCTGCTGGCTTGGATAATTCCAGCAGTGTAAGGCCTTGCCGTTCAATCAACTTTAATGAAGAAACATATCAGAAAATTGTTGGCTGAACAGCGTCTGCATCCAATCAGAAGAAGCAGACACTCTTTCTTTAGGCATTCTGACAGCTGGCAATGCTGGCCATGAGAATACAATAGACCAGCAGGGAGGATTTGCCCATCTGCACTGTTAGGCTAAACGAAAATAATCTACCAGTGTGTGGACAGTTTGGGGGCCATATTTATAAATCAGTGAATCTGACAGGTCAATTTGTTTTAAATGACAGTGATTGATTCTCTACCAGAGAATGTTTAGTGAAAGTCACTTTTACTGCTTTGAAAATAGACCCATGAATGAAGTCACAGCATACATATATGACTGTATATCTTCACAGAATGAAGGCGTTTCATTATTTTTATTGTTATCTTATCAGTAATATTGTTATGTTGGTGCTATATAAATCCTGTAAAATCAATAAATAAGCTTAATGTCTCCAATGAATGCCATAGAGAGAAGCATTATTAAGTTGGGATCACAGCTGAGTACTTATTAGCCCAGTAGTGGTTGCTACTTCTGCTCTTTGCTACTGGCACAATACATTTCACCTTCAGGTGTAACTTTTTATAAGGTTAGTAACTCTGGTTTTATTCTTAGTTCATAGTTTAAAGTGGGGGTCAGCAACCTGTAGATCACAATCTACCAGTAGATCGCAGACAGGTGACTGGTAGATCCATTCCAGAGCATCAGACAGAGTGCAATGCAGAGGGACTACTTGTAAAGTTGGAGCTGTAGTAGGAAGCAAGAGCCGCATAAGCCAATGCCTCCTCTGAAGTTCTGGCTCCTGCCCCATGCGGAATGATACCACCTCTTATCATGACTAGCGGTCTCCAGAGTGTTGCCAGCAGCAGGAAGAAGAGATCTTCAGCTCAGTGGGAAGCAATACACTGGGCATAATAGTGTGGGGCTGCTTTTACACTGATGGGCTGCGATCTATCCACACCGCGGGTGCAGTGCAGTGTACCTGCAGATTTGCTGCACTTAGCCATAGACTTCTATTATATGCTGCTGTTTTACCACCCCCCAACTTTACATGTGAACAAACCCTAAGGATGCCACTGCCAAATGCAACTAAGGGCTCATTCACAAGTGCAGCAGGCACTGGTGCTCCTCTGAAAAGCGATATGAATGTGTGTTGAGGTGATTTGTTGCCTCCTCACCACCTGATTTAAATCCATGATTGCCATGCAATGCATGCGATTGCAACATGGTAGTATGGCGATTAGAGGTTTAAATCAGGTGTGAGGAGGCAACACTGGGCGACACTGTGCCTGGGGATCTTTGACTTCTCCTGTGTTGTTCAGGTAGATATCCACCTCTTTAAGGTTGCCTACCCCTGGTTTAAAGGGTACATTTAACACAAACAGCTAAAAATGTTAGTTGAAGCACATTCACTTTTTTAATATCACAAAAAATAATGAGGCTAATAAGAGACTGTTGCACAATAAAATTTACAAGAGGATTCTGTAACCCTTGGAAATCATATAGAGCCCACTACATCCTCCACATTGACTTTAATTTAGCCAAAATGGTAACATTTCCTACAGAATCTCCTGATTTTTCTGAAATGAAATTTCTTTGCGTTTCTTATCCCACATTACCGCAACACCCATTAATATAGGAAATTATAGAGTGGGGGTGGCACTGCTTATGATAAAAAGTACTTGTACTACAATATGTGCCTCAGTAGAAAATATGCACAAAAAGCAAAAAGTACATACTGTATATCTGCTTTTACAATAGTGCAAAAAGTTATTATATATATATAAGTTTAATACTGGCTGTAAATTCAATAAATATAATGTGCCATAAATTAATAATCTAAATAATAAAACAATTCATAAGGTAGTGTAAAAACATTAAAGTGACCAGTTCTATGTTTTATAAGTCTGTTGGTGCTTCAACAAAGGTGACATGTGCTAAGAATATAAGTCCTTGATATAGTGCTACAAAAAATCCTGTGCTAAAAATATGTCCTTGATATAGTGCTGTAAAAAAATGTATTCATTTGGTGCTGCACAAGATCACAGAAAACCATGCGATGTGCCGGTGCCTCCACATGTGCTCCCCTTCTTTTGCTGCACTCACCAGAAATCTCTGCCCACGAGGGGGTAACCAGCATTCACAGCACCACTTGGCTGTATGTGGATTCCAGACAAAGTGCATAGTTGTCTCTCCTTTTCCTTACTTCGACTGTCCCAGCAGTCTCATAAATATCTGGAAATATTGAAAACAAGCTCCATATAGTGACTCCGTATATCAAAATGTATTTAAAAATAACTAGTAATGCACTTACATGGGTAAAACGTTTGCCAACATGAGAACCAGGAAGTCCGGGACATGATGCGCGCCATGGACCGAACAATGGAGGTGATGCAATGATGCTGTAAGCTCCGACTTACTCGTTTCGTCACAAAGCCGCCAGTTAATGTTAACTGGGGTGCGTTACAGCGCCATTCATTTTAAATGACAGCCCAATGCACATCACAATGTGATCCATCTGTGTATTGTGGTGTGCAGAAAAAACATGCAGGTGTATTATAAATTCGATTGTTGTGTGTAGGCAGCCCATTGCAAAGAAATGAGCCGTATTTCTACAATGCAGCATAATGCATATTAATATACAGGCGGTAATGCCCAAATATGCGAATCTGGCATCAGTGTAATCCATCCTTAGTATGCACAATGCAATATAGAACTTGCAGTTATGGAGACTATGGGGTTGATTTACTAAAACTGGCGCATGCAAAATCTGGTGCATCTCTGTGCAGAAACGAATCAGCTTCCAGTTTTTGTTTTTTTTTGTCAAAACTTAATTGCAGAAGCTGAAGTTAGAAGCTGATTGGCTACCATACACAGCTGCATCAGATTTTACACACTCCAGTTTTAGTAAATCAACCCCTCTGTGTTGCTGCCCGGTCTTCTTGTTCTTTGGATGGCAAGTCAACATCATTATATTGTTAATGCTGATCTTGAGCCCTCTCTCCCCTAAACCCAGCCTAGTATCTCCCCTTTCCAATAATCATCTAATAGAGCAGACACACTCACTGCATACCGTATTTTATCTATCACCTGGTGAGTAGCAACCCTATAAGTTTCTACATAAATAAACATACTGAAATAAAAAAAATGGCTTTTGAAGGAACACATAAGGGAACTAAATGGGTATTCTATATCTTGCATTCCCTATAGCAATTGTAGACAGTGCTGACTCAAACCCGCATAGTTCTGAATATGTACTTCAGCGTGTGCTCAGACATGTGCAGAGCCTGAGGGGTTAGATTCAAATAAAAAAATATACACAGGCCTAAAGCTATAGCATTACCTGCAGCATCTTTATGACCTGAGATGATCTGCTATTTCTTGGCACTGGGAACCACATTTACTACAGATTCAACATAACCGCAGAGTGCTACTATAAAATCAATCCATATGAATGGATGTAAGCTGAATATTGACACAGATATTTTATGGAAAAACAGCACAAAACATATTAAACCAACAGAATGCATGGAATAAAATATAGTTTGTTTTGTCTCATTCATCATTATCAGTGAATCAGTTAAATAAATGTATGTGTTTGCATTATATTTAATTAGTCTATGCAGTTTACTTGCAATATTTCAGATATGATGACCAAAGTTAATTGGACATTAAGAAGGGATATGGGGATGATTAATTGAGTTGCTTCTCGGTAGCATGAATCTAATGTCATCCTTACTTCCAAAGACAAAGTCATTTGTAAGTGTCATTTTCCTAATTTGGGAGTATTCCTTTTAAGATGGTTCCTACGTGCCATTCTTTTGCCTTAGCCATTGTTCTTTTCAAAAATGTTTAGTATACATTACAGGGGTTCATTTATTAAAGGCAAATAGGCTGTTCTGTTCAATTTGCAGGGGAATTTTCCCTTAGCTTGGTGAGGGTGCTGAAAAAGTAGTCACTTTGCAACAAATACCCAGTCGCACGCAAGGGAAATGTAAAAATACATTTTTTTTTTTGGCTTTGATATGATTGGACAATT
Source organism: Lithobates pipiens (assembly GCF_037356315.1). Lineage (NCBI taxonomy): Eukaryota > Metazoa > Chordata > Amphibia > Anura > Ranidae > Lithobates > Lithobates pipiens. The sequence continues at coordinate 465,111,520 of NW_027507748.1, forward strand.
TAAGTCAGCAAGTCAGCAGAGCTTCATCACATTCATTAATTTAAAGGAACATTCCTTGGCAAAGTGAAAATGTCTGTGTAAAGGTCAATAGCCTATTTGGCATTCGTAATGCAACCAATATGTACTGTATTAAAAATAAATATTTGTGTTACAAGATGTGATTATTTGCTAAGCATTGCTTTCTCTCTATTCTCCATAGTCATAAATCCATGTTATGCAAAATAAAATAAATAATCCCTCTAAACAAATTTCTAGAAGTGAATTTGCCTTTTGCAACAACATTTTTTTTTTTTAAAGAGAATTGGTTATGAAGGGGTTTATGCAATATCTGTCTTTAATTATAATACTTGTGCAGACTTATTTTGGAAGAATTTCCATTTACTCTTTACTACTTTGTGTGAGTCTGACACTTTATATGGAATATAAGTAAGGCCGGCCATAGACGGTTTCGAATTCAGCCAAGATTGAAATCATTAATGGGCAGCCTGAATGTACCAAGTTGAGCGATCAATCAACTTGGGTGCAGCCTTTGGTACAGCCAGCCTGTCGGATTTGCTTGCGATTATCCGAGCGGCTGCTATAGCCTCTAGCAATAATCACTGCCTTCTCCTGGTGGAGACGGCTTCCCCTGCTTGCCCCCACCTCCCTGTCAGGAGAAGACAATTGCTCGGCAGGAGAGATTCCCCTATAAACACTGTCTGTGTTGGTAGGAGAATCATGCAAATTTCTTTCCTGCAACCTTTGGACAGCAGTGTTGTCCGTCTGGGGGGAGGGGAGTGTTAAATATACTAGCAGTTTTAGATACACTAACAAATTGAAGCCAAACTTCAGCTCATGCTTTATAATCAATTACAGCAAAGTGTTTTTTTATTATTATTATTCTTTTAGTATAAAGGTTTTAGCACCCGTCAGTGGTAAATTACTTGTCTTAATCCTGCAAACTGATACATATGGAAGAGAGCTTGTTCTTTTAAAAAAGAACAGACTTATTGGCCAGATCAGTAGTTGAAAATAGAAGAAAGAACGGCTAAAAAAGGAATCATATCTAAAGCCACATAGACACAATCTTATTTTCCGATGGAAATTGTGTAATGACAGGCTGTTGGCAGAATATCCGACCGTGTGTATGCTCCATCAGACAATTGTTGTTGGATTTTCCGTGGACAAATGTTGGATGGCAGGTTTTAAAAATTTCCGCGGACAAATGTCTGTTGTTGGATTTTCTGAGAATGTGTACACAAGTCCATCAGACAAAAGTCCAAAGTACAAACACGCATGCTCAGAAGAAGCAAGGACAAACCAGAAGTGGTCAGTGGTGTCCCTCATCAAGATTACATTGTATTCTTTTAACTGTAACTGCCTACTCCCAAACTGTCATTTGAAGTAAAACACATAGCCAAGTATTATTCTCCACAATTTTTTGATTGTGCATTAAAAAAAGGAAACAAATAAAATTAAACATGTTATCTGCCACTAGAACTTAACCAAAAAGTACATTCTATGCATCCAAAAATATAGAAAATATACCAAATCAAATCATTATTCAACCAAAAAAAAGAATGTCAAAGTAATAACTTCATGGCCAATAATCAATAACACGTTATCTCCTTCGATTCTGCAACATGTCTGGTTTATGAATGGCAGTTCATAAACGAACTAAAAAGCGCAAAAGGAAAAGCGCAAATTAACACTCACCAAACTTCTACTAATACGAAATTAGCAGAAGGAGCCCAAAGGGTGGCGCTAAAGAGCTGAAAAACATGTAGTACGTCACTACGTTCGTGATTGTTGGCCAACAATTATGTTCCGTGTGTATGCAAGATACCCCCTTCGGACAAAAGTCCACGGTTTTGTTGGTCAACAATCTGATCGTGTCTACGAGGCTTTAGAGTTGGTAAGCTGCAATGTAATAAATGTTTGCTTTTGGGTTTACCGTTTTAATGTCACGTCACAAACTAGCAATTAAAGTGGTTGTAAACTCTGTACTACCACTTGTACCTACAAGCAAGCCTATAATAAGGCTCACCTGTAGGTACTGTGAATATCTCCGCAAAAAGAAAAAGAATAGGGCGCTTTTGTCAGGAAATGTCTAGGTTATTGTCACATCATCATCAGCTTCAACATCAAAGTTAAGGGGAGGAGGAAAGACTGGGGGAGCACTTGCAGCAGCACTTCAGGTAGAGGAAGCAACTCTGGAGGAAACTAAAGTAAAAAACAGAAGGCGCTTTTAAGTGCAGTATTAGCCACTTACTGACCGCCACGCGACGATGTACGTCCCTTTTTTGAAGAGGGATATCTCGGTAACGCCAGCAGCTGCTGCCACAACCAAGGTATCCATCTCTTCAGGCGGCAGTTTGTAAATGATAATGGTGGTCTCTGTGGCGGATTCACCACGAGATAACTGCTATTGGTGGTGGGAGAGGGGTCTTGCTGCTCTCGCGCCCTCTGCCGCTTACCGGAGCCATCGGCAGCGACGGAGGCAATCGGGTCCTATGCGTGGCTGGGTATGGAAACGAGTGAGGCTAAGATGGCTTGCACCTGTCTTCTTAAAGGCACATTTTTCTGTTGTCATTTTTTCAAATGACAATTTTTTATTTTTATTTTTTTTTTATTACAATTAAGTCCACATATGAGATCTGAAGTTATTTTGAACCCAGATCTTGTATTTAAGAGGACCTGTCATGCTTTTTTCTATTACAAGGGATGTTTACATTCCTTGTAATAGGAATAAAAGTGACCCAAACTCTTAAAAAAAAAAAACACTCTAAAAATAAATAAAATAAAATAAAATAAATAAGAATTTTTTTTTAAAGCGACGAGCTTGCGCACAGAAGCAAACGCATACGTGAGTAGAACCCGCATATGAAAACGGTGGTCAAACCACACACGTGAGGTATCACCACAATCTTTAAAGCGAGAGCAATAATTCTAGCCCTAGACCTCTTCTGTAACTCAAAACATGCAACCTGTAGAATTTTTTAAATGTCGCCTATGGAGATTTTTAAGGGTAAAAGTTTGATGCCATTCCATGAGCGGGCGCAATTTTGAAGCGTGACATGTTGGGTATCAACTTTACTGTTGTCTTTTTTATTCAAAAAAAGTGTATTTTTTCCAAAAAAAGTATTGCAATGGCCGCCATTTTATTCTATAGGGTGTTAGAAAAAAAGTATAGTGTTTGGGGGTTCTAAGTAATTTTCGAGCAAAAAAAACATGTTTTTAACTTGTAAACACTGAATCTGAATAAGAGGCCTGGTCTTTAAGTGGTTAAGGAGTATTTATTCACAAAAAGCGGTTAAAAACACTTACAATGTAGTAGATCAAATGTGCATCTCAGTCAGCATTATAGGCATCCTGTAGAGTCCTTTGCCTCTAAGGGGAGGGAGAGCTGGTCCGCAGCTGTGACAGAAGAGGGAGAAGTGAGAAGCAAGATAGCCGATGGACTTCCAGAAACATACTGGAACGTATAGGCTGGAGCTGAGGTCAAGGGGCGGAAACGCGTTTCAGAGCATGAGCAATGCGCTCCTTCATAAAAGCCAATTCCATACACAGGGGCATAGGTCTGATGAAGGAGCGAATTGCCTCGGGCCATTTGGGGACCAGCTCTCCCTCCCCCTAGAGGCAAATGACTCTACAGGATGCCTATTATGCTGACTGAGATGCTCATTTGATCTACTACATTGTAAGTGTTTTTAACCGCTTTTTATGAATAAATACTCCTTATTAGAATGGCCTTCTGTTTTTTACTGTGAATATCTCCTAAACTTGCACAGTTTAGGAGATATTGAGAGTGCATGCACCTGATGACATCGCTGGCAATGCATACTAGCACATTATGACATTGCTTTGCAGGGAATTATTATTATTTTTTTAAATTACCTGCGGGTTACTACTGCTTTAAGAATACCAACTCCTAACTGAATAAATCTATATATGTACATGTTGGTATTTAAGCGGAAAAAGGCTGTAAAACAGTGTATACATATTTTCCCATGCTATCACACACTGAATGTGCATTCACACGTGAATGCACACTGAATGTGCATTCACGTGTGAAGGAAATGTAGAAATTAAACCTTCCGATGTATTTATTCCTTTAGTAAAGGAACCCTCACTGAGTTCATTTTTCATTAATGCTACAACCAACAAGAAAGCAGAGAGGTAAATGGGGGAATCAATAGCTCAGTACTAGGAATCTTCTACTGAGGAGATAATAGTGTGCGACCACACCAATATTTTCTAGTCATAAGATGCTGTTCAAAATTTACGAACGATACTTATGGCACTCACTGACACATATTTTTTGCACAAAACTATCTTTACTAAGTTAATATTAAAGTTCAAATAAAAACAAATAATTTATAACTTTTTTTGTTTTATTAAAAAAAGTTTTTTTTTTTTTGAGTTGTAGAAACTGCTCTATCTCTAATATAGGTTTGGAGTTAAATTAGATGTAAACTCTGGATTTACACCGCTCTGTGTGCATGCAGCTTGCATGGTAATGCATTTAAGTAGGTATTAGGCCTGGTCCACACCTTTGCATTTTTTTTGTGCATTTTCAGTTTTGCAGAAACACAATACCGACCATTTAACATGGTTTTCTATGGGTCATGTTCACATCTGTGCGTTTTATGGAAAGGGCCAGAAACTTTTGGCTGATTTTTGGTTCCATAGTCTTCAATGGATCAAAAATGTGTATTGAAAAACACAAAATGCACCTGGAATATGCAAACTGCATAGGTGTGAACCAGGCCTAAATGGGTTCAAACCAGTGCTTTTTTTCAGGGGGAACTTGGTGGAACTTAGTTCCACCACCTCTAGCTCAGACCCTTTGGTGCCTGCTCACCACAATCACTTGTAAACACAGAAGTCTGGTTTCTGTGTTTACAAGTGACAGCTCTGCACACTGTATGTAATGCAACCCTGGTATTTAATGTCCCTTTAAGACCCTCCTACTGTTTTTGTGAAATTTGACTGAACACACCCACTATTTGATGTGATTTGGAGGGTTTGTGTAGGGGGAGGGGTTTTGTGTGGCCATGGTTAAGTTCCAGCACCTATTGTTTGAGAAAAAAAAGCCCTGGCTCAAACAGTTTACCTTTGTCTTGCATACTAAACTTCGGAGCAGAGATATGAACCAGCCCCATAGGAAAACAAGGGTTTTCTACTAGACATAGATTTTCATGCAGCAAAATGCAAGAATTTTGCTACACTCCTTTGATTACCACCCCCCCCCCCTTCTTTTTAATCAATTACTTGTTTTTACCCTTTTTATCTTTTATTACATCTCAATGCTGATCTCCTGCAAACTCTTTGCAGCCATGGCATTTCTTAGGACAGGTTTCCTGATGGTGACAGCAGTGAAGCATGTCTGCATTATGTATATTGAAACAGCCGCTTCCAGTCACTATTGGAGGCCTATGTGACAGAAGGGCAATGCAGGAATCCAGTTGGAAGACGGGCAGAGCATTGGCTCTGGATAACATGAAAGCTGAAACAAAGAATTTTTACTTACATTACCACATACGGTACTTTTTATACATACTTTTAGAGCTTATGTTCATGGACGTTCTTTTCAAATACTTTGCCATTTGAATGACAAAGGCAGCTTTTAACAGGAGATGGCTTTGCTGGACTGCTGTGCCTACAGTTCAAATCATGTCAGCCTCTAAAATGTCATGTTTCCTGCTCAAGTAATATCAATGGGATTTTGCTGATTTATGCTGCATTTGACGTGTTCCAAAGGCACACCGAATACAGAAAAGCATATCAACAGGAGCGCTTAAAGCAGTGTTTTTGTTTTATTTTAAAAACACCCCCATGTTATTTGCACCTAATCCTACATCCAGTGGCATTATTATCTAATTTAGGTTTTTTAAATGTTATTTATTTTAAAATGCTTACTTAGCAGTCCCTACCGAGCACATTCCCATCTTGAATGTGGGCAGCTGAAGCCAACTGGTATGTCCTTCCACGATATGATGCTGCTGGCTACCCAGCATGCACCTTCCGATTGTGCGCATGCGCATAAACAACATAGGGATTCTACAATCACCGGCGGTGCATTGTCTCTTCGAATTGATAACAATCATATTCCAGGAGCCATGGCGTGGCAAGGCATGCTGTACCTCACTACGGCGAGGAACTGTGGAAGTGGAGGATAACAACAAAAAAGGTATTTTCACAGCTAGGAAAGAAAAAAAAGCCCAATGAGAATACAGGATGTTGTCTCAAACGCATGGTGTTTACAACCTAACCATTTTATGTTTTTTTAATTAGTGGGGAAGATTTGAAGTTTCTTGGGTTTCACTGCAATCTGGTGCTCTGTTGGGGCCTGTGTCGATAGATGCATTTGACCTGAAGTTGACTCTCTTTCAACATGCATTTGACCTGCTTCAAGTAGGTTTTGCATTCCTATAGACTTGTATGAAAATGTAAAACCCATCTGATTGTGAAATTAAGCCCATTAATACATGCCCTTAGTAAGATTTGTCTTCACTTAAGCCTTGTTCACCCATGGTTCCATGCATCTACGTGCAGGCAGTCCCATTCATATCTATTGGGATGCAGAGACTGCCACTGCTCCCATTTGAAATCCAAAATGTAAAACATAATTTTAGTTGGGCTTTTATTTTAAAAATATATAACAGACATTATAAAACAAATATTCACGTATGAAAAGTTCATGTTTAGCTGATCTGGAAGGCATAAATTATAGTGTTTATTAAATGCCAATCAAACTAATTTAAAGGCTGCATTAGGTTGGCTTTAGCCTTTGTTTTACATGAAACACCAAGTGTTTGTATTAATCTAAAACGGAAATAGTTGAAGATTGGCCTGGGGTATAAATATCCTACAATTAGAAAGACGTATCCATCTACATTGAGTTATGCCCAGTGCTAGGAATAAATTACAGATTGTCTTATGACAATAAATATGCTTGTACTTGGGTTCAGGGCAGCAAACAGGAGAGATTTCTGTGTTAAATTAAGCATTAAGCCCTGTATTATGTATTTGGAATAAATACTGTATACAGTATATACTGTATAGGATAGATAGATAGATAGATAGATAGATAGATAGATAGATAGATAGATAGATAGATAGATAGATAGATAGATAGATAGATAGATAGATAGATCTAAAACAGTATATACAGTACGGTATATATGAGCAAATCGTCTGTACAACTCCAATTTAGCCTATGTATTTTATAATTCAGTTTTAGCAGAAAACTTGCTAAATAGAAATGTGGGAATATTTTCTTTTCGTTTGGCTGGATGCAAACTAGTTGATGGCAGTCATTTTTTCTTCTTTATGAGAGTGCTGTGTTTAATTGGGCATTATAGGAGACAGTGTTAACTGCTGCAGTCCTCATCAGTGGCATTTTTGCAGCCAGCTCAGTGATCTGGAGCACCAATTACTTTCAATGAAAAGCTATTATCTCTCCCTTGCTGCAATAGTTAGCAGAGACCTTCATTTTGGATAGGGATTTTCATCAATTTTAGTCACACCAGCCATTATTTTACTTGTAAACTATGCTTTACAAGAGCATTTCTATGGCTATAGATCTTCATTTGAACAGCATGCCTTTTGTTTTAAAAGGAGCACTCCAGTCAAAGTTGAACATTTAGCATTAAAAGGTCTATAGGGAGCAGAACCTGGCTTTTTAGGGTTTCTGTTTTTTTATTGAGAAATAGCGGCAGAACAACAGTTCACTTGACTTTTTTTTTTCTTTTTTTTGGTAATCTACAAATGTGGGGACACCTTTTTTTACTTGTTTGTTAAGCAAAAAAGACATTGTACTTGCACATTGTGGTAAACATACCTTACACAGTGCACTCATATAGCAATGCCAAGCCCAGGTATAGTTGGCTAATGTCTGGAAGGTTGAGCACATGGATGTGCCCAAAGATCTGCACATATTACAGCCCATGGTCTACGTAGTCACAGCTGTATATGTTCATACATTAAGCACATATTAAGCACATGTGCATTAGTGTGAAAGACTGTGCACATCCAGCACTGGCATTGGCACCCAGTACCCTATTTAAAGCACAGCACAACTTAGGAGAGTTGCTGAGTGCTCGTCAGCTCCTATGAAGGACCTGACCTATGTTGTGTAACTTTGAGTTTCCCTGATTGCCCTTTGACTTTGCTCTTTGCCCTTTCAGTAGATATAGCCAGATCTCCTGCTACTGAACTTTGCTTGTGTCCTGACTTCTGCCTGCTATTTTGGTACCTTTGCTGCCCATCTGATACTCACTTTGGACTGGACTCTGACCCTTCTATTGATTTTTTAATTAACTTTTCTGTCCAGCTGTTGTTGACCTCAGATCATCCTTACCGTATCTCTGCTTCCTGCACCTGCAGGTTACTGTAACGGTCTGGCATACCAGCCTTCTGCATGAAATACGTATTATTCTTCAGTCTATGCTTTTTACCATGTCCCGGGTAAGACAGCATGCATGTGATGACTTCTCTATATATCTATATAACAAGCTCCTGAAGAACCTGTTGTCCTCCCCATGTTGTCTTTCCCTCCTTCAAAAACATGTTGAGCATTCAATACACAGGTGCCATTTGTTAAAGTTGACAATGTTATATGTCCAGAGGTCACTCCATCGGTGGTCTTTCTAGTGCAGAATATTTAGGACACAAGATGATGTGCCTATTTTAAAATGTTTGTATGTTTTAATACAGTGTTGTAATAAAATTTATATTGTTATCTATTTTGTGTATGTTAAGCCTTTGTACGGTACCATGAAAGTCCACAATAGCCTCTTTCCATTCTTCTTTCTGCTTCTCAGCAGAATTTAGACTGCCTTCAGACTGCTTGTTGTGTCTAGACCCACCACAGCACCCATGCCACTCTTGCTACACCTTGTCACCAACTCCAGCAGATAGTAGACAGGAAGAGTAAGAGAAACCCTCTAGTCAATTCAACCTCAACCAGGTAAATGACAAATAATGATTCTCTCCACATCGCCATGTGACTCTGTTGGTTGCCTAAGCAGCCAGTCACTAAGAACAAGTGCAGTCATGGAGTAGGAAAGTGAGTGAGTCACATGCTTCCTGTACTCAAAAGTATGGGTATTTGGGGGGGCGTGGCCGGATGTGATCGCGGCAGCAAGCACCTCTCCACAGCTCCGCACATCCTGACCTAATCCGCCGTCTTGGAGCTTTGTGCTCCGCTTTTACTGAGCACCATCACCTGGGGGAAGGTGTGGGGATTCCGGGCATGCCATCATCGGCCTCTAAGAAGCTCTGCAAAGAGCAGCGCGAGCAACACCAATCCCGCGCCACGAGGGAGGCTGAGCGAGTCTCTGCCTCCACCATCTTGCCTTCCCGGACGGCTTCCCAGCACGCCAGGCACGTGTCAGCGGGGATGGCACAACACGGGGAGGCAGCAGAGGAGAATGTGGACATGAATCCGGTGGATGAGCAGCAACATGCGGTGGACAATGATGCTATCACCAGACCTATCCTCGAGGCCATTAATGCTAGTAAGTCTGAATTGAATTGACCACTTATCCTCGGAGTGCACGCTGATTAGGCATGATCTGGACAAATTCAGGGGCAGGCTCACCGCGGCTGAGGATAGGATCTCCGGGGTGGAAGTTGCTGCACACACCCAGGGCAACCACATAGCAGAGCTCCAGGATTTGGTGCGGTCTCTTCAGCGCAGAGCAGATGATGCTGAGGACCGCCAAAGGAGAAACAAGATAAGAGTGGTGGGTCTGCCCGAGGGTACTGAAGGGGATAAACCGGTCCTATTTGCGGAAGCGCTGTTCAAATCATTACTTGCCCTGGAAGATCTGTCCCCCACCTACGTAGTGGAAAGAGCGCACAGGGTCCCCTCAGGCCGGAGACCGCCAGGAGCGTTCCCCAGACTGTTCCTGGTTATATTCTTAAACTACAGAGACAGGGATATGATTTTGGCTAAGTCCAGGAAGAAGCAGGACTTGCTATATGAGAACGCAAGGCTGATGCCGTTCCCTGATTTTTCGGCTGCCACTCAACAACAATGTCAGTCCTTTAATGGTGTCCGCAAAAGGCTCCATGAAAAGGAGATACAATATAGCATGCTGTACCCGAGCAGGCTCCAGATTCAATGCAAGGACAGCATGAGATTCTTTGATAAACCTGCTGAGGCCTGTGACTGGATGGACAAGGAACTCTCCTAAGCAAGCAGATACTTAATGGTTAACAAAAGTTATGACTGTTCTCTGGTTTCAAAGTTAATGGCACGAAGGTGTAAAGCGCATGTGAGAGGATTACACAATCCCGAACGGGACGTTGCTACAAAACCTACTCAATGCTGGACAGTTTTCCGAGGCCGCACCACTGAGGTTAGTATGCAGATTCGGTCTGGTACAAACGTCACTCAGTGAGAACCTGTCTGAAACCTGCTCGGCAAGCTGCGGACCCACCAGAACGTGGATGGTATCGTATAAAGGGGTTGATGCCAGAGTGGTGGTACATTCCTTATGGGGTTAAATTACTGTTACTGTGATTTTTTGCGCATGGATACTGAAACCCCGGAGGCCAATGATGGCCAGGGCTGGTCCACATGCTTTCCCATTGTCGCTGGTTGGGGGGAGGGGTGGGGGTTTTCCCATCTACATTGGGTCAATGATTTTTGTTGCTAATTTTTTGGTTTACCCCGCCCCCCCCCCCCCCCGGCACGTGACTCCCTTCTCCTAGGTAGTACGCAGACTCCAACACATTGCTCAGATGACCGGAGCACAAGGTGGTTGAAGGGCCACCAGAGAAGACAGTGCCAGACTTTCGATCGATGCGGTCGGACCGCACCACAAGTTTTTGCAAGTTTGTTTTTCGAATGAAGCTACATATCGGGACTCTTTTTTTTGTTTTTGAAAAGGTTACTGGTATAATAGCAGGGGGGGTAGGTATATTTGTCACAGCTCAGACGTCCATGTTGATATTGCAGCTCCTAGTTGGGGGAGACTTCACTGGTGTAATGGTTTTCAAGATTGTTGGGAGTCTGGTTCCACATACAGGTCCACATATATTTTGTTATGGCATGAACTTTGTTTTATGGGATAATGGCGGATAAACTAAAGATAATATTGTGGAATGTCAGAGGTAAATTTAAGAGGGCCACTGTATTCCAATATTTAAAACATGCTTAACCACACATAATTTTTTTCCAGGAAACACACCTTGAGGGGGCCGGAATATTGTCCCGTGGATTCAGAAAGCCCTGCACTCCATGTATTCCACTTTTGCCAGGGGTGTTTCTATGCTTATTAGCAAGGCTATTCCTTGTACAATTCATCAGGTCTTCTCAGACTCTGGGGGGAGATATGTGGTGGTGGTATTAGATGTATGCTATAGTAGATTGCTACTGGTGAATGTGTATGTGCCTCCTCCATTCCAGGTGCAACTGTTATATGACACGTCAGCTCACTTGGCTCAGTACCTACATCTACCCCTGGTTGTGTTGGGAGACTTCAACGCCATCCTGGATCCGGTGTTGGACTCCTCCAACCCGGGCAGGGGTAACTCGACTTAACTGATGGGATGGGATGCTGTAACGGGGCTGGTGGAGCTGTGGAGATAGAAACATTCGACAGTTAGATGTTATTCTCATGTTTCAACGGCCCACAAGTCTGCAGCACGAATAGACTTGGCCTTCGGTAATGGCAAAATGATGCAATATGTGGAGTGTGTTGACTACTTAGCAGGGGGGTTATCAGACCATAATCCTCTCTCCCTCACCCTGTCCTTTCCGGCGGGGTCGGGGAGGGGAGGATGGTCTCCGTGGACTGGCATCAGAATGAAGAGTTGGCGGCTCAACTGGATTCCACCATTCAGTCTTATTGGTCGGAGAATGTGGATACTACTGGGCCGCTGGTCTGCTTGGCGATGCCTTCATGGCGGTGGTCAGGGGAGAATGTATATCGGCCATTAAAACGGCCAGAGTTAATGATAATGAGGAACTTGACACCTTGAAGCTTATGTGGGATCCCCCACCGGGGCCTCGTATGAGAGTCTCCTTGAAGCCAGACGGCACCTGACTCTGCATCTCAAGGGGTTAACGAGCTCAGATCTAACCAAAAAGGCACATACGGTGTTTGCAGAAGGGGATAAGAATGGTAAACTCTTGGCTATGCTGGTGGGGGATCACCAGCCTGTTGCACATATACCCGCAATTAAACAGCAGACAGGGGATCTAGTCACTGATCCATCACTTATAATGCAGGAGTTCATGAACTTCTTTTCAAACTTGAACTCACCCATCTTACGGTATGACATTGGGGCGCTGGACTCCATGCTAGCAGAACTGCCCACCCCAAAAATATCTGAAGAAGACTGTGTAGCACTTGAGGCAAAAATAACGCTGACGGAGATCCAGGCGGCAATTTTTGCTTTCCCACCTAACAGGGCCCCAGGCCTGGATGGTTTGCCAGTAGATTTTTATAAAGCACATGTGGAACTGTTGGCCCCAAGATTGAATTGCTTGTTAGACTATTGCTTGGCAGCTCCTCCCTACCTGACTCAATGCTAGAGGCATTCATGATACTTTTATTAAAGTCAGGGAAGGACCCGACAGAATGTGCATCCTACTGTCCCATAGCCCTTTTAAACACGGATCTCAAGATCCTAACGAAAATACTGGCGACCAGACTAGCCAAGGTCATCCCTACGATAGTAAACATTGATCAAACAGGATTTATGCTGGGGAAATCGACGGACACAAACCTGCACAGACTTTTCACCCACTTACAGCTCCCAACGGGGGGTAACGATCGCAAAATAGTGGTTTCCATAGACATAGAGAAGGCATTCGACTCTGTTGACTGGGGATATATGCTTAGAGTGCTGGAGGCCATGGGTTTCAGGCCGGGGTTCCGACGCTGGATATCTATGCTCTATAGAAGCCCCAAGGTGGCCATTAGATTTGATTTGCGGTTATCAAGTTTCTTTGCGGTGGGCAGGGGCACCAGACAGGGTTGCCCACTGTCCCCTTTTTTGTTTGCTCTAGTAATGGAGCCCCTGGCCATCACTCTGAGATCCGCGGCAGGGGTCCAGGCAATTAGGGTGGGATCGGTTCGGGAATCACTGGCCCTCTATGCAGACGATATGCTCCTGTTCCTTAGTGACCCGAGGGACTCCCTAGACATCTTCGAGAAATTTACTACATACTCAGGACTTAGGGTTAATTGGAGTAAGTCGTCAATTCTACCGGTGCTTGCAAAAACCAAGGAAATGGCGGACCCCAACCTACCTTTACAGTAGGTCGAGTCTCTCAAATATCTAGGTGTACGGATTACTGCGAGTGTACAGGATTACCTAAAGTTAAATCTAATCCCTTTGATAGCACTGCTCAAGCAGAAAACACAGGCCTGGTGGGCGTGGCGGCCGCCGAGCAAGATGGCCGCATAGGAGACAGCTCCGTTCGACGCTGAGGGAATTCCTAATCGTATAGTGGCATTAGGAAGCACGACGAGCAGTATCCACCACTACCGCTTGCGGAAGTATCCCGCGATCGCCTGAGTATGGGGAAGAGGCAGCCCGAACAGCCACAAGCGGCGAAATTGCCGGATTTTTTCCCGGCGGTGCAGCGTGGCCCTCATCAACATGGCGACGGAAGGCACACCACTCCAAAGCACGGCGCAGCTACGCAGGTAAGCTCTGCGGAACTGCACAACAATACACAGAGCATGATGGGCATGCAGGGCACATCAGAGCACACAGACTCTAGCACAGCATCCTCTCCCTGTGATTCACCACAAACGAGGAGCCCGGTGAAGTCCAAACCTAGGCTGGAAATGGAATCACAGCAGGGGTTCTCCGTTCCCACACCAGCAATTAAGGTGAGCGGTATACAAAGCCAGGAGTCATATGCTGGAGCACAAATAGACCCTATGGCACAATTCCCCACTACAGGTCAGCCTCTCTTGGACAGCACCATGAAAGAGATGTTACTCTCTTTACGTTCATCCATTCAATCAGATATGATAGCATGTGTACAACAATGTAGAGAGGAAATACGAGATATAGGGGACAGAGTGCACCAGGTAGAAACCCGCATGTGTGATGTCACGACATCCTTTAACTCTCTTGTGGATTCCCACTCCGCACAACAACAAACGATCTCAAAAATACTTAACAAACTGGCAGACCTCGAAGATCGCTCTCGCAGAAACAACTTAAAGCTCAGAGGAATCCCTGAATCCATATCTGCACAACAACTCCCACAGTTTGTACAGGAATTGTTCCACGCAGCGGTTCCATCCCTCTCTCCATCGGATCTTACAAACGATAGAATCCACAGAGTACCAAAACAGAGTACCAAAACCTGCATTTCTCCCCCAAGAAATACCCAGGGACGTGCTATTAAGAATACATTTCTTCCTAGCGAAAGAAAAAATTCTAGAGGCTTTCCGTAGAGCAGAGAACTTGCCAGCCCAGGCTGCCAGTATCCAAGTGTTACCAGACTTGTCGCAGCATACGCTCCAACAACGGCATAACATGGCAACACTTACAAAAGCTCTGAGAAACAACAAGCTGGTTTATAGATGGAAATATCCAGCCAAGCTCATCATATCCTACCAAGGCTCCAATCACACTGTTAACTCCTTGGACGAAGGGATCCAGCTCCTAAACAAATGGCAAATTTTGATTCCGGAACAACATCAGGAATTGCCCACTACCCCACATCAGCTAACCACCACTGGGAAATTATTGCCAGACTGGAAGGTCATGTCGCAACGCAAAACATCAAATAGACGTAAATGATCAGTCCCAGACTGGGTTAGCAGTGCTTCAATCATCTCAGTTTTATTCCCCCAGCGGACGAAATATTGTGGTACTTAACACCGTACCGAGACCCCGTTGTATTAGGCAGAAGATGCCTGTCCTTTGGACCTTTCTTAGTTACCCTTCCCTGTTTTGCCTTTGTTTCTGGCTAATCACATTACTCTTCGTGTTCCCCGTTGGGAACACAATAGTTTTTTCTCAACATGTACTTCTACAGCGGAACCTTCAACCCAGGCTCAACAGGAGCATATTGTACGGACACAAGGAGAGCAACAGTGTCCTCATGTACCCTTGCATCGCAACTTGCAAGATACCGAATGATTCCCACACCATTTGAAACTACCAGGCCTTTCCACCTCTCACTACAATATATTGGATGACAGTGATCGACAACATACAATTCCATATTTTAGAAACTTAAGGCTGTATCAATAAACGCAAGAGGACTAAACCACTCAGCCAAGAGGAGATCAATTTGGAGAGAAGCTACTTCCCATAAAGCAGACCTTTTGGCTGTACAGGAAACCCACTTCCACGCGTTGGCCGCTCCGAAATGCTCCCACCCCAACTTCCCACATATTTTCCAGGCTTCAACACAAGCGAAAAAGAGAGGAGTGTTGTTGGTTATAAGGGACACGGTATCCTTTGCTCTCAAGCGATCAGTGATTGACCCACAAGGCCGCTTTATAATCTTAGTATGCACTGTTAACAACTTGCCTGTAACCTTAACTAATGTATATGTTCCAAACTCGCACCAAGTTAAATTTATCAGGAAATTTATAAACAAAATAAACCAGGTGCGAGAGGGGAACATATTAATATGTGGGGACTTCAACACAATACTAGATAGTAAGATGGACACTACTTTGCTGACGAGGAGACAATCCCCCCTATTCAGGGACCTCCTTGTCAGGGAAGAGCTTATTGATGTATGGAGGAGTAAAAATGCTAATGATAAATCATATACCTTTTATTCTCCCAGACACAACTCTTATTCAAGAATAGATTTGTTTTTGGTTGACATAATACTGTTGCAAAGTATCTCCAACTCTGAAATACTGGGAATAACTTGGTCTGACCATGCTCCAATCTCGATCCAAATCGAAGGGGGGAGTTCCTTTGCAACATCCCATATTTGGAGGTGCAACAATAGAGTGTTACAAGACCCGGAGTTCCATAGTGAAATCTCCCTAAACATAGAAAATTACTTCACATTTAATACAGACGAGGCTACTGGTACGTTTACCAATTGGAACGCCCACAAGGCGTTCATGAGAAGAATTCTCATTAAAATCAATGCTAAGCTGAAACAAAAATACTCATCCAAAGTATTTGAGCTTCTTAGCAAAATTCAGACTCTGGAAACACAAAATCAGACATGTCCCTCCCTTTCTTTAGCGTCTGCACTATCCGATTTAAGAAATAAATTAAGAGAAATGCTGAGTACCCAACATGACTATTTTATGAGGAAACGAAAATTTAATTACTATGCTAATAACAACAAAGCAGGTAGACTACTAGCTAATAGGTTAAAAAAGAGAACTAGAACTAGTATACCTCACATTTTTCACCCCAACACGTCAGCTAAACGAATTAACCCACAAGAAATAGCGGACGCGTTCGCAGACTATTATTCAGCATTGTACAACCTAAAGTCAGACCAGGATACACCCCAACCCCTATCAGAAGACATAGAAAAATTCCTGTCTCAATTAAAGCTCCCGACGTTATCTGACAGTCAGTTAATCTCGTTAAACGCCCCGTTCACTCCAGAGGAAATAGAAAAGACAATTTTATCATCACCCTCAGATAAAACCCCTGGGCCGGATGGCCTAACCAATGCCTATTATAAAATGTTTAGACAAATACTCCTCTCCAAGTTAACTCTGTTATTCAATAAAATAATGACTTCAGGTGAAGTACCAGAGGAGATGTTAAAAGCCTATATAATTACACTTCCCAAACCAGGAAAAAATCCAGATATGCCAGCTAATTTTCGCCCGATATCTCTTCTAAACACCGATATCAAGCTATATGCTAAGGCATATATAGCCACAAGGCTGTACGACATTCTACCATCCCTAATAAATCAGGACCAAACAGGCTTCACTAAAGGCCGACAAGCCACAGACGCCACAAGACGTCTTATTAACATCATTCATTTAGCCGAAACCAAAAAAACACCTTCTCTGCTCCTGTCTTTGGATGCAGAGAAGGCATTTGACCGAATTCATTGGGGATATATGGAAAAAGTGCTCCATAAGTTTGGTTTTAGAGACCATTTCGTATCTGCGGTTCTGGCCCTATATTCATGCCCCTCAGCTCAAGTTCTTACAACTGGATTACTATCGAAAAAATTCATGATCACCAATGGAACCCGCCAAGGGTGCCTGCTCTCTCCATCTATCTTTAACTTGATGATGGAACCCTTGGCGGAAACTATTCGGTCACATCCACACATTTCAGGCTTTAAGATTAACCAAACTTCACATATCATCAACTTATTTGCGGATGATGTCATTTTACTTTTATCTAACCCGCTAGTGTCGCTTCCCTTCGCACACGAAGTTCTCCGCACTTTTAGTAATATCTCGTATTACAAAGTAAACTTCAATAAATCGGTCATCTTGGATCTAAGTATAAACCCGCATACTCATACACATTTAAAACATCAACTACCTTATAGTTGGGCAGATGGCTCCATTTCCTATTTAGGAACTACAATCACAGCCAAAGTATCTCAATTAGCTGAAGCAAATATCAAACCACTTATAAATGATATTCGTGCACTTTTGAATCGAATATCTAAAACAGAGGTCTCTTGGGTCGGAAGGATCGCAGCTTTCAAAATGTTAGCCCTTCCGAAAATCTTGTATATCTTTCGACCAAAAATCCCAATCCCCTTCAAGACTTCACAACTCAATGAACTCCAAGCACTGCTTAGACACTATGTGTGGCAGGGGAAGAGAGCGCGGTGCCCCCACACTTACCTTATCCAGCACAGGAAAGCAGGAGGAATAAGGATGCCAGAAATTAAAGACTGGGCTAATCTCCTAACTCAACTCAAACAAGGGTTTAAAACGCAAGATACACCGCACTGGGTGAACATAGAATTGGCCTTCTCTAAGGTCACCTATATAGGTCATTTATTACTGGCTGATAGCTGGAAACCAACCAATATAACATGTGACTCCCCTACCATACAAGCGTCGATACTTGCATGGAGATATTTAACCACTCATACAAATTACGAGTCCTCCATACCCCCTATTAGAATTCCACTGGAAACACTAAACACCCTCCTCCCCTATAGCTCCTTTACCAAATGGAAAGAGAAAGGATTACTCTGGGTAGATGAACTGCTTGAGCAAGATACTCTTATAACATTCAACGTATTACAGAAAAAATACGATCTTCCTAGCAACAGTGCACATTTACACAGACAACTTGCGTCTTTATTTTCTAAATGCCCTCCTCCCCTTTTAGGTATCCATCCAACATTATTGCAATTGTACACAGCACCTGAGTACAAAAACGCAAGATACACCGCACTGGGTGAACATAGAATTGGCCTTCTCTAAGGTCACCAATATAGGTCATTTATTACTGGCTGATAGCACATTTACACAGACAACTTGCTATAGGGGAGGAGGGTGTTTAGTGTTTCCAGTGGAATTCTAATAGGGGGTATGGAGGTTTAGTAATTTGTATGAGTGGTTAAATATCTCCATGCAAGTATCGATGCTTGTATGGTAGGGGAGACACATGTTATATTGGTTGGTTTCCAGCTATCAGCCAGTAATAAATGACCTATATTGGTGACCTTAGAGAAGGCCAATTCTATGTTCACCCAGTGCGGTGTATCTTGCGTTTTTGTACTCAGGTGCTGTGTAAAATTGCCATAATGTTGGATGGATACCTAAAAGGGGAGGAGGGCATTTAGAAAATAAAGACGCAAGTTGTCTGTGTAGATGTGCTATGAGCCAGTAATAAATGACCTATATTGGTGACCTTAGAGAAGGAAAGGTATAGGTTTGTTCTACAACACTCTCCATCAGAAACAAGAGCTTATTAAAACCCCTCCCATGAAGGCATGGGAAAAAGACCTCAATCAGGTCTTCAGCCCCGATAAATGGTCAATTATGCTAAAAATCACATACTCTTCCTCGCACTGTATTAACCACTGGGAACTAGCACAAAAGGTTTTGGCGAGATGGTACAAGACACTGCACCAACTCGCCAAGATGTATCCAACTCACTCCTCCTTGTGCTGGAGAGATTGTGGTAACCCAGGTACGATCTTTCATATTTTCTGGAATTGCAAAAATCTCTTTAGTTATTGGAGGAAAATATTTAGTATAGCAGCCGAAGTTACGGGAATTTTGAAAGTCCCTGAACCTGCACTAGCTATCCTTCTTCTAGGAATCGATGAATACCCACCACAGTATAGAACTGTACTGATCCACTTAATGAACACAGCTAAACTAGTGGTAGCTAGGCATTGGAGAAGTAAATTCTCCCCCAATCCTTCAGAAGTGGTAGCCTAAGTGAACCTTAATTATCATTTTGAGAGAATGCTAGCCATTAGGAACAACTCTTGCGAATTATTTGATAAGAAATGGGAATGCTGGAAAGAATGGTATAAAAAGTAACTAATGTGAGGTATTTTTTTTGAATTTTGCATATGTTGAATTTTGTTTTTATATACATCGTTCATGGTGAAGGCAATTTGTATTAATAACGGATAGGGTTGGATATGGCGTGAAGGATAAGAGGGAGGTGGGCGGTGGACTCCAGCCCCATAGATACAGCGAGAACCCAGTAGGGGTATCGGTGGGGCAGGGAGTGGGCGCCTATCTTCCCCGGGAATAGATAAGTTCTATACGAGATTCATTGCCATTATAGGATCATCTCCTTGTTTCAAGACAATAATTCATTTGGAGGATCCATTAATAACAATAATAATAATACTAATAACAATAACAGTACTAATCATTGAAAACTGTTTTTGTATTGTTAAATATTACTGTGTACTTTGATATATGTTGAAACTTAATAAAAATTATAAAAAGAAAAAAAAAAGAAAACACAGGCCTGGGCCAAATTACCTCTATCACTAATAGGTAGAATTAGTCTGTTTAAAATGAAACTCTTAGGCCGCGTACACACGGGCGGACTGTTCGCCCAACTTTGTCCGCTGAACAGTGTTTCAGCGGACAGTCCGCTCGTGTGTGGGCTTCAGCGGACAGTTTCAGCGGACAGTCTGACGAACAAAGTTTTTCGGAATTTCCGTAAGACTGTCCGCTGAAACTTGGTTTGAGCGGACAGTCCGCTCGTGTGTAGGCTTGTTCGATAAACTAAGTCTCGCGCATGCTCAGAAAGAATTTACGCGGCGAAGGTTGCATTGCAGTGTATTGGACTTCGAATTTCTCGTCCCGTCGTACGTGCCATTCACGTCATAGCGCAAGTTTTCAGCGGACTGTTCGTTCGTCGTGTGTGGTCAAGTCCGTTCATGCTAATTTTGAACGGACTGTTTGTCAAACTGTTTGACGAACCTAGTTGGGCGGACAGTCCGCCCGTGTGTACGCGGCCTTACTGGTAATTCTCTACTTTCTTAGACATGCACCAGTATGGATACCAAAATCATTCTTCAAACAATTAGACGGTATTATTGGAATGTTTCTATGGGCACCAAAACCGCCTAGGATAGGACTTAAAGTACTTCAGGAACCGGGCGACCAGGGTGGGTTGGCATTACCGGATTGGCTCAAATACTATCTAGCAAGCCAAATGGTGTTTGCACATAGATGGCTGCTTGCGGATGATGGGGATGCAGCCACGGTGTTGGAAGCTGCCCATCTGGGATCCTACGAAAGTCTGTGTTTGACTCTATTTCGGGGTGCAGAATCAGACTTACCCATGACAATGACGATGAAGGCCACCGTTAGGGCATGGGAAATGGCAGTTAAACTAGCATCCCCCAGCTATACAGGACTGTCTCCATCCACCCCCCTGTGGATGAATCATAAACTACCCCACTTTTATGGCTTACCTGATCCCATGACGTGGGCGGTGAAAGGGGTCAAGACTCTTGGGGACATTACGAATTTGGGAGAATTGCAGACCTTTTCCCAATTACAGATAAGACATGCCCTTCCCAATTCTTATTTTTTTAGTTTTTTCCAGCTCCGCCACGCATATCAGGCACAGTTTGGTGTGTTAAAGGTGGAATCTCTACCTTCGACACTTGAATCGCTGTTGTCGGTGGGAGACCCGCCTAAAACGGTTTCAGTGACTTATAAGGAATTTTTTAAAATCACACCGAGGTCAGTAGTTAGTTGTAGGAGTAAATGGGAAGCTGAAGTTTCAGAGGTACAGGGCAAGGACTGAGATAATCTATGGACTCAGCCTTTTCAACATTTAGTATCAGCCAGGCACAGGCTGATTCAGTTTCAATTTTTGCATAGAAGCTACTATACACCGGCCAGGATTGCCAAAATATATGCCAAGGAGGTGGCGGAATGTTGGAGATGCTCCTTTTCTCCAGCGGACGCTAATCATATTTTCTGGCACTGTCCTTATATCCAAAGCTTAATGGAGGGTGGGGTTACAAGATGTATCTCAGATGTGTTGGGGATCCCTATTCCGTTGACAATATGGGTATGTTTGTTGGGTTTGGTGGAAGAGGTGGTTCCTTCAAGGGCACTGAGAACATTGCTCACTGTTCTTCTATTTTATAGCAAGAAGGCCATACTGTTTAAGTGGAAGTGTAGGCAAGCCCCGAAACTTAGTTTTTGTAAGAGTCTGATTAATTCCATGTTACCATACTATAAAACAACATACAGAGCAAGAGGATGTGGGAAAAAGTTTGACAAGGTTTGGAAGGCGTGGTACAAATCAACTAATACAGTAGGCTAAAATGGAACCTTGAGGTCATGGAACGTCACCCGGGGCTGAGTCCAGGGGAGGCGTAGAGGTATAGTAACACCGAGGTCATTCCAACAAAAAACCTTGCTGGGCTACATGACTTAATGGGAAACTGAAAGGTGGAACCTAAAGACTGGACGGGGAATCTTCTGCAGGGAACCTACACTCTAGGAGGGAAGTCTGAGCTGTGACAAAGGTGGATGGGAGGGGGGAGGTTGGGGATGGTTCTATAGGTTTTGTGGGTTTTGGAAGGGAATGTTGGTAACTTGTTTGGCCCTGCGAGGCCGAGTGGCTGGGTGTCTGTTATGTTGACAGGACCCAGCAGCTGTTGTACTGTTTTTTTTTTAAAATATGCAATGAAAAGAAATGTATAAAAAAAAGTATGGGTATTACTCTTTGCTCTTAGTGGCTGAACTGAATAGTAAAGTATAAGGAAAATTACCAAAGGGAGCTGGGGAGGATAACAGGTAAAGCAGAATTAAACCCAGTGATTTAAAGTGGAATTTCAGGCTAAACCTAACCAGTCTTAAAAAAAATGCTCTCTTCTCTCCTAATACCTATGCTGACTAACCTGTGTAAAAAAGATGTGTAAATGTACCAATTTTCAGCCTGCTCAGGTCTGGTCACTTGATCCGCATCCTATGTATCAGTCAGCAAAGTTGTAGGGGAAATGAGGGAGTGCGAACGATGGATGGGATATAAGAGCCTATGGGTAAAGTCTCCGATCCAGGCTTTACCAGCCGTCATCATGCATTCTCCTCTCTCCCCTGCAGCCACCACTGGCTGACATACGGCTCATGTGACTGGACTGGGACTGGACTAAAAATAGGTAAGCATATACATCTTTCTTTCACAGTTTAGTCAACATAGCTGTTAGAAGGGGGAGAGAGCATTGTTAAGACTAGTTAGATTTAGCCTGGAATTTTAAAGTCAAGGCAACTGAGCTGTCAAGTCATCAAATTTCTGGTGTCATAACTGATCACATGTGCAGCAACATGGCAACTGCAGATCAAACAGAGGCTAAAATGCAGCTTTCTTGATTAAAGGATAGGGGGGTTTACTTCCACCTTAAGTGAATGTGTTGGTTTGCTTGTCCTGCATGAGCAAGGCACAGATTCACTTTATGCTGTCAGCATTTAATAAATATGACCCCTCATTGAATGAGATAACCCTTGATTTAATTATGACTCTTAGGGGCATATTCATAAAATGCAGTTGAATCTAGAAATATCTGACCTGCCTAGATTTGCCTGCACTTAACAGTTTGCTTTTCAACTACAATGATTGGTGGGGAACAACCCAACTGGCAAATATGTGGCAAATGTAAAAAAATTCATTTCTGAAGGCTTTTATTTACAAACGCAAGTCATATAACACAATTTAGCAATTACAAAAACTGTTTTAGTTATGGATAGAATGGGGAAGAGCTTGTCTGTCTGGTTTATTGGCTGCTGTCTGTGTCTAGCTGTGGAGCATTCTCTTTACTTGGTATTACAAAGGGAAGGAAAATTAGCTCTATATCAGGTATCATCAGAACAGGTGTTCCCATTGGAAGATGTCCCTGCACTTTTTGATGTGGTGACTATAAAAAATATGTTGGGTATCCCACCACTTTCTGTCCCGGTGACAATGGTCACCAGGACAAACAAGGAGAACGAACTTCTCCAGACAGACAGCATTATTCTACCCCTTCACCACCCAATCCAAAACTAAGAGAAAACGTTTTAATTAGAGATACACATAAAACGGAAGCACATGAAATATTTTTTTCTAAATCTATTTTTGACAAGTCAATCAACATTAGGGTACAGACCATCCATAAAGTACCTCTGTCGCCAAGCATGGCTGCCGCAACTTGATGATGTCCAACTTTTGTGCTGCTCACGTAAACTTGCAATAAAGCAAACAGCACAATTCTGTGGGAAACAACCAAAAAAACTATTTGCTAATGCTGTTTACAAAATGCTCTGAGAGTTTACAGCTTCCCATATGCTAGGGAAACCGTTAGATTACAAACCAATGTCTGGAGGCTTCAGACAATATGGCAAGGAAGTTAATGCAATTGAACCAAGGAAACAGCTATGACTACACACTCTATAAAATAACCGTAATTCATCATTCAGAAAACAATGGAAAGAAAACGTTCCTGCTTTGCCAGTTATAACATTATCAATCAGCTTTCTCTGACAGGTTAATGCTGTTGTGAATATTAGGCTTGCAACATTAAAAGTAACCTTAGTCTCCCTACATGAGCATTTTTAGATGGGACACAACCATTACTTATGAAAGCGCTGCTTGGGTGAGAAGATAAAGTGATATAAGCCTGTCACTGCCAGACTGACCATCAACATACTGCAATGCGCAACCAATAAAAGATCCTCTGGCAATGAAATGTTAAAGGGATACAGAAAGGCACATTACCCTGGCTTGTATTGCAAAAGATAATGTACTTCTATTCATAGTTCAGCGCACTTCAAAGGAAAAGAATGAATTCAAATATTATCTCAAAATATTCTTTTCTGTATGCATACAATGTTATTTTATCACAACTGGATGATCACAATAGTTCTAAAGCTTTCTGGTGCTGAATTAACAAGTTTTGCTTATAATACTTTAAAACTTTATTTTTATGTAAATCATAGTGTCCTCTGGATGTCCACAATCCTATACACAATTCGAAAAGCCTGCCATCCAAAAATATGTACATAAAAGTTTTTGCTGTTTTTGGAGAGGGTTATGTGCCATAATTGCCCCAAGGGCCTGTCATATGTTTTCCAGGACCACCAGCTGCATGCTCATGTAGCATGTTAGCAAGAAGGGAGAAGGGAGGGCCAAAGAAATTTGTGTCGCCCACCTATGGGATCGTGGCTGAATATATGTTTAACTTTGACAGTTAGGGCAGTTAAAAAAAAAAATATATATATATATATATATATATATATATATATATATACACATATAAAATAATAAAATAGGATTGGTTAGAGTCATATTTTTAAATTGGCACGAGCAAAGCACTATATAAAGAAATTCAAGTGTGCAGTAAACAGTCGGCAGAAGAGCAGAGCAGCAAAGAAGAAGATGTATCCCGCTCTCCCACCTATCGTCGTGGCCTCTCTTTATATGGTTAGTCCTTTTCTCTTGAAAAGGGACAGTTATATATATATATATGTATGGACTTGTGTGTATAGTTCAAGCTGTTATGGCTAAGTTAATTATATTGTAGTAAAAGTACATTTGATGAGTTGGTATACCTGATATGAATTATTTTTTTATAGATTTGAAGTTGGTTTTAAAATAAATGCCAAATATTATGTTAAAAATGGACAACTATCCCTAAATCCTCAGTTCATTTTAGAGGAATTCTTCACTTTTTATTCTAAATGCTAAAGGCCCATACACACGATCAGACTTTTTGACAACAAACATGCAAATTAGCTGTTTTGGAGCAACATCCGACCGTGTGTACGCTCCATCGGACAAACTTTTTCGGTTTTCATCTGACTTTTGTTGGCTGTGCGAACGGACAAACTTTCTGGCAACAAAAGTCTGATGGAGCAAAGTCTGATCGTGTGTACAGAAAACCATAGGACTTTTGTACAAAGTACAAACACGCATGCTCAGAACCAATGCAAAAGATCAGACAACAATACAGAAGTTGACCAAAGGTGGCGGTACAGAGCAGAAAAAACACGTGATTTGGTGAAAGTTGGCTGAAAAAGTCCTGCCGTGTGTATGCAATACAAGTTCTTGCCTGACACCCTTTGTACAAAAATCCACAGGAAAGTTTGTACAAAGTCCGATTGTGTGTATGAGGCTTAAGAATCTTCTAGACCTTTCCCCAAAGACAAGGCAAAGGACTTCCATGATCTCCAGCTTTCTACAGTAGCTCGAGCTCATGCGGAGTTAATGGAAGCAGAATTCATAGTAGCGGAAATAGTAACCGCTATCAAAAACCTTAACCCATTGAAATTGCCAGGCCCAGATGGATTCTCCGGTCATTACTATCACAATTACACTGAGATCCTGACACCCCATTTGTGCTCATATTTCAATGAGCTGAGAAAGAGTTCTCCCATACCACCGTATGAGAACATTGCCTTTATTCAAGACATCCCCAAACCAAACAAAGACCTTGGAGATTGTGTAAATTACTGCCCAATCTTGTTGATTAATGCCAACTTTAAAATAATGCTATTGCTATACATAGAGGAACCAGACAGGGTTGCCCCTTGTCCCCTATATTATTCATTGTGGCATTGTAGCCATTAGCAATCAAAATCCGAAAGAGTCAGGCTATACAGGGGGTCAATTGTGGGGATCGTGAACACAAAAGTGCGCTGTTTGCGGGTGATATACTGATGCTCCTCTCTTCCCCAGTTACCTCAATACCCAATCTGCACCTAGTGCTACGGCACTTTACTTCTGTCTCTGGTCTACAAGTAAATCATTCTAAGTCCCATGCTCTAAACATCCTCTAAAGCTCCATACACACTACCAGATTTTCTGCTGATTTTTTCCTTCAGATTTACCAAAACCATGTCGTGAAAGGGCCTGCCTGATTGCATACAAATTTAAACTCCTAAGGTTTGACCTCATATAATATGGTTTTGGTAAATCTGAAGGAAAAAATCAGCAGAAAATCTGATGATGTGTATGGGGCTTTAGAAACACATATAGTCCAAGCCTTGCAAAACTCATTCTCCTACAAGTGGCAACCTGAAGCCCTCCCATATTTAGGCATCTCTCTAACCCAGTCCCTCCAAACACTATATCGGAAAAATTACCCTCTCCTATGCAAAAGATTAAGGAAGGACCTTAAATGATGGTCCAACAACCCCCCATCATGGTTCAGTCTATTGTATTCGGTCAAAATGAATATTTTGCTGAAAGTGCTATACTTATTTACAACGCTGCCTGTAATGTTACCTATGTCTGTCTTAAAGACATTTCAAACACAGTTGTTACAATTTATATGGGGAAATAAAAGACCCAGGGTGAACAGGCACACTTTATACACACTTAAATTAAGGGGGCGATTAGGAGTACCGGACTTGGTCAAATACTATCAGGCTGCACAATTGGCACAGTTGCTCCATTTCCATTCACAACATTCCCAACCGCTCTGGATGTCATTGGAGTTATCTCTTTATCCTAATAAGGAGATCAGCTGCTTTATGTGGATGCGACCAAAGGACACGCTGGTCATGCTGTGTCCAAACCTATCATTTTCATTGAAACTATGGGATAGACTCCTGGTCATACACAAATTTAAATCTCCACACACCCCATTGGCTCCCCTGCTTGGTAACCCCTCATTCACCCTGGGTCTTCACCCAAAATTTCACCTGGGGGACCAACAAAGGCTTACTACGAATTG
Source organism: Lithobates pipiens (assembly GCF_037356315.1). Taxonomy (NCBI): domain Eukaryota; kingdom Metazoa; phylum Chordata; class Amphibia; order Anura; family Ranidae; genus Lithobates; species Lithobates pipiens. Next base: position 465,138,614 of record NW_027507748.1, read on the forward strand.
TGGATTTTTGTGATTATAGAGGAGTTCTGTCAAAACAATCCCTTCACGAATGACACCAGCTTCCTAATTTGCAATTATACCAATGCACTCAGCTCACACTAAATCACACCTCAGATCTAACCTCTTCAACACCAATGGAATATCTATGCAGGAGTTTCGACAATCACACTGGTCACATATTCAAAATGTATTCCATATTGACTTCTGCATCCAAACATTATTTGGATGCAGAGGTCAATTATGCTATTTTATATGCATAAATGGTAGCAGGACCTGGAGGAGACTCTGGATGTTGAGGATTGGAGTAAGATAGCACAAAGTATATCTAATGCCGCGTACACACGGTCGAACTGTTTGATGTACTTAGTCCGTCATACAATCCGACGGACAATCCGTCGTACTTTCCACTGAACGGACTTGACCACACACGGATACACAAACAGTCCGTCGAAAGCTTGCGCGATGACGTGTACAGCACGTACGACGGGACTAGAAATAGGAAGTCCAAGACACAGCAAAGCACCCTTCCGCCGTGTAAATCCTTTCTGGGCATGCGCCATTCTTAGTCCGTCGAACTAGCATACTGACGACCGTATTGTCCGCTGAAACCAAAGTACGACTGACAGATTTTTGGAAAAACCGAAAATCTTAGTACTCCGGACTGCACGCTGAAAAGGTCCGCTGAAGCCCACACACGAGCGGATTGTCTGCTGAAATGTGTTTCAACGGACTAAGTACGTCAAACAGTTTGACCGTGTGTACGCGGCATTAATCATATATTAATATCTCCCTGATTGAAGTGAACTATATGATGCCTCTGTGGTGGAACATGGTGCCGGCGAGAGTAGCGTCCTTAATTGATGGGGCATCCCGCTTCTGGATTCATACCTAGAATTTAATTTAGTCACTCACTAAAGTAAACATCATTAAATCCTCACTGCAGGCACTGTTGGGGCGCCCGGTAAAGGGGACGTCAAGACACACAAAGAGACTTATAGCCTTTATATTTGTAGCTGCCAGGGTCTCCATAGCCAGGTCATGGAAATCTCCCACAGTTCCCTTCAACTTACTAAGGTCCAAATTATCTTGGATAATGGTAAACAAGTGCCTATCAATGACTCTAAATTATAAACTTGTCCCATTTGAATAGACTTGTGACCCCTGGAATTTAATACCTGTCAAATACCCTATGAGACAGCTATGCGATGTATACAGCTATGCAATGTCTAACCCCCCCCCCCCCACACACACACACACACACATACCTTTTCTTTCCCCGTTTTTTTTCTCCTCTGGGATAGGGTGCACCTTTCTCTCTCTAATGCTTTAATGCTTTGTTTCTCTTCTCTTCACCTATTAACTATATCCTCTTTATTTGTCCTACCATATTTGCTCTTCATGGTTACTCAGGTCAGCTGGGGTATCCTCGACTACCTGAGAGTTAAGACTGGCCAGTACTTCAAACAGGTTTCTTGAGTTCCTCACAATTAGTGATGGACGAACGTTTCGCCCGGCGGTCGTTTCGCGGCGAATTTCCGACATTCGCGGTCCGCACGTTCGAACGCCTTTTTCCGTCGTTCGCCGCGGCGGACTTACGTGTTTAATGTATACAAGAACTTTAACCTTTGGTGACACGTTTATCATGTGATACAGGACAGCCAATTGAGACATGACAGCACATGGACACTTGTACATTCCCCCTAACCTATAAATACACCCGATCCGGTGGCCATTTTACATTCTTTCTTCTGTTACGATAGGGACAGGTTCCTGTGTGGAGTAGGGAGAGATAAACCACTAGCTATTTGGTACACAAAAGTTCTTTTCAGGACTGGTATAGGTGTTAGGTGTTGATAGGTTTGCTGTGCTGCTGATTCTTGCAGCAGCCTGAGTGTCTTTTGTTAGTTTAGAGAAAGGGAAAGGACGGTGTATGCTACAGGGACAGCCAGATTAGTCTTTCATCATCATCATCATCATCATCATCATTAGCTGTTACTATCAAGGTCCACAAAAGAGCTGTTCCAGTAACCACTAATCGTTCTCTTTTTTTGCCAATTTGTATAGGGACAGGAAGGAAGCAGTGTTGTCAGGCAGTGAGGGTAATTTTAAAGACTTGCTGTTATTATTAGTTCCACAAAGGTTCTTTTCAGGACTGGTATCAGTGGTACAGTAATAGGCTTGTACATGTATAATATTCTTTCTTCCAAATATAGAAAGGATATTATACTTGACTGCTGCCCTTCTGCTGCAGTCTGCTAAACATTCACAACTCACTTGTTCCACAAAAGTTCTTATAAGGACTGGTAACTTGGTATAGGGTGCTACGGTACATAGGCTTGAGTGCGGTACAGTCTGCTGTTCTGTAAGGACCGCTATCGGTCCACAATAGATAGGGTTGACGTGCACCACTGCTGACCGCTGCCCTATACTGCAGCAGTCCTTCAGCGGTATAGGGACTGACGTACAGTCTGCTAATCACTAACACACAACCTGCTTGTTCCACAAAAGTTCTTATAAGGACTGGTAACTTGGTATAGGGTGCTACGGTACATAGGCTTGAGTGCGGTACAGTCTGCTGTTCTGTAAGGACCGCTATCGGTCCACAATAGATAGGGTTGACGTGCACCACTGCTGACCGCTGCCCTATACTGCAGCAGTCCTTCAGCGGTATAGGGACTGACGTACAGTCTGCTAAACACTAATACACAACCTGCTTGGTCCACAAAAGTTCTTATAAGGACTGGTAACTTGGTATAGGGTGCTACGGTACATAGGCTTGAGTGCGGTACAGTCTGCTGTTCTGTAAGGACCGCTATCGGTCCACAATAGATAGGGTTGACGTGCACCACTGCTGACCGCTCACCTATACTGCAGCAGTCCTTCAGCGGTATAGGGACTGACGTACAGTCTGCTAATCACTAACACACAACCTGCTTGTTCCACAAAAGTTCTTATAAGGACTGGTAACTTGGTATAGGGTGCTACGGTACATAGGCTTGAGTGCGGTACAGTCTGCTGTTCTGTAAGGACCGCTATCGGTCCACAATAGATAGGGTTGACGTGCACCACTGCTGACCGCTGCCCTATACTGCAGCAGTCCTTCAGCGGTATAGGGACTGACGTACAGTCTGCTAAACACTAATACACAACCTGCTTGGTCCACAAAAGTTCTTATAAGGACTGGTAACTTGGTATAGGGTGCTACGGTACATAGGCTTGAGTGCGGTACAGTCTGCTGTTCTGTAAGGACCGCTATCGGTCCACAATAGATAGGGTTGACGTGCACCACTGCTGACCGCTCACCTATACTGCAGCAGTCCTTCAGCGGTATAGGGACTGACGTACAGTCTGCTAATCACTAACACACAACCTGCTTGTTCCACAAAAGTTCTTATAAGGACTGGTAACTTGGTATAGGGTGCTACGGTACATAGGCTTGAGTGCGGTACAGTCTGCTGTTCTGTAAGGACCGCTATCGGTCCACAATAGATAGGGTTGACGTGCACCACTGCTGACCGCTGCCCTATACTGCAGCAGTCCTTCAGCGGTATAGGGACTGACGTACAGTCTGCTAAACACTAATACACAACCTGCTTGGTCCACAAAAGTTCTTATAAGGACTGGTAACTTGGTATAGGGTGCTACGGTACATAGGCTTGAGTGCGGTACAGTCTGCTGTTCTGTAAGGACCGCTATCGGTCCACAATAGATAGGGTTGACGTGCACCACTGCTGACCGCTGCCCTATACTGCAGCAGTCCTTCAGCGGTATAGGGACTGACGTACAGTCTGCTAAACACTAATACACAACCTGCTTGGTCCACAAAAGTTCTTATAAGGACTGGTAACTTGGTATAGGGTGCTACGGTACATAGGCTTGAGTGCGGTACAGTCTGCTGTTCTGTAAGGACCGCTATCGGTCCACAATAGATAGGGTTGACGTGCACCACTGCTGACCGCTCACCTATACTGCAGCAGTCCTTCAGCGGTATAGGGACTGACGTACAGTCTGCTAAACACTAATACACAACCTGCTTGGTCCACAAAAGTTCTTATAAGGACTGGTAACTTGGTATAGGGTGCTACGGTACATAGGCTTGAGTGCGGTACAGTCTGCTGTTCTGTAAGGACCGCTATAGGTCCACAATAGATAGGGTTGACGTGCACCACTGCTGACCGCTCACCTATACTGCAGCAGTCCTTCAGCGGTATAGGGACTGACGTACAGTCTGCTAATCACTAACACACAACCTGCTTGTTCCACAAAAGTTCTTATAAGGACTGGTAACTTGGTATAGGGTGCTACGGTACATAGGCTTGAGTGCGGTACAGTCTGCTGTTCTGTAAGGACCGCTATCGGTCCACAATAGATAGGGTTGACGTGCACCACTGCTGACCGCTGCCCTATACTGCAGCAGTCCTTCAGCGGTATAGGGACTGACGTACAGTCTGCTAAACACTAATACACAACCTGCTTGGTCCACAAAAGTTCTTATAAGGACTGGTAACTTGGTATAGGGTGCTACGGTACATAGGCTTGAGTGCGGTACAGTCTGCTGTTCTGTAAGGACCGCTATCGGTCCACAATAGATAGGGTTGACGTGCACCACTGCTGACCGCTGCCCTATACTGCAGCAGTCCTTCAGCGGTATAGGGACTGACGTACAGTCTGCTAAACACTAATACACAACCTGCTTGGTCCACAAAAGTTCTTATAAGGACTGGTAACTTGGTATAGGGTGCTACGGTACATAGGCTTGAGTGCGGTACAGTCTGCTGTTCTGTAAGGACCGCTATCGGTCCACAATAGATAGGGTTGACGTGCACCACTGCTGACCGCTGCCCTATACTGCAGCAGTCCTTCATCGGTATAGGGACTAAGAGTTTTGTCACAGGGTCATTTAAAAAATGACAGGCAGAGGAAGAGGCAGGCCCTTCCGCAGGGGTGGTAGGGGTAGGGCAGGAGCAACAGGCTTGAGCCAAAGTGGGAAGTTGCAGAAGGTGCGTTCAATTACTTTAAAGGATGCACCAGACTTGGTTGAGTGGCTCGCTCAGCCTTACTCTTCTGCACCCTCCTCATCCTCTCAATCTGCACCCTCTTCTTCACTCTCTGCTATGTGCACCCCCAAAGACACTACCACCAACAACACGACCACCACCACCACCACCACATACCTTCCGCTTGAGTCACTGGAATTATTTTCCGATCCATATCAAGAGGACATTTCTGATGCGCAGCCACTCTTGGTATTGGATCAGGAAGAGGAGGTAGCAACAAGCGCTACTCAGCAGTCTGACGCCAGTACCCAGATCAGCCCAAGGAGGAGGTTGGTCCCCGGTGTTGCTGCCTACTCCGAGATCTCTACTTATAGCGGTGGGGAAGGTGACGTTGATGATGACGTGTCTAGTGATGTCACGTGGGTGCCCACAAGAGAGGAAGAGGAGGGGAGTTCAGAGGGAGATATGGACCAGCAGATAGGGAGGAGAAGCAGCAATGACTTACATTGCACAGCAGGGACAAAGCAGACTGCAAATGTATCAGGAGCGAGTCATCGACCATGTACGGTCACATCTGGCGCTCCCAGGACACCGGCACATGGCTCCGCAGTGTGGGCTTTTTTTAACGTGTCCGCTGCTGACAATAGCGTTGCCATCTGCAATCTTTGCAGTCAACGCGTTAGTCGCGGTAAGCCCAATACTCACCTAGGGACGACCGCCTTAAGAAGGCACATGAGCAGCCATCACCGAGCCCAGTGGGAGCAACGGAACACACAAAGCCACACTGCAGGCTCTCACCGTCCAGCCTCGTCTTCTACTTCTCCTTCTCCTCTCTCCTCACAATTGTCCTCCACTCCACCTTCCATCACGCCAAGCTCACATTTTTCTGCAAAAAGGCAGGCTTCCGTGGGCCTAATGTTTGAGCGTAAAAAAATGATGACGCCGGATAACCCTCTTGCCCAACGGTTGGCGGCTGGCTTGTCAGAACTCATAGCCCGCCAACTACTGCCATATAAACTGGTGGACTCGGAGGCCTTTCGCAAATTTGTGGCCATTGGAACACCACAATGGAAGGTCCCAGGAAGGAAGTATTTCTCAGAGAAGGGCATCCCAGAGCTATATGGCCATGTTCAGCGGCAAGTGAATGTATCTCTGGCACACAGTGTCGGTGCCAAGATACATCTGACCACAGACACGTGGTCTAGCAAACACGGGCAGGGAAGGTATATCAGTTTTACTGCCCACTGGGTGAACCTTCTGACGGCCGTCAAGCATGTAACCCGTGGCACCCGTGTAGATTTGGTTTTACCGCCACGGATTGCATGCAGGCCTGACTCTTCTTCTCCTCCTCCTACTCCATCCTCCTCCCTCTCCTCCTCAGCTGCCTCCTCCTTTTCCGCTGCTAGCGTCTCTTCCACTGCACCGCCCAAGCTCCCCAGAACCTATTCCACATGCCAGGTGAGACGTTGCCATGCCGTGCTGCGTCTGTTGTGCCTGGAAGCAAAGAGCCACACTGGCCCGGCACTCCTTTCAGCTTTGCGTTCACAGGCAGATGAGTGGCTAACACCGCTCAATTTGACAGTTGGTAAAGTGGTGTGTGACAACGGTGCCAATCTGCTTAGCGCATTGAAACAGGGCAAAATCACGCACGTGCCGTGCATGGCACACGTCTTAAACTTGGTCGTGCAGCGATTCCTTGTCAAATACCCTGGGGTCCAGGACATCTTGCGGCAGGCAAGGAAAATCTCGGCCCATTTCAGAAGATCTTACACGGCCATGGCTCGCCTTGCTGACATTCAGCGGCGACACCATCTGCCGGTCAGACGTCTTATTTGCGATTGCCCGACGCGATGGAACTCAACCTTCTATATGCTTGATAGGCTGCTCCAGCAGAAACGTGCAGTTAACGTCTACCTGTATGAACTCTGCGAAAGAAACGGTTCTGGGGAGCTGGGTTTTTTTTCACCGCGCCAGTGGCTGCTCATGCGCGACACATGCAGACTTCTGCGGCCATTTGAGGAGATCACCAAACTGGTCAGTCGCAGCCATGGCGCCATCAGTGACATGGTACCTTATGCCTTCTTTCTGGAGCGTGCATTGCGTCGTGTCATTGATCAGGCTGTGGAGGAGCAGGAGCGGGAAGATGAGGAAGTCGCAATGCTGGATGAATTCCCAGGGGGGGCTACTCTATCTGAGACAAGTCAACAACAGGAGTCTGATGAGGAGTCAGAGGAGGATGGTGCCGGGGCGGATGAGCAGGAGCAAGAAGAGCATGCTTTAAACCTTTCTGGGATCCCTGTTGTGCGAGGATGGGGAGAGGAGAATGAAGAGGACGACATTATCCTGGATGATGAGCAGGAGCCAGGCCACCACACCGCTTCCACTTTAGTGCAAATGGGGGCCTTCATGCTCCAGTGTTTTAATAGGGACCCCCGTATAAAAAGCATGAGGGTCAAGGACCAGTACTGGGTGGCAACGTACTTAGACCCCCGGTACAAACACAAAATGGCGGAAATGTTACCGCCGTCGCAGAGGGCTGTCAGAATGCAGCACTTCCAGGCCTTGCTTCGAGAAATGCTGCATTCTGCTTTTGCGTGCGCTGGCAGAGGAGCAATTCCCACTCCCAGAGAAGGATTTGCGGGTACCAATCCAACAGCGCCTGCAAGAAGAGGCCGGTTTGAAGATGTGTTGGTGACTTCGGATATGAGGTCATTCTTTCAGCCGACCCATCGACAGGTGTCATCCGGATCCAGCATCAGGGAACGCCTAGACCGTCAGGTGTCCGACTACATTGGGTTAACGGCCGATGTGGACGCTCTGAGGAGTGATGAACCCCTAGACTACTGGGTGGGCAGGCTTGACCTCTGGCCAGAGCTTGCCCAATTTGCAATCGAACTGTTGGCTTGCCCCTCATCCAGTGTCCTGTCCGAAAGGACGTTCAGCGCAGCAGGGGGGATTGTGACCGATAAGCGTACTCGCCTAGCTCACCACAGTGTTAACTACCTCACATTTCTAAAAATGAATGAGGCATGGATCTCGGAGGAATTCAACACATGTGACCAGTAGACCATGTATATGTCTATAAACTATTTTTTTAATCAAGCACACAGACCTTCTTAATTCATTTGGCTCACTTCCTTGACCCAAAAAAGCACACCGTACTATATGCCCCTACCCTCCTCTTTGAAGAGGTTGAGCGGTGTCATATTTCTACTGGGGCTGCTTATGATATCCCTGTGCTGTGCTGACTTCCTCCTGGGGGTTCTTATTATGAAGGGATCACACTATCCCTGTGCTGTGCTGACTTCCTCCTGGGGGTTCTTATTATGAGGGGATCACACCATCCCTGTGCTGTGCTGACTTCCTCCTGGGGCTGCTTACGGTGCTGCTGTCAGTGCTGTATGTCACGGTGCTGCTGTCAGCGCTGTATGTCACGGTGCTGCTGTCAGCGCTGTATGTCACGGTGCTGCTGTCAGCGCTGTATGTCACGGTGCTGCTGTCAGCGCTGTATGTCACGGTGCTGCTGTCAGCGCTGTATGTCACGGTGCTGCTGTCAGCGCTGTATGTCACGGTGCTGCTGTCAGCGCTGTATGTCACGGTGCTGCTGTCAGCGCTGTATGTCACGGTGCTGCTGACAGCGCTGTATGTCACGGTGCTGCTGTCAGCGCTGTATGTCACGGTGCTGCTGTCAGCGCTGTATGTCACGGTGCTGCTGTCAGCGCTGTATGTCACGGTGCTGCTGTCAGTGCTCTGTATTACGGTGCTGCTGTCAGATGCCTCTATCACGGTGCATGTGTCATTCCGGTATGTCACGCTGCTGGTGATCATCTCCTGCACCCTCTTCTTTGCCTACCCTGGTCCCTGACCTTCCCTCTCCTCCATTGCCTTCATTAGCTCCATAGTCCTGAATTGTTAGAACAATTTCCCAAATAAAATAAAAATGCTTGTAGTTATCGATCCCAAATTCACCTCATACATGTATTATGTCATTGTCCAGATGGTGGGACTACGTTTTACCCCCTAATAATTACCACGTGGCCGCAAATTCGACATGAAGGTTTGCAAAGTTCGCCTCCCATTGAAGTCAATGGGGCCCGCGGCGAACGTTCGGTTTCGCGAACGTTTGGGTCCGTTCGCATTTCGCTTTCGCGAAACGTCCCGTCGGAAGTTCGTCCATCACTACTCACAATTTAGTGTAATACTTTCCTTTTTATATGCCATACCACACCTACAGATTTCCGAGTAAGAGGTGAGTTTCTTAGATCTAAAATAGCATTGACCTGATTTTCCTCAGAACATTGGGAGGCGACAAGAGTCATTATGTATATATATTGTTTATTGCCGATTTTCTTCTTTATATTGTTGTTTTTGAATCACGCATTATATGTTCATAATGTAAATGGCGAGTATATTTGATGACAGTATGTACTCTTAACTGTCGCAAAGATTTATACCCTGGTTTAAAGCCAACAACTGTTTATTTTCATAATGGCTATTGCTGACTTTGTATACTTTAAAAATTCTGAATAAAAACAATTGAAAACAAAAAATAAATATCAATAAAAGGGCCATGGCCATTTCAAATCCAAAACTAAAGTGTGTGTTTATTATTTAATTTTAAAGTTGTTTATAGTGGTATATGTTCAGCCTATGGTCCTATAGGGTTATGCTATGTGTTCTAATCAAGTGATGCCTAAAAGAGGAACTAGACCCTCCTATCCTTTACAGCCAAGGTAGCTGCCATCTTAGCCTTTGTTTGATCTGCACTTACCATGGTGCTGCACATGTGATCAGCTATGAATGTAACTGGTTTGGGAAACAGTTAAATCAGTGGTTTTAGTTGCACTTTAGGGCTAGTTTGGACATAGCTGATCACAGATCGGGGTAAAAGGTTAATTACAGCAGCCCTTTACCACATGATCGGTTGTGTCCAATCACAGTTGATCATGATTTAAACACACTTGCCGGTTATCGGCATTCCTTTCCTTAAGCTGTGAATGCATGAGGAGAAGTAGAGCCAGTAAACGGCAATGTGAAAGAGGACATCTACACTGATAATCAGGGCACTGATCAGTATCCTGATGATCAGTACAGCCCCAACAGTGTCCATCAGTGCTTCCTATCAGTGTCAATCAGTGCCACCAGTCAATGCTGCCAATCAGTGCCACCAATAAGTGCCTCCTATCAGTGCCCATCACTGTCACCTCATCAGTGCCCACCAGTGCCGCCTCATCAGTGATGCCTCATCAGTGCAGCCTATCAGTGCTGCCTATCAGTGCCCATCAGTACAGCCTCATCAGGACACACTAGTGAAGTAGAAAATGTACCTGTTTGCAAAATCTGGAGAATGCAAAGCCTGGTACAGCTTTGCATGGTAGCCAAACAGCTTTTAATTTTAGCTTGTTCACTTATGCTGTGGGAAAAATAAACCTGGAAGCTGATTGGTTTCAGAGCTGCACCAGATTTTGCACTCTCCAGTTTTAGTAAATTGGTCCCATTGCATCTTCATTTGAATTCGAGTCAGTGAAGTAAGCAGTTTTGTGGCACAATGTATTTATTAAATTAGGAAGAACCCTCACAATAAATGTCCTTTGTGCATGCAAAACTCGTTATTAAACTTAAAATATTGGTTATATTCTATGGTTTCTTTAATATTTTCTTTCATGATATTTTATATACAGTTTTCTTTGTTTTAGCATCCCCTTAGAGACAACATTCAGGGTGTTTGCTTTTTTTCTAACAAAAGCTTAGAGGTTATCTTGACTACAATTAATAAATAGTTTTAATGAGCATTATGAGACATTTTCTTTCTGGCCACGCATTTCTGGATCACTCAGGTCAACTACCTTTAATGCACAGCAGGAAACAGTCCTGTTGACTGTATTAATTTATTACTTCTTTCCGTCTTAATGAGTTAGATATCATGGGCTTTTGTGGTTTGCACTTATGAGGTCATAGCAAGCACAATTTAGTCATATTTAGTGGTTATGTTGACCTTACCCTTGGAGTCCAATTGTTTTAAAGCTATACCCCATTCGAAAACAGAACATTACACCTTGTACAGCATACAAGTAGCATAACTTGAGGAAGAAAGCACAGAGGCGCCACTCTAAGTGCAGTTATCGTTGAATTTTTAATAAGAAAATTCTGTATATATATATATATATATATATATTTATATATATATATATATATATATATATATATATATATATATATATACTCACAAGAGTATGGGTAGATAATTGTCCGGGGGGGAGTCCATACATGGCTGTGTCCTATTAAAGTGGAGCGGGTTGCGCCGGTGGTTGCTGGCAATTCCTGGACCTCAAGCATGCAGGAAGCCGGGAGTGACGTCACTTCCAGTTAGAACAGTGGACCAACAGGCAGCGCGTTTACAGAGCATGCGCTCCTTCTTCAGGCCTCTCATCTCCATTGGGCTGCCTTCAAGGTGCTAATACCATGGACTAATATGGACTTTAACAGTCACTTATTTTAAAACCACCCTTTTTTTAAAGTCCCCTTTAATCTGTGCCATTTAATAGTCAGGTGGACCTTCACTGTGGTTGGTGCAGGAGGCAACTTTTCTTTATAAGAAGCATAACTTACCTGTTCAGTACTTCAGTTTTCTTATCAGTATGGTGATCTGACAACCTCTGCTAGCAATTCAGGAAAGTAATTCTCACACATCTGCACTGCAAGTCTCTACCATTCAGAAGGTCGGACCAAAAAAATAAATAAAAGTCAAAAGTTTTCCAAAGACATCAAATAGATGGAAATCTGAATTGGAAATTAATGTAACTTTTTGATTTGCGCAACTGAAAAAGATACAGAGAAATGAATGAATGGCAGAATGGCATAGGTTTCAGGAAATACATTCCCAGTAAACCTGTGAGAAACTTTCTAGATTTTGGCAGCAGATAATTATAGAATAGTTATATTAAAGAGTATGTAAAGTCATAACAAAGGTTTTATTTATAGAATATATAGGGATTAGCACCTCTGTTTTTGTTCCTGGTGACCTTTGTCTCTGGTGCAGAAAGTGATAGGAAAAAACTGAAATATTTGAGATCAGGGGAAACTTTTCAATGAGCATACCTGTTCTCTACAGCATACTTCATGCTGTGTCTGGGGTACAAGGAGAGAAAGAAAATCTCCCCAAATGGATGAAGTAAAAAAGAAACCTTAACCATTCTCTACTCTACCCAAAACTAAACAATATTTTTTCACTTTACACTTTAAGGTAAATATAGTGAATTTTCTGACTGAGGTTAAAACTGTAGATTAGTAATATAGTAGCTGATTGACTGGTTTCAAGTTTTGCCTGGAATCACTCTGTACTTTCCCTAACTAAATCTGCACATACTTTCGCTAATATCCGAAAACAATGCAATTTGTCCAAGTATGGCTAGCAATAAACTGACAGTGGAGTCACAGACAAACTATTGGCAATAAATAAGGACAAATGACAATAATATTTAGCACCAGTCAAAGAGAAATTCCTGCATTGTAGAACATCTCTGTGACCAATTAAGGATTGCTTCCTGGATTGCTTCCTTTCTGGAAAAGCACCAATGTTTTTATCTATATTATGATGGTGGGGTGGCTCTTAGGATACATTTACCCCTTTCTATTTATTATAGCAGTAATTAACAATTACTTGCTGCCTAGTTAGAGATATGTCATACCCTCCACACTGCTCATCTGCATATACTGTTCACTGTCACACCCTGCACATTTCTCTTATTTACACACTGCCTACTATTGTACTCTCTGCACTCCTCTTCTGCACATACTGCCCGCTGTCATACTCTCCACATCTCCTCTTCTGCACATATCACTACCTGTCATACCTCCCACACTCCTCTTCTGCCCATACTGCCACCTGTCAAACTCTCTGCACTCCTCTTTTGCACATACTGCCCACTGTCATACTCTACGCATCTACTTTTCTGCACAAACCACCTGTCATAACCCCCGCACTACTCTTCTGCCCATACTGCCACCTATCATACTCTCTGCACTCCTCTTCTGCACATACCACCACCTGTCATACCCCCTCTCCTCTTCTGCCTATACTGCCACCTGCCATACTCTCGGCACTCCTCTTCTGCCCATACTGCCTGCTGACATACTCCCCGCACTCCTCTTCTGCACATAATGCCTGCTGTTATACCCCCTGCACTCCTCTTCTGCACATACTCTCTGCACTCCTGTTCTACCACATACTGCCTGCTGTCATACCATCCACATTCCTTTTCTACCCATACAGCCACCTGTCATGTTCTCTGCACTCCTCTTTGCATATACTGTCTGCTGTCATACCCCCCACATTCCTCTTCTGCCCATGCTGCCTCCTGTCATGCTCTCTGCATTTGTCTTCTGCCCATACTGCCCCCTGTTGTACTCTCTGTACTCCTCTTCTGCACATACTGCTCATTCTCATACCCCCCTCTTATTCTGCACATACTGCCACTTGCTAATAAAGATCATGTCAATCAGAGAGAATGTGTGTGTGCTCACATGTCTTTCTCACATAACTCATTTATTCAGGGAAGCCTATCACAGACCCATCTAACTGTCCCCGAGCCATCCCCATCAAATCATTCTCTGCAGCTATTACCTTTTGTACCACCACCCCCTCCCTTTAGAATGTAAGCTCTACGAGCAGGGCCCTCCTGTACCTTCTGTATTGTACTGTAATTGTGTTGTCCCCCCTATATATTGTAAAGCGCTGCATAAACTGTTGGCGCTATATAAATCATGAATGATAATAATAATAATAACATAACACAAACACGGACAGATCAGAATAGCTAAGATACATCTTCTCTGACCACTTGTGATTGGCCAAATTAGAGGCCTCTGTGTTTTTGAATTTGGTGTCTTTAATGAGATATAATATGACTGAAACATGAATGTTCCCTTCTGCCAATCTCTTCTTGTAAATATTCTGTCTGTCACATTAACCCTCTGTCTTTAATAATTTGCGTCACTTACCTAGTAGGCACCCTAGGATTTCTTCAATCTGTAATTTTGTTCCAGGTCAGTAGCTCAGAAAGTATTAAGACCTTGAACTATAAATGCTACCCGCACAACCATCATTTCCACCTCAGAATGAGATCAGGAAAACATCATATTATGAATACTGATGCAAATACAACAGTTTCTTTTGTTGAACTTTTGTAATACAATATGTATGTGTATTTCCAGATTTGTTGAGCATAGTACATACGTTTTGTCACATAAAATAATTTTTTCAGACGTCTTATTTAATCAGTCTCACATAAAGCTGTAGAACTGACCAGAACCAGGGAGGAAGTCATGACCTTGTGATGTAGTCAGACAGGAAGAGTCTATAGCAGTAACTGGAGACAGATGACTTTGTGCTTCTACATTTCAGCTGACAAACCGGCCATAGACTGAAGCAGGACAGAGCAGCCCACAATCACGATTAGGCCACAATGCTAAACATCTTGTCACAACCAGTGAGCTCCAGCTACAAGGAAACAGAGCAGCAGTCCCGAGCTGATCAATAAGATGAATGTATACAGAAGCACTCGGGAGCCATTAAAGCGTTCCCAAATACACATACACCTTGACCTTTTTCATTTAATTTAGGCATTCAATTATAACATGAATTCAATTATGAAGCAGAGTGACTTCACAGCCAGGAAGAATGCAACTTGTGTGGGCAACTTGCTACTGGAAAAAATAAGAACACTGTTTGCTACTCAGACTATGAACAACGTCCACATTTTTTCAAGGCCAACTATCTACAGTGAGACAAAACATAAAAGTTGCATTAGAGTCAGTTACAAAGCATCATGCATACATGCACATTTTAAGGCAAACTTAACTTTTATTTTCTATCTCTAAAAAGAATGGTCTACCCAGCAAAAAGCCTTATACCCCGTACACACGATCGGATTTTCCAACAACAAATGTTGCATGTGAGCTTGTTGGCTGAAAATCCGACCGTGTGTATGCTCCATGAAACATTTGCTGTCGGACTTTCAGCCAAGAAATGTTTGATAGTAGGTTCTCAAATTTTCCGCCACCAAAACTTTGTTGGCAGTATTTCCGATCGTGTGTACACAAGTCTGACACACAAAAAGTTTACGCATGCTTGGAATCAAGCAGAAGGAGCCGCACTGGCTATTGAACCACGTTCCCACATTCGTAATTGTTGACCAACATTTGTGTGACCGTGTGTATGCAAGACAAGTTGGAGCCAACATCCTTCGAACAAAAATCCACAGTTTGGTTGTCGGAAAGTCCGATCGTGTGTACGGAGCATAAGACAGAAATGATTTGTGCTTACTGTTGGTATCAGTTTCTTTGTGAGATTTTTGGCATAGCTGGTTATGGCACAGGATGGGTATATAGCACAAGGAATTGCTTTAAGGGTTTTGTTCAGCTAGGTATAGGGTCATAGAGTAGAAAATTTAATTTATGCTTTAGTGCTAAGGTGAGTTTTTATAGGGGAAAAGCCAACCAATAAAGTCGTTGTGAACTCTAACTAAATCACATGTAATTTTTGTGAAAGCACTGAGCATAAAAAAAGAATTGCCTTTTTTTAAATAAAATACAATTTTTCACCTTTCCTTCATCCCTTGTTAGATCTCAGTGTTGCTAATTCCCAACCTCTTTATGGTCAATTCCTGTTTACATGCAAGCACTCTGGTGACGTCTACATGGGAATTCTCAGGCTGGATTTCCTGATGGTAATAACAGTGGGCCATGCCTGCACAATGTGTGTTGAAATGGCTTGTAAAACAAGCTGACAATGCAGAACACAACTGGGAGGCAGAGTGATTATACCCTATAAGGGATAGGTGTTGAGGATTTAAAAGTCATAGTGTTATTTTAGGGTTGAAGATAAGTGTAAAGGGTTCAGCATAATAAAGGTGTTAGAGGGAGTTTTAGAGGGGGGTTTAGTTTTAGGAACACTTTATAACATACGGATACTTACTGTAGGCGAGCTGTAAGATTTACGCGTGTTCTTGGTGCCCAGATTTCAGTGCTGAAACCAGCAGTGCTAAACGTACCAAGAGACTGATCATTTTAGCTAGAGGAGTTCACAGGTTGGTCAAAGCTAAGGTATAATAACCCAAAAAATAATAATTGTGATGCTTTAGTACAATATCACCATGGTGTATGCCATCAAAAAATGAAATTGGAAAACAGAACTTGATGACTGCCCCACATTAAGGGCCGGTTCACACAGCGGGTGATGCGAGGCGACACGACTCGCCTCGCTCCCGCAAGTCGCCCCCGTTCTGTACAATGGAACCGTTCTGAGAGGAGCGACTCGAGTCGCTCCGACTCAGAAAAAAGGTTCCTGTACTACTTTCGGGCGACCTCGGGGCGACTTGCATTGACTTCTATACAGAAGTCATTTGCAAGTCGCCGCCGAGGCCGCTGCAGGTCGCGGCGAGGCAAGTCGGAGTCGCCTCGCCTCGCCTGCAGTGTGAACCGGCCCTAAAACTACGTCATTACTTTGACATTAAATACCAGTGTTATGGCAGCTAGTGGCCACAAGCCTGGTATTTTTTTTTTTTTTTACTATAGAAGATTCTCTATTCAATAAAAGTAGTCTCGCAGGCAGATTCACAGCGGGATCACTTTTAGAAGCGGCAGCAGGGGGCCTCCCCTTCCTGGTCGTTCCTGGGCTCACCTGACCCATTGGTAAAGCTTGTGAACAATCCAGTGCGGCCGTTAGCTGGGCAGGGAGACAAGTGGGGCAAAGATGGCCGCCACTGATCTCTATCCACTTGGAGGACCGAAGCAACAGCTGACATCACTTCTGGTTCCAGGGTGACAATAAACTTTTTTTTTAAGTAAAAGTTTAAAAAATATGTTCTTTTTTCCTTTTGCTTTTAAGGGTAAATGAGAGATCTGGGGTGTCCCCATCTCTCAATAAAGAGAACCTGTCATCCTTATATGTAAATGGTGCATATGTAAATGGTGTTCAAACCACACACATGAGGTATCGCTGTGATCGTTAGAGCGAGAGCAACTATTCTAGCGCAAGACCTCCTCTGTAACGCTAAACATATAAACAGGTAACCTGTAAAAAATGTTGAAGCACCACTTATGGAGATTTTCAAGTACCGTAGTTGTTGCCACTCCACGAGCATGTGCAGCTTTAAAGCATGACATGTTAGGTATCTATTTACTTGGCACATCATCATCTTTCACACTATGCAAAAAAATTGGGTTAACTATTGTGTTTTGTTTTTTAATTCATTACATTTTATTTTCTCCCAAAAAATTGTGTTTGAAAGACTGCTGTGCAAATACTGTATCACATAAAATTTTGCAAGGATCACCATTTAATTCTCCATGGTCTCTGCTAAAAAAATGTATATAATGTTTGGGGGTTCTGAGTAATTTTATATAAAAAAATACTAATTTTAACTTTTAAACCAAAAGTTCCAGAAAAGGCCTGGTCTTCAAGTGGTTAACCCAAGACAATAATATTAGACAAAACGTTGACTAGCTGTATTAAAAATGTTTAGTCAACACCACACTGTTCTCTTTTGTGAATTTAGAGATATTTTTTAACTATGGTTCCCAGAGTATTCCTACAATATGCCAAAAGCATTGTAAACTGAGTAAACTATAATCAGACCATTTTCAAAATGAAAACAAAACTAAATCCATCAATTTAACTGATTTTCAAAACAGTTTTTGTACATTCAAGGCATGCCATGAATGATAACTGTCAAAGTTGCTTGTAATCTCAGCCAAACTGTCAAGCCATCAATTGGCTGATGCCATATCTGATCACATGGTCAGCACATGACAACTGCAGATCAGAGGCCAAGATGGCAGCTTCCTTGGCTGTAAGGTTGGGTTTAGTTCTGATTTAAAAAGACCAAAATGTTAGCCAAAGTTCCAAAGATGATGGTGTTTTATGCAGCTGCTATAAAAGCCATTTGTATTTGATCCAGATATGAATGAGGAGCAACCTTTTAAAAAAGAGGCAGGTAAGAAAAAGGTGCTGTGCCTTCCCAGAGAACGCCATAAATAGCAATGCCATTCAGTGAGTCTCAGTACAGTATATACATCAATTGATGTCTATGTCTGCTTTTACAGCTTTTTTATGCATTCCATTGAAATACAATAACAGCAATATTCCCTAAGGCGAGAACAGAATAGGGGGCACATATGAGTATTAAATTACATCAACATGTTTGTTCTTGTACATGTCATCACAGCGATGACTAATTAATACCATTCCAACCTTCAGTCCACATGGTCAGGTGAGGAGGAAGTAAAGTGCACGTATGCGGATCTGGTTATTTAGTGGAATAACAGAACAAATGGATTGGATTTAGCTAGATTTGCGAAAAGCAAACTGCAGGGGCTTTGTTGTTTTTATAAAATAAAATAAAAAACGACCACATATGTTTGCGGTGATCACTAGGTGACCCTAGTTTCAACTCTCCCCATTCCAATTCTAATCAGGCGATATGATAGATTCATTTCTATGAATAACAATTACAAAGTAATGCTGGTCATAAAAAGTGACTGTACTTTAGGAAAATATAATATTTTTGACACCGGAAAGATCTTTTTATCCCCTGAACTTTTCATAAGCATGCACAGTCATGTTTTATGGCTGTGTATATTCATTCATGGGGGACTATTCTTCTTGAATATGACATTAGAAAACAAATAGCATAATAACTACAATGCACAAAAGAGAGACTGTTCCTTTTGTTCAAATCAACCAACCATTATCTCTCTTTAAATCTCCCATACTGAACTGGAGATATGTAGGGGGAAATCAGATTTCTTGGTATTCACAATAGGGAACATTATTCCTTCTGGCAAATTTATACATGATATTTATACCTTCAAAACCATCTAGTTCAGCTTCTGAGAACTCATGTACTGTAGGTTTAGTTCAGAAAAATGCAAAATGAAACCTCCCGAATGAATAAATTAAAATGGAAGTCTAGGCTTTTCCAAACCTATTATTATACAGGATTTACATAGTGCCAACAGTTTGTACAGTGCTGTACAATATAAAGGGAGATAGTACAGTTACAATACAATTAAATACAAGAGGGTTAAGAGGGCTCCTGTCAGAGCTAACAATCTAATAGGGTGGGGCAAGTAGTACAAAAGATTATACTGTAGCAAATTAACTGATAGAAATGATAAAAGCTTAATTAGTTGTAGGTGTGATAGGCTTCCCTGAAGAGATGAGTTATCAGGGATCGCCTAAAGGCAGCCAGAGTAAGAGATAGCCAGACAGACTGGGGTAGAGTGTTCCAGAGGATATGAGAGGAGAAGTCTTGGAGATGAGCATGGGAGGAGGAGACAAGAAGGCTTGAGAGCAGTAGGTCTTAGGAGGAGTGGAGAAGACAGTTTGAGTGATATTTACAGACAAGATTGGTAATATAGCTCTAACTATGCTTGAATCTGCTCTCACTCCTCTTCTAAATCCTAAGATAACTAGGAAAATCTCTACACTTACCTATCCTGAGGGTGCTACGGTCTGGTGACATGATTGGTTCCCAGAAGTGTCTTCAAAGGAGAGCAGGGACAGCCAACAACTGATGCCTTATAGCAAGCCTATGGGTGACATCCCCGTTCAGGCATTCCATCCGTTGTCAGCAAACTCACCTCCTGAAGCCAGCCACTGGGGAGATTATATTACCGAACTAGAGCGCCCTCAGGATAGATAAATAAAATCTCTTTCCTTTACAGGGTAGTTAGAGTAAGCATTAGGAGGTGCATTGGAGCAGGTTTAGGCATAGTTAGGAAAAGCCTGGACTTCAACTTTTTGGCACTTTCACACTGGTGCAGGGGGCAGCATCGGCGGTAAAGTTCTGCTTTTTTTAGCGGCAGTTTACAGCTGTTTTAACAACGCTTTTTGGCACCCCCCGTTAGAGGCCAATGAAGGGGTTAATAGCACCCGCAAAGTGCCATTGCCAAATCGCTTTGGAGGCACTTCAGTGGCGCTGCCCATTGATTTCAATGGGCAGGGGCGCTTTAGGAGCGGTGTATAAACCGCTCCTAAACCCGCCCCAAAGATGCCGCTTACAGGACTTTTTTTAACGTCCCGCAAGTGCACAGCTTGTGTGAAAGCACTAGGGCTTTCACATTGGAGTGACAGGAGAGGCGCTTTACAGGCTCTTTACAAGCGCTATTTTTAGCGATAAAATGCCTGTAAAGCACCTCAGTGTGAAAGTAGCCTTAATGAGCTAAGTTGTTTGCCTTGGAGCTCTGTTCAAAACCTTTGTCTAACTTTGTCTTCATTTTCCCATTGTCTAAGGTCTTTTAACCAGTTATTTACCTACAAATAATTCTCCTCTCGCCCATCTTAAATTCTGAACTGAGCTTATGATGTACGATATAAAATTCTTGAGTAAAATATAAAAATATTGCATTACCTGCATTTTTTTATATTAGATATAACTGCTAATAAAAAAAATGTATCATGTTAGCTATAAATGACCATTGATATATAAACTCCAAGCTGATACATATATATATATATATATATATATATATATATATATATATATATATATATATATATATATATATATATATATATATATATATATATATGTGTATATATATATATATATATATATATATATATATGTGTATATATATATATATATATATATATATATATATATATATTGATAATCTCAGGAGAATGTGGGGTATCCGGCGCTACCTAATATTAGCGCCGGATACCCCACATTCTCCTGAGATTATTAATTTATTTGAAAGACCCTTGCGGGGATTTCTTGGCTGGGGGGCTCCAACCTGTATATACAGTTATTTGTATGCTTTTTGCTCTTTGTATTTCTTCTGCTTCTCATATTGCATAAGCGCGGCTTTGTCCAATTTTTTTATTTCATATATATATATATATATATATATATATATATATATTCTATATCACCCCTTAGAACACATCAAACACCTTTCAAACCTACAGAATATACTTATTCTTTAAAGGGGTTCACCTGGGTCACAAGCTGCAAACCAGATTACTTACTAGGCAAAGCAAAAAAAGAGCTTAGGACCCAGTGTCCAGGGGGTCAAAATGTAATCTTTATTCTCCTGCCTGTCACTTCACAAGGGTGGATGAATTTGGTCAAGCAGTTGTTGCCTAATAGAGAGAGACCATGCAAGTACAGATAATGCAATATAGCAATTTTCCAGTACTTACGGCAGTCCTTATTGATGTAGAGGAGTTTGTAGGTGGGCAAAACAACAACTACCTTGCTGATGCATCCATTCTCCCTTAATTCATTTTTAGATCTACAGGGCTTTTAAATACCTGATAAACAGAACAATTGTAAATCAAACTCATATATACTGAATGATGGATGTCTAACATCTATGCACACCTTAAAGTGATTTTAAAGGCTGAAGGTTTTTTTTTTTAACCTTAATACATTCTCTGCAATAAGGTAAAAAAAACATGCACCCCCACTCCCTCTTTTACTTATCTGAGTCTGATCTCTATCTCTATGTGCATGAAAACGGCAGCTCTCTCCCTCCTCATAGGCTCAGAGAAAGCATCAGAGAGTCATCGGCTCCTGCTGCTGTCAATCACAGCCAGTGAGCAGGGTTTGGGGAGTGAGCCACAATCTGTATCTATGGACACACAGAGCCAGCTCAGGAGCGAACCCACAGGAATGCCCCCATAGCAAATAGCTTGCTATAGTGGGCATTCAGCGGTGGGGAAAGGAGCTAGGGGCACTGGCAGAGAACCCAAGAACAGGAGGATCCGTTCTGCTCAGAAGTTAACATATTACCACCCAGGTAACATGTATGGTGTTACATGGGCGATCCTGCAATGAAGGTCCTTGTTCAAACACTGTTTCCCAAATGTTCTCATGTGTTGCCACATGCACACCTGGTGGAGAGACTATAAGCAGCCATGCCGAAACACATTCGGCAGGCATGGTTCAAAGAAATGTTGTTGTTTGTTTTTGTTTCAATTTTGTTTTTTTCAGGTTTTCTAATAGAGAAAAAAAACAAAAAACAGGGTTTTACAATAGGCAAAGAAGTTCTATTATAAAAAAATAAAAATAGTTGCATACATTTAAGATACACTGTCTACTTAATGGATGGTTACCAAGGGTATACTTTACTGAAATACTATATATATATATATATATATATATTATATATATATATAAAAGAAGAAAAAAAAGGAAGTCCCCCTTTTTCTTCTCCTTCTCCTCCTATTTTTCTTTTTAAATTGGTTATGAAGCATACAGCTTTGGTAAAATCAAAGTCATCATTTTAAGGTTAGATTTATTTTAAATTGCTCAACAAAAATGGCAAGTAAAGAAAGCTATCATGTAGTTTGCGTAAACTGTTGGTGCTATAATCTCATATAATAATAAAAATAATAATAAACTTAGTCTGTTTTAGGTATTAGTGCATTTGTTTACACAGCTATAAAATGCAAAATTTATTTTACAGTCACAGTTGCCGTGTTTTCACTAACACTAGCCACAGAACACATTTCAGCGTTGAAGCAACTCTGACCTGTTCATCTAACAATCACGTCTAAATATACTCTGACAGTCACCTACTGCATGATATTTGAGACCTCTGAGTGATCGTAGGTTCAGCAGAGACTTGAAGGGCATTCACTTTTCTTTCAGTAGGTCACTTAAGCTGATTACAAGACATATTTTGCTAAGACAAATACAGCTGCATAATGCTGCAATGCCAAGAGAAATCACATTGAGTGAGCCGGCATATTTGTATTATTAAGAATCCAGACGGGGGAAATAAAATTAAACAATGAGTTCTATACCTGCAATTTCTAAGTAGGTTGCTGAGTAATGTTTCAATATTTTACAGTCCTAGCTCTGACTGATAATCAGGGTCATTTGCCCAAGCAATTTAACATGAATTTGGCAGACTTGTGGGTATCCATTTTTTTCAATGATTGCTTTATCCACAGCAATGGTTGCCTCCCATTTATCTGTGGCCACAGGCAAAGTCCTCGGCTATATTAATCCGGTAAAGAAGTAGTACGCCTAATAGATAAATTGTATATTTAAACTGACTGCGTCACTTTGCTTATAGGAAAAAAAGTGACAAAAAATATGTATGACCACCATCAGCCCTAATCATACTTATTCTTCACCGTTCTCCGCCTCCACTGTTCTTTCATAGAGCTTGCACAGAGCTTGGGCTGTGGAGCAATGGAGCAGTGGGGCAACATGTAAAAGATGAATATACAATATGTAGGTTGGGTGAAGGCAACGGTGCCGTCCTAATTGGTGCGACACCGCGTTTGCGGTGCTGCATCAATTTCAAAAAGTAGTTTCTGTATTACTTTTTGCGATTTCAGCTTGCGATTTCCATTGACAACTGTGCAGAAACCCACACAGATGTCTGTTAAATTGCCGCTGAACTGACATGTGGGAGTGAGCCTGGGCTTAAAGAAACTTAACCTGTTCCCACCCGGCCTATGACCGGATGATGCCTACACATACATCTCCTCAACCAGATTTGGCGTCATATGATGTCCTCCCGGATCACACCCCGTGCGCCCACGGGGCCGTGTAGTGGACCAGTCTGTCACCGCTGTGGCCATGCAGTGGCACTGACTGATTATCATACCAGCCCGCTGCTGGTACCCTGTCACTGCAGGTCACATGATAAATGTAAACATTGGATGGCTTCCTTTCAAGCCATCCATTGTATACAATTATGATGCTAGTTGTGATTGGTCATGGTGATCACATGGTACAGACTGGGCCAAACACAGCCCTTCTGTGCCATGTGAGCAGCCGTGGCCAATCACAGCTAATCCTAACAAAACAAACTGAATTTATTGATTTAATTCAGTAAAATTCTTGCGCATAGCAAAAAGAGTAGTACAATGTTACTATGGTAACAATATATTGCTTTGGGGAAAGTGCGTTAAAAAAAATCTTTAAAAATAAATAAATAAATAAATAAATGTGAAAAAAATTGAAAAAATATATATATATTTTTTTCCAACTGTCATTATTCAGTGTCCCTGACCGCCGCCACACCCATTATATGATGATGTTGTACTACACTGGTGACAATATGTAAAAAAAAAATTATGACAAAAAAATGACAACTTCAAAAAACCCGCCATGTCTCTTTGGGTCTACTTTCCAAAAAGGGGTAATTTGGGGAATATTTGTACTGTCCTGAAATTTTTGGGCCTCAAGAATTGAGATAAACAGTTAGTACATCAGGATTGAACAATATTTCAGATATAAACCCCTATGGACTGTATAACTTTCCTACAGACTAAATAATATACACGGATTTGGGTTATTTTCACCAAAGAAATGTAGCAGAATACATTTTGGCCTAAATTTGTGAAGAAAGATTATTTATTTGCAAAATTGTATAACAGAAACAAAGAAATACTTTTTTTTTCAGAATTGTCATTTTTTTTCACCTATTTAGCAAACACTAAAAAACCCAGTGGTGATTAAATAGCACCAAAAGAAAGATCTATTTGTGTGAACAAAATTATAACAATTTAGTATGGGTATAGTGTTGCATGACTACGCAATTGTAATTTAAGCTGCGACAGCACTGAAAGCTGAAAATTGGTCTGGGCAGGAAGGGGGTAAAAGTGGCCAGTATTGAAGTAGTTAAAGAATAATTCCAGGCATGGCTATATTATACATATACAGGATATGTAACAATGTATATAACATACCCTGCCTCTCTGCCCTGTCCAACCAGAGAACACTTTGGGGTTGATTTACTAAAGGCAAATTGACTGTGCACTCGGCAAGAGCAGTTGCTCCAGAGCTTAGTAAATGTGCAGAAGCTCTGGTGACTTTCATCATCCAATCATGTGAAAGCGAAAAACACTTTTTTTTTTCATTTTCCTTGCATGTGATTGGGTATTTCTTGCAAAGTGAAACTTTACCTCATTTACTAAGCACTGCAGAATGCAACTGCACTTTGCAAAGTGCACAGTCTATTTGCCTTTAGTAAATCAACCCATTTGTATTCATTCAGAAATTGTAAGGCATTCTCTGAAGGTTGCTTGTGCTGAGCGTCTGACTTTTTGTGTACAGTGAGCAGGAGAGCAACTGCTTGGTGAAAGACCAGAAAGTAAGTGGAGGTCACTGAAGTAGTCGTGTTAAAGCGGGGTTCCACCCTAAAGTGGAACTTCCGCTCATCCGAACCCTCACCCCCTGCGGTGTCACAGTTGGCACCTTTCAGGGGGGGAGGAGGGTGCAGGTATTTGCACCCACTTCGGGGCATAGACTCCCATGGGAGTCTATGCCATTTCCTGTCCCACCGCGTTGTCTGCTGGGACACACACATGTCCCAGAAACAGTGCGGACCATTCCTAGTGCGCTGCGTGACTCGTGCATGCGCAGTAGGGAACCGGGAAGTGAAGCCGCAATGCTTTACTTCCTGATTCCCTCACCTAGAATGGCGGTGGTGGCAGCTGAGACCCGAGCGATCGATTGGTCTCGGCTGCTGACATTGCTGGACCCTGGAACAGGTAAGTGTCTATTTATTAAAAGTCAGCAGCTGTAGTATTTATAGCTGCTGGCTTTTAATATTTTTTTGTAGATGGAATCCCTCTTTAACTTTAGTGATTTGTAGCTTCCACGGGCATCAACCAGGTATGGTATAGACATATTTACATCTGTCCAAGCTGGATAATAATATATGTGTATATATGTATACTAGGGATGAGCTTCGTGTTCGAGTCGAACGTACGTTCGACTCGAACATTGGCCGTTCGGCGAATTCCGAACGTTTTGGCCGTTCGCGTCAAAATTCGAGTGACGCGCGCGCGGACCACAATGCACTGCGTTGGCGCAGTGCATTGCTGCCCGATGATTGGCCAAGCATGCACTGTGACCCCGCATGCTTGGCCAATCGCAGCGCCGGCAGCGAGGAGAGCCATGATTGGCCACAGGCATCCTGCCTGTGGCCAATCATAGCTCAGGCTGTGTAGTGCACGCCCCACACTATATAAGGCCGCCTTTAAGGCGGCCTCCTGTAGTGTGTTACTTTGCATCTGAAGCAGTGGGTGTTCTGTGTACCTTCAACACAGTACACACCAATCGTTTTTGGCTGATTTCCTATCTTGCTGCTGTGTAGTGGTTGTTGTCTGTGCCCTGACTGCAGTATACACCACTATATTCACCTCACCTATATAGCTAGTGATCTAGCTTTAACCACTTAACAACTGCTCATTGCCGATTAACGGCTTCAGGGCGGTTGTTTAACTCAGAGAGGCCGTTAATTAATGGCCTCCCAGAATTCTGCTCTCGCGTGCCCCGAGGTGTGCGCACTCAAGAGCATCCGTGACCGCCGGGTCCATAGGACCCGGCGCATCACGGTAAACGGCCGCTCATAGCGGCCGTTTACCACGTGATTGCTCCGTCAAATGACGGAGTGATCACTTGGAAACAAACCGGCGTCATGTTATGACGCCTGTTCCTCCCTCCCCTTTCTGTACCGATCGGTACAGCGGAGGGGAAAGAGATCGGTGTCAGCAGCGATGTGGGCTGCATCTGCAGTGCCCACATCGCTGCTCACCGAATTTAACCCCTCAATTCCCTGCCAATACTCTGCAATACCAGTGCATACTCTGCAGTACCCTGCCATTACTCTGCAGTACCCCGCCATTACTCTGCAGTACCCCGCCATTACTCTGCAGTGCAGTACCCCGGCATTACTCTGCAGTGCAGTACCCTGCCATTACTCTGCAGTGCAGTACCCTGCCATTACTCTGTAGTACCCCGCCATTACTCTGCAGTGCAGTACCCCGCCATTACTCTGCAGTGCAGTACCCTGCCATTACTCTGCAGTGCAGTACCCCACCATTACTCTGCAGTACCCCGCCATTACTCTGCAGTGCAGTACCCCGCCATTACTCTGCAGTGCAGTACCCCGCCATTACTCTGCAGTGCAGTACCCTGCCATTACTCTGCAGTGCAGTACCCTGCTATTACTCTGTAGTACCCCGCCAATACCCCGCCAATACTCTGTAATACCCTGCCATAAATTGCCATACCCAGCCATACTCAGAGATACCCAGCCATACTCAGTGATACCCTGAAATACCCAGCCATAGACGCCCCCCACCCCTCACCGCCCTCCGGTGCTTCTACCAACTCGCCAGTACGATCAAAGCCAGAATCTTTTTTTTATTTTTTATTTCAGGCTTCCCAGCCTAGAGGTGAGATGTGGGGTCATATTGACCCCCCAGATTTCACTGTAAAGAGGACCTGTCACCCCATATTCCTATTACAAGGGATGTTTACATTTCTTGTAATAGGAATAAAAGTGATCAAAAATATATTTTTGGGAAAAAAAATGTCAAACTAAAATAAATAAAGTAAAATGAACAATAAAAAAATAAAATAAAAATTAAAGCGCCCATGTCCCCATGTGCTCGCATGTGCCACACATGTGAGGTATCGCCGAGAATGTTAGAGCGAGAGCAATAATTCTAGTCCTAGACCTCCTCTGCAACTCAAAACATGTAACCAGTAAAAAAATATTTAAAGCGTCGCCTATGGGGATTTTTTAAGTAGCGACGTTTGGCGCCATTCCACGGGCATGTGCAATTTTGAAGAGTGACATGTTTGATATCTATTTACTCAGCATAACTTCATCTTTCACTTTATGCAAACATTGGGCTAACAAGTGGTTAATAATAGAGCTTGCAGTCAGTAGTGTTAGGAGATAGTGCGTGCTGTCTGCGTGCTCTGTACCCAGTACATACCGCTATAATATAGGGCAGGCCCCTACTTTCAAACATCCAACTTACAAACATCTCCTACTTGCAAACGCAAGGAGACAGCAGCAAGTGAGATGAAAAAAGATGGACGACAAAACAAATTATACAGGGGTGATAACCCTTCCCTATGTTTTCCAAAAAGCTTAAAGATAGTTTTTTTGACTGGAGCTACACTTTAAAAATGTACCGGTTGAAAATGACAAACAGATTCAACTTAACACAACAAACCTACACAGTCCCTGTCTTGTTTGCACCGCCTGTATACTGCTGTTCTGAGTATATAGGGCCTGGGGGCCACACGCATTTCCTTTTTTTAATATGGGTACGGGGTTCCCCTTAATATGCGTACAAGACCCAAATAGGCTGGTAATGGGCAGGGAGGGCTACCCATGCCATGTTTCTCAATGATTTTCAACCATATTGCAGGAACCAGATATAACATTAAAACCGCAAGCAGTTTTAAATGGTGTTATTTCCGTTTAATGTCATTTTGTGCAGGGACTGTTCTAAACACGGGAAACACGTGGCACTTCACAGGCATACTACAGACACCCCGCAGGCACCATATTTAAAGGAATATTTCACTTTTTTTTTTTCACTTTAATCGTCATTAAAATCAGTGCTCCCGCCAAAACGGTAGTTTTTAAAACTTTTTTTTGCAGTGACCCATGTCCCCTGAGGCAGGAGGCAGGTCGCCAAACCCTTTTTAGGACACTATCTTGCATATTAGCCGTTAAAATGAGCACTTTCCAATTCGAACGTTCGAGTCCCATAGACTTCAATGGGGTTCTAACGTTCGTACCGAACGCGGGGGTCGTTCGCAAGTTCTGGTGCGAACCGAACCGGGGGGTGTTCGGCTCATCCCTAATGTATACATATAATATAATAATTATGTGTATATATGTGTATATACATGCAAAATATACAGTAGCCATGCCTGAAATGATTCTTTATTCACTTTGTACTGAGTGGGCAAAGTGAAAGGGTTTCTTTAAATTGGCCTAATTGTGTTATTGTGTGATTATGGTTGAATGGGGTACACAGATGCAGTACAGCAATGTCTGGATGAAGCACTGATGTCCTCAGAAGGTAAGCTGTGTTTCCTAAAAGCATGTCAGGGTTCAATTTTCAGTGTTGATCAGAGTGTACTTTAAATAAATGTTTAGTCTTCACCATGGACCCCCGGGGTTTGGGTTTTACCACATGGTACTTGCAGATCTCAGCCTTAAGGCTTGCACCACCGGCCACAGCTGATGTGCAGGTGGGCAACGACTTGAAGTACTAACTCATCATGAAAAAATGTAAAACAAACAGAGAGCAGGGCATACCGTTAATAATGAAACACAGGGAGAAGTTGCAGAAAATGAAGACAAAGTGATCTATGAGACAGGCCAGACTTATAACCAAAATGACATAAGCAGTCAAAGAATATGAAGTGCTAAATAAGACCAGGTGGAAAATGTTGCTCAGAGGCAGAAAAGTGAGGCATTACACTTCCATCCCACTTCTACTTAGGTCTACCCATTGCACATTTCATTTAATGGTAGTCTAACCAGTTTTGTGCACTACTGGGTGGATTCATTAAATGCTTTGCAACATGATTCTGGCATTGTAGTTGTACATAGAACTTGCCAAATTCATTAAAAAGTGCAGCAGTTCCATAGCTATTTCCGATGTGTGTGACAGTTTCATAGGAATTTATTTTTCTAAAGGCAAATAGGTAAGTCAGTTTGTAAAGGAAGTTGTACTTTGCAGAGGAAATTTTCCCCAGAGCTTAGTAAATGAGGTGCTGACTTCCATCATCCAGTCATGTGCAAGCATAAATTATATTTTTTTTATTTCCCTTGCACAAGATTGGGCATTCGAGATAAATATATGATATTAAACCATGTTGCCTTCCAACAGTATTTATGCAAAGTGAAATTTCACCACATTCACTAAACTCTGAGAAAAAAAAAATTCCTTGCAATGTGCAACTTCCCTTGCAAAGTAAATACAGGCATACCCCACTTTTAAGTACACAATGGAGTTTATTTACTAAAGCTGGAAAGTGCAAACTCGGGCTCACTTCTGCATGGAAACCAATGAGTTTCCAGGTTTTATTACCAAAGCTTAATTGAACAAGCTGGGGTTAAAAGCTCATTGGATTCTATGCAGAAGTGAGCATGGTTTTACACTTTCCAGCTTTAGTAATTAAACCCCATTGTGTACTTAAAAGCAGGGTATGCCTGTAGTCTGTTTACCTTTTGTAAATCAACCCCATAGGGGGAGATTTACTAAAGGTGAATAAAATGAAAGAATGCAGGGGCTTGAAAGCCCAAAGCAAAACAAAGTGCACAAAACCTTGTTAACCCTGTCCTAAGTTGATGATGGATCAGTTAGGAACCATCAAACCATAGTCCTTGATTGCAATGGAAAATATATTAGAAAAGAAGCATATATAAAAAAAAAAAGTAATAATAACATATATAAACAATATGGGACAAAAAAAGTGCAGCCAATAATGATATGAGCAATGCAATATAGGTAGTCCAGAGTGTTAGAAACTGAAAACTGCTAGAACTATGAAGGTGCAGCGTACTAATCAGAGGGGCAGAGATAGTCACCTGTGGTAGCTACCGAGTGACATCAGTGGCTTCCACTTCCAAGTTTGGGTTCTACCCTTGCCGTTTCCAGGGACCAGTGACAGTGGCTCCTCCCATCACAAGCGCTTTTCTATCACCAACCAGGTGGCCAATGCTGGGGCTTCTCTGGTTACCGTTTGGCAACTCCTGGTCCTCTGATACCCATTGTGAAATGCCTGGTAGATGCTGTAATTGTGAATGCATTTAATCTTTTAATAAATTGCTTTTAATTTACTGCTGCACTATGGGGTTTGCACTTTTTTTGCTCCCTTTGTTTCTTTCAGCTGAGATTTACTAAAACTGGTGCACACAGAATCCGATGCAGCTGTGCATAGTAACCAACCTTCTAGGTTTTATTGTCAAAGCTTAATTGAACAAGCTGATTGGTTATACCGTGCACAGCTGCACCAGATTCTGTTTGCACCACTTTTATAGATTTTATTTGCAACACTTTCCCAATATGTTGCTATGGCTGCATAAATTCATTAAGAAATATAGCCATATCTGATTTAAGGAAACCAGAAGTAAATAAGACATATTTCATCCTGGAGTAAACTGTGTCGCATGGCTAGAAATTCTGCAGCATCTTTGCAACAAATTTAAGTACATATTTCCAACAGATACCCTGTTTCCCCAAAAATAAGACCTAGCGTGATTGTCGGTGATGGCTGCAATATAAGCCCTACCCCCAAATAAGCCCTAGTTAAAGTCCTTGTAGGTTTTATTTTCAGGGTAGGGCTTATTTTCTGGGAAACGGGGTAGGGCTTATTTGGGGTGTAGGGCTTATATTGCAGCCGTCACCGACAATCATGCTAGGTCTTATTTTCGGGGAAACAGGGTACATGAATCTGTGCACACAAAGCATTTGTCGTGTGGACACACTTCCACAGAGTTTCTGTGTCACGCTTTATGAATTGCAAAGTATATGTCTATGCCATACTTATGAAATTCCAGAGGTTTGTTATCTGGAGAACAAAAAAAAAAATAATAATAATGTAAATAAACGTATAAACAATAAATAAACATTTTTACCAATTGATCTTTATTAAAAATTAATATGTAAGACAGAGAGCAGAAGGTTTTCCTGCATATTCGCAGTCATTATTTTACATGCATACATCCATGTGAACTTATGACATGTATTCTCACAATAAAATCAAATGTACGGCTTCCAAGAGCAATTTTATGAAGCAGTCTAGTGTAATAACTACTATCAATCTTAGGATATTAACTGTTCATCCTTGGTTTAGAGCAAACACAGCAGTAACAGACTGTTTTTCTTTTAGACAGACAACCTATAGAGATATAAAATTAGCTTGCGGCAAAGCCAATATCCCTGGATAAAACATGAGCACTTTGAGTAAGAAAATTAGCTGATAATCCCCTGTTTATTTGAAAAAAAAATTAATAGGTTGTTAGAGAAAAAACTATAAAAATCTTTTTCGAGAGTTCACCTTGGAGCTAATTGTGTTTTATTTTTCCACTATGTGAAACAAAAAAAAAATTTACTTAGTACTGGGACGAAAGTTACATAAATTAAAAAAAGGCCTATTTTTTTGCTATTTAGTTGCTTAAATGTATACATTGTTCCAATCCCTAACCGTAACCAAGTTACTGAGAGGCTCGTCATTCAGCCAGCAAATAATCATGTTTTTTTCTCAGCTTGTAACAAATGCCAAACTTAATCCCCTTCCATAATCTAATAAATGGAAGTAAGTGTTGACAAATGTACCCTCAGTTAAAATACATGAAAAAAAATATATATATTTTTAGCCGCAATATATATTTCACACACGCAAACTGTGGTTGAAAATACAGTTCAGTTAAAATTATGTATTGTGGTAAACTCCAGTTAGTCATGTATATGAGTTTATACAAAAAGGTGAATAATTGTGAAGCACCAAAATCAATTCAAATTATAGATCATTTATCTTACTTTAGTAAATTGAATTCTAATTTACTAAACAAATTGGAGTGATCTGATAATCTGGCAAAACTACATCCCTGTGCACTAGATTTTACAGACATTATCATCAACATCACATTCTAAACGGGTATAGAGTAATGCTGTGTACAAATAGTACCGTAATTGTAGTGCAATCTATTGCTAGGCTCCATCCCTGTGTCTATCCTATCAATATTAGTGGGAAAATAATCAGACATTTTGGTAAATGTCATATAAACAAACAAATGTCTACGGTCTTGTAAAAAATCTGACCAGTTACCAAAAGACACATAGGAGGGTATTTACTAAAACTGGAGAGTGCAAAATCTGGTGCAGCTGTGCGTGATAGCCAATCAGATTCTAACTAAAGCTTTGACAAAAAACCTGGCATCGGATTGGTTTCTATGCAGAGCTGTACCAGATTTTTCACACTCCAGTTTTAGTAAATCAACCCAATATAGTGGGTTCAATTGGATACCTATTTATTTAGTTGCCGCCACCAAATATTAAAGTGTCTATAAAGTAAAAAAAAAAAAAATTCTAGTTTTAGAATAGTGAATTGTTTTGACTCCTCTTACACACAAAAGACAATGTGAGAACAACATGTAATTAACCGCTTTCAAAACCGCCCCATGTACATTTACTGCATCAGGGTGGCCCTTCAGCACGAAACCACGTTCCTGTATGTGATTTTGTTTGCCGGGACTGGGGCACGCATCACCAGCGAACCACTCCTGTTGTGATTAAACACAGACCCAATGTCCGCTGGGACCCGCCGACTGTTCCTGAGGCAGACACAAGGCAGATCACCGTTCTGTCAGAGGAGAAGATAGAGATCTTGTGTTTCTGCTAAGCAGGAATACTGATCTCTGTCTTCCCCCAGTCAAAGCTCCTCCCCCTCACTCACACACAGTTAGTAAGCATTCTAAGAGAACACATTTTCAGTGCTGTATCGCAAAAAATGGCCTGGTCATTAAAGGGGTAAAACCTTCTGGGGTTGAAGAGGTTAATTGCCAATAGTAGCATAATATTAAAAATATTATTGATCACTACCACATACAACAACAAATATATAAAGATCACTAGTGAATGCTTGCAGGACAACCATGGCTAATTATTGTTTTTGGAAAAAAATCATCCATGCGTGTCTGCCCTAAAGCCTCATACACACGATCAGACTTTAAACAAACTTTCCCGTGGATTTCTGTACAAAGGGCGTTGGCCGTGAACTTGTTAAGCATTCAGGCGATCGGACTTTTTCAGCCAACTTTCACCAAATCAAGTGGTTTTTCTGCTCTTTACCACCACCTTTGGTCAACTTCTGTATTGTTGTCTGATCTTTTGCATTGGTTCTGAGCATGCGTGTTTGTAAAGTCCGATGGTTTTCTGTACACACGATAGGACTTTGTTCCATCGGACTTATGTTGTCAAAAAGTTTGTCTGTTCGCACAGCCAACATTTGTCTGATGAAAACCGAAAAAGTTTGTAGATGGAGCATACACACGGTCAGATTTTGCCTTAAAACAGCTAATTTGCATGTTTGTTGTCAAAAAGTCTGATTGCGTGTATGGGCCTTTATGCTCACCTGTCCCAGAGCCAACATAATCTTGCCTTGTCATAATATATGCATTATTTGGACTTCAGTCAATCCAAGAGTTTGTACATTGCTCTAGTTACACTTCAAATTACTCAAGAATTAGCCCAAATGTTTCCCAGGAAATGAATAGTATTTTTAAATGCTTATGAATTATACATAGTCATTGGTGCCTATGAAATAATACATCCTCTTGTATTTGAGGGTTTGAGAGGCAGCATGGATAATATAATGGGGGTGTGTCTAAGAATATCTCTCAAGCATTAGAAACAGTTGGTGTTCCTAGATTGCTTGACTACTGACAAAAAAAGAAAGAGATGGACTGGTGGACTACAACTATGGCTGGATAAACGCCATGTTTACATCTCAAGGATTCATTTTCAAATCTCATTGATAAATACCTTTAAAATAGCCCTAAATAGCATACTACATCTAGAAACACTAAAACTAAATACTCCTGGTATAAATATATACACGTAAGAGTGCATACTAGAATAAAAAATATAATTTGGAACAGTGAATCATAATTGTAACAACAATTCAGTGGTAATGATGGAAAAATTAGTAAAGCTAAATCATTTAAAGTGTACAGTTGTGGAGTGTAAAAAAGTTTTGGGTTTAATTGATATCTGGAGAAATACAGCAAAAAGTCAGAAAAAAAGTGTAAAAAATGTTATGAAATATCAAGTACAGGTATCATGATGTCTGGAATAAATCTATCATATGTGGAAATTTTAAAAAAGTCAGCAGAATGTCATAAATATGTCATTATTTTCGTTTGCACTCTTTGCTCACCAATAAATAACACGGATATAAAATATAAAAATATTATATTCTGTAATAGTTTATGGTGTGTTCAGTTTGACTCGTTGCTCTTAAATTGCAAATCTCAGAAGCAGATTAATGTGCTGGTATATAGAGCAGTCAGTAAAACCAAAATGAAAATTCGACCAAAAAAAACTAAAGCTTTGCTTTTCTATTTAGGAATTAAAAGACCTTACCACCCCCCACTCCCCCCCCCCCCCCTATGCCTAACAAAATAATCACAGTACGAAAAGGTGCTTATATAATAGTCAGGCTGCCTTTCTTAATGAATGTTGCACTGCCCAAAGTGCTGGAAATATACTTTCTAACATGGCGGCGGGGCAAAATAATAAAAACAACCTGAAAACAACAACAGATTAGGTCATCCCTGTCCTTTTCTTTCGCTGAGTATATTGAGTGTTAGACTGACAGTGATGTGCAAAGCGATAAAGCCCTGATTGGCTTACAATGTCACCCCCACTATCAGTCTAATATTTAGAAACAAAGTTATGGGAGTTTGACACAAAAATGATGTAGCAACCTCCTAGATAGGCTACAAGGATGATAGGTAAATTTAGTTATTTTTGGCTCCTCTGTAATCATTGGAGCAGCTGTTTGATTTCTTTGGGCTGTCCTTGGATTTCACAGGCTGCAGGTTTGATTGTTTCTTCCTGCATTCTAGAGGCTTCTAGAACATAGAGGCCTGGAAAGGCAAATGAGCAGCCTGAATATTTATGGTACTTCAGCCAATCCTTGTGGAATTGTGCCCAGTAGGTGGCAGGAGGGGTCGACATAAATAGTCTGAGGCCTGGGGCAGTCCTGTTCTTGTCCTGCATAGAGAAGTCTCCAGCCAGAGGGGCTATGCATTTCTGAGGCAGTTTGCTGGAGTTTGCTGATGTTCATAGAGGTCCCAACTAAGGTTGGCCTATTCCTACTCCTCTTTGGAGCTAAATTATTATTATTATTCAGGATTTATATAGCGCCAACAGTTTGCGCAGCGCTTTACAACATGAGGGCAGGCAGTACACTTACAATACAAATCAATACAGGAGGGAGCAGTTTCACCCAAGGAGCTGGTCTGGAGGAATCACTGAAGAGTGTCTAGTGAAAGCTAGGAACTGAGTAGTTGTCCTGAAACACAGAGAGGTCTGAAGAAAACTGGGGAGTTCTGCTGTCCTGGAGAGACATTGCGAGAATAGACCTAAGTTCAAGATGTGACTGTGTTGTTTTGAAGGATAAGTGCTAGCAGTAGCTCTCTCTGAGACAGCTTGCACAGGGTCTCATTTCTGGCCATTCCTACTAGCCCTATCTATCACATCGAGAACAGAAATGGCTGTAAAGTGTTGGAATATTAGAGGGAGGAGGAGGAAACTATATGACCACTTATATTAGGACAAAAATAATATCAGTGAGCCAACCAAATGTGTTTCAAAATTTCTAAAAATTCAGTAAGGGGGAGCAAACTGCAGCTTGTATAAAGTGTATACACTGAATGCTGGGCCTTTCAGATAGTCAAAGCTATAGGCAATAGAAATAGGACTAAGACCAGGTAACTTTAGGCACTGAAGCTGCAGCAATTTACCCCCTTACCTTCATAATGTATAATTATGTTAATCCAGCAAACCTCAGGGTAATTCAAAGATGCAAAGCACAGTATGCCTTAATGACCTAGAATTAGTGTCCATGGCTAGTATTCATAGAATTGAGAGCTTTGTATATAATTTTTCTTTATTCAGATAATTAATGGATGTCAAAGAGAACATGTCGCTAACCTAAAAATGCAGGAAAAGCACTGGAAATGTTACTGCCTACTTTTAGATTTTTTTTCTTTTCGTCTTCTGGTGTCTAATTATTCTCTGTGCTGTCCTTACTCCTCCATCCCTGCCTTCACCTCCCTACCTTTATGTAGAAGTTGGGATAAGGAGTGGAGGGGAACACCATTCTGCAGCCATTCTCCAACAGGGTTGCTCCAGAGGGCACTTGGTGTTCTTTGTTCTGTGGCTTATTGACCTACCATCAGAGGGTGCTTTCATTGTTCCGTGGCCAACACCACTTGGCAAATCTTTTTATCTTTTAGTAAGGGTGGCATTTTGACCACTTCTGTATTTGTGAAAAGGGGGGGGGTCATTCTTCCTATTGATCCCCAATTTATTCATCTTAACAGGGGTTCCCCGGGGCCTGGAAATTAATTCACGGGTTCCCCTGGGGTAAAAAATGACACAGCAGAAAGGACTGCTAAAAACTGTAATTTAAAGTGGTTGTAAAGTCATACGTCATAAGTTATTTTATCTTAAGGCATTCTATACATTAAAATAAAAAGCCTTTTGTGTGCAGCAGCCCCACTCAGCCCCCTAATATTTACCTGGGCCCCATCTCAATCCAGCGATGCCCACGAGTACTTCGGACATCCGGTACCCTCTCTTCTGATTGGCTGAGACACAGCAGCGACGCCATTGGCTCCCGCTGCTGTCAGTCAAACTCAGTTAGCCAATCAGGAGAGTGAGGGGGCAGGGTCAAACCACGGCTCTGTTTCAGAATAAATACACAGTGCTGTGGCTTGGGTCGGGTGCCTCCATAGCAAGCTGCTTGCTGTGGGGCCACTAAACAGGAGGGTGGGCCAGGCGCTCAAGCCAGGGACCTGAGAAGAGGAGGACTGAGGCTGCTCTGTGCAAAACTACTGCACAGAGCAAGTAAGCATGACATGTTTGTTATTTTAAAAGGAAAAAAAAACAAGACTTTACAATTACATTAAGTCTGCTGTAGCTGCTGGCATCACACCCAAGATGGTGGTGCCAGCAGCACCCTGGGTCTTTTGGATGTCTACGCAAGTAAAGCTTTTACAGGAAAATAGCATGTCTAAAATATGTTAAATGCACATGTAATCTTAAAGGAAAATTGCTGTCAAAATGAATACACTGGCAACAGAGTCTCTTAAATTGCCACACCAGCACTGTGTAAAGCTAAAACAGACCTAGAAACAGACAGTTTCATTATCTTCATTAAAAAAATTCATTATGTTATATGGAATAAAGCTGTCTTAAGAAGTAAAAATGTGGCAGTAAAATTAAAATAATACTTCAGCTTTCTTTCCTTGCAACATTACAACTGCAGGACACATAAACAGTATAGACATCACTGATCACCCAGCAATTTATTAGCATGTGTGCTTTGTTTAATGTAATGGCTTATACTATGCAGCAGAAAAACACCAGCATTTGCAACTCATATACGTCTGTCTATTGGTGACACATATCCTAAGTGATGATCCTCAATATCTATTATATTGAGCAGCTGGAGGTTTGTTCAAATTGCTATTACAATGTACACCTTCCACTAGCAGTATATTGACAGGAATTTTCAAAGTTTTAAACCCTCTCAGTTATAGTCCCAGGTGCAATTTGTCATTACTTATTGAGACTATGCTGGTGGTGACAAGGTGTTGGTGATCATGGGAGCAAAGCTCAAGTTCTCGCTGTATGAGAAGAAAGTTTAGACTTAGAAACCTCCAGAGCCAGACCCTTAACTCTATTCAATCCATCATCTATGTACTTTTGTTGCTAGATACACAAACACATTCAATATTTGCCAGAAACAGCAGTATTGCACAATGCATAAGTAGAGTGAACACCCAAAGAGCAATCTTTTATAAAGAATGACATAGGTGATTTTTCTACATTTACTGCACCATTACTTGGGTATACATGTTAATTACAAAATGTCAAATACTATAATCATTTCCTGCACTTGACCTGGTTTGTAATCTTTATGTCATTTGTTTGCCGAGGACAGCCCTGTACTTCCAAATGTCTACTTCCAAAATATGTTGAAAGACTAGAATTGTTTTCTGTATTTGTGGGTCAACATTGACTACAGTAAGTGATACATTTTTTATGTGCATTAACTTCCAGGACAAACTTTTGGGAAACCCACTCCCTTGCTATGAAAAAAATTGCAATTTGTGAGACGCAGAGGACTCCTTCATTTGCACTGTGCATTAGAACGTAAACTAGCATGGGGTCTTCTCTAACAATTCACTGAGTGAACTGGTTTGCGCACTGTTGATTTGCCAAAACGAAATGAAAGGTGGCCATAGATGACACTTTTTTTTTCAAGAAATCAGTGGGCTGGTTGGAAAAAGAAAACAAATGGATTCCTCCATCCACACAAGTGAGGTGCATAGGGGTATCCTCCCCACTGGGATATTCTATTTTGACAGCGGGATTCCTCTGCTGTCAGAATACATTGAATAATAGCTGCAGCTGATTGGCTGCAGCCATTAGGAACTAATGTTTTACAACGTTCCCCTCTAAAAGATGTTGATCTATCAATCAACTTCTGTTGAATGGTGATGGCCATACATGGATCAAAATTCTGCTGGTTCCTGGTTAACTGGAGAAATTTTGATTCATCTATGATGAGCTTTACAGCCACAGCAAACCAGGCAGATACACCAAAAGCTTTGATCTTTACAAACAAGTTTGTTCATGTCTAGAAATATCCCTGACAATATTACAAGGACCTGTACCACTATTATGCTGGGTTGATTTATAGGATTGAAGTGGGTCTTTAGTTGAGATTCTAAAAGCTCACTCATCAGGTATTAGACAGCTGGATCTTGTATTTTATTGAGCTGATGGCTACATTTATGTGCATTGGTACAATAAAAACATGTAAAAAGCTGCTTTGTGAAGACAGAATGTCATTAGCTGTTAGGTCTCATTTACATACAGCAACTTTAGAGCCACATTACAATAGTAAAATGCATATGATTACCATACCATTTTATTTTGCATGTATGCAGTTCATATGCATTTAAAAAAAATGTATTTAGCATTTTCTAAGCATTGCAGCACATATGTATGGTCCACTGAAATCAGACACTATAAGGATTATTTTTCTTTTATTTTTTATTTTTATGTGCCTTTAACCCTTTCCCTTCCAGAGCTGTTTTTGGGTTTGTTTGTTTTTTTTGCACACATGTTTAAAAAATAATTTTAGGCCTGAAAATTACACAAACCCCACAAATATTATATATTTTCTGAAAGCCGACACCGTAGTGAATAAAATAGTGGTATTTGCAATTTTTATATGTCACACAATATTACGCCAAGGTCTAGGAAATGCAAAATTTCAGTAAAAAACACACTAACCAAAAATTTGGGTAAAATATTAAAGACGAGGTTGCACCGAGTAAATAGGTACCCAACATGTTAAACCTTAAATTTACGTGCACCCATGAAATGGCGACAAACTTCAGTATCCTATATTTTCTATAGGCGAAGCTTCAAAAGCCCCTTATAGGTATCAGTTTTGTGTTATCGAGGAGGTCTGGTGTTAGAATTATTGCTCTGACTCCGACGTACGCAGCAATATGTAACATGTGTATTGCAATCAATGTTTTTTTTACTTTTTTTTTTGTTCATCACATAGGGGACAAACAGTCCCCTATGTGATCATTTTTAGGTGACAGGTTCTATTTACTTCTATTTACTGAGATATGCAGGGTCTAAAAGACCCTGCATGTCTCCCCTGTACTCCACTGAATGTTTTGCAATGCAGATCGCATTGCAAAACATCCTATTTCGGCAAATCAAACTGGGGCCACAGAGAGCTTGACCCAGAAGTGACATCAGAGACGTCTCTTTCCGACTCACAAGAAGTAGGGGAAGAGAGCAGATGTGTGTCCACTCTTCTCCTTCCCCTCTACCTGCCGACACCCGCGATGGAGATGACGGAACTCAGGAGAGCTCCAGCACATTCACTAAGCTAAAGGAACATTCCCTTGAAAATTAAAATCTTCATTTCAAAATTAACAGTCTATTTGCCTTTAGTAAATCAACCAATTGCATGAACACATAAAATTTCATTCAAAAGGGCGTATTTATGAACGCATGCATTTGTTCATGTAAATATGTGACCAAGGCCCTCCATTACTTCACTGATAATAATTTGCATTGTAAAACAAAACTCCAGCAATAATTTGGAGAGTTATCATTTTCATAAAACAAGCCGTTATGTAAACTTCATATTTATCCATTTCAAGGCAGCGGAAATAAACACTAATTTTTGTTTAAACGTGTTTGTCTTTCAATGCTTAATTGAAGCGATTGATTTCCTGATGAGGCTTAAAGATGGGAGAAGGTGAAAGGCAGTGAACCTTTAACAGAAGAAGAATTTGAGAGGAAGGTAAAATGGGTATTAGATGTGAGAAAGTTAGAAGATAATGATAGATTACAGCTAGGGGGGAAATCCTATAAAAGGGGAGTGAAAAAAAGATTAAATAAGCTAGATTTAACCACTTTTCTGCCAATTGAAGCTTTAGAACTTAGATTTTTAAAGGGTCAAATAAACAGGGATGTTAATGTGTTGAAATAGGTGTACAATCTCATTAATCACTGTTCTGTGCTGTAGCTTCATGTAAAGAGTAAAAGGTCTGAGAATACAAGTTAATGTGTTTACCTAACACTTCCATTTGACCAGTTATTATACTGAAAACCACTAGTCCTCTGTACAAATTATAATTTCACGCTTATGGTCTTTAGTAGGAAGGTTGGGTTGGGGAAGAGACTAATCGTGTAAATTAGTAACCGATCACTATTATTACCCTTGGGATAAGTAGTTTTGATGGAATCCTGCTGCTAGCTCTATTCAAACAAATACACACATTTATCACACAAGTATTTATGTAACAGTCAACCAATACACAATCCTCTGGGAGACTGAATCATGCCTGCATGTCCAACAGTCCTCTTATGTCTATGGCCAGCCTGTAGTCACTTAATCTGGACCCATAGTGGCTATAGGCATTCTGCTATCTTTCCAGGCACCCCAAAGCTTATTTCAAGTGAGGAATCAATCATCTTGGTTGGATATTCCCAGGCATAATGAACAATAGCATGGTGTGATCTGTGTTCTCAAACTAATGAATGTTTACTTAACATGCAGCCCCCAGTGAAACAATCCAGATAGAGTGTCATTCACAAATACCTGTGGGTATTTCAATAATCCCTCATGCACACAGGGTTTTAGGCATATTCAACACTAATTTTAAACTGGCAAACTTAAGAAGTTAAAAAATTACAAAAATGTTTTAACTTCTTAAATTTGCTAGTTTAAAATTAGTGTTGAATATGCCTAACACAAAGTTCTATGGTGTTGTTCGTACTCTGATTTCTGCATTTAATTTGTTGTGTTTGTGTCCTAAACACTTTTTGACCACCAACATTTCTGCACCAATATAGCACTTACAATAAAGCAGGCAGAGCTGACCATGCTAGTTCTGTCACAAGAGCCTGTGTGCCCCACACAGTTCCCACTCATGTGTAAGGTAAAGTCTACAGGCTTGGAAAGATCAATTTGTAAATGGATAGAAAACTGGCTAAAAGACAAAATTCTGTAGTGGTTAATGACTTAATCGGAATGGTCTAAGGTTATCAGTTGTGTACCCCAGGGTTCAGTGCTGGGACCCTTACTTTTGAATATCTTTATAAATGATATTGGGTCTGGGATTAAAAGTAGCATTTCTGTCTTTGCAGATGACACTAAGCTATGCAGTGGAATAATGTCCTTACAGGAGGTCTCCAATTTACAAGCCAAGCTCAATGCACTGGGTACTAACATTTATAGGCAAAGTTGATCCAGGGAAAATCCTATTGCCTCTTGGGGGATCAGAAAGGAAATTTTTCCCCTGCTGTAGCAAATTGGATCATGCTTTGCTGGGGTTTTTTGCCTTTCTCTAGATCAACTGTGGGTGAAGGATTGTGTATATGGGATTGTATTTATTTATTAATTTTGAACTAGATGGACTTGTGTCTTTTTTCAACCTGACTAACTATGTGCTGTACCTGTCAGTGGAGCTTGAGATGATGAGGGTGGCCTCTTGTACAATTCCCATCCAAGCACTCCTAGTAGTGGAGACAGGGACTGCTAAGACAGTGGAAGGGCACAAATGCCAGGAAGTTTAGGCCGCGTACACACGCGCGGACTGTTTGCCCAACCTTGTTCGTCAAACAGTTTCGGCAAACAGTCCGCTCAAAATTTGCATGAGCGGACTTGCCCACACACGAGCGGACTGTTTCAGCGAACTGTTTGCCAAACAGTCCGCTCAACTTTTGAAATGAACGGACTCGCCCACGTAAGGAGGAGGCAAATCCGCCCATTTCGAGCGCGTGTACAGGTAGGCGGGGCCCGCGAAGGAGACGTCGCGGGCTCCGCCGCCTGGAATGGGCTTAAAGGGGAACCCCAACGCCGAAAAAAATCGGCGTGGGGGTTCCCCCAAAGTCCACACCAGACCCTTGTACGAGCACGCTACCCGGCCGGCCAGGCGCTCGCTCGCCCCCCCTCCTGAGCCGTACCAGGCCGCATGCCCTCAACATGGGGGGTGCCTTGGGGAAGGGGGGGCCGCGCGGCCCCCCCCACCCCAAAGCACCTTGTCCCCATGTTGATGAGGACAAGGGCCTCTTCCCGACAACCCTGGCCGTTGGTTGTCGGGGTCTGCGGGCGGGGGGCTTATCGGAATCCGGGAGCCCCCTTTCAGAAGGGGGCCCCCGGATACCGGCCCCCCACCCTATGTGAATGAGTATGGGGTACAATGTACCCCTACCCATTCACCTGTGAAATAAAGTACAAAAAAAAAACACAACACAGGGAAAAAATATTTTATTGCACAGCTCCGGGGGTCTTCCGTCTTCGGGGGTCTTCTCGCCGGACTCCTCCGCTATCTGTGTGTAGCTCTTTTGCTAGCGGAGGAGTCCGGCTTTCTTCCTCCCCGCCGCCGGCCTCTTCTCCCGACTTCGGGGGTCTTGTCCCCCTCTTCGGTTCTTCTGCCGGGCCACCGCGCCTTCTTGTAGCTCTTTTACAGGCGGTGGCCCGGTCTTCTGTCGCCGCTATCGTCGCCGCCGCCTTCCGTTCTTGTTCTTCTTCTTGTTCTTCTTCTTCTTCTCCTGGAGATGTTGACTCGACGAGCTCTCCGGCCGGAATGCCAGGGACACGCTCCGCTGCCACTTATATAGTGACAATGGGGCGGTGTCACATGGTATATGTCACATGGGTTGGTCACATGGTGACCCCGCCCCCTTACGATGTCATAGTCCCCATGTGACATCAACCCATGTGACCAACCCATGTGACATATACCATGTGACACCGCCCCATTGTCACTATATAAGTGACCGCACAGCGCGTCTCTGGCATTCCGGCCGGAGAGCTCGTCGAGTCAACATCTCCAGGAGAAGAAGAAGAAGAACAAGAACAAGAA
Organism: Lithobates pipiens; assembly: GCF_037356315.1. Taxonomy (NCBI): domain Eukaryota; kingdom Metazoa; phylum Chordata; class Amphibia; order Anura; family Ranidae; genus Lithobates; species Lithobates pipiens. Next base: position 465,182,614 of record NW_027507748.1, read on the forward strand.
GAAGAACAAGAACGGAAGGCGGCGGCGGCGACGACAGCGGCGACAGAAGACCGGGCCACCGCCTGTAAAAGAGCTACAAGAAGGCGCGGTGGCCCGGCAGAAGAACCGAAGGCGGCGACAGAAGAACGGAAGGCAGCGGCGACAGAAGACCGGGCCACCGCCTGTAAAAGAGCTACAAGAAGGCGCGGTGGCCCGGCAGAAGAACCGAAGAGGGGGACAAGACCCCCGAAGTCGGGAGAAGAGGCCGGCGGCGGGGAGGAAGAAAGCCGGACTCCTCCGCTAGCAAAAGAGCTACACACAGATAGCGGAGGAGTCCGGCGAGAAGACCCCCGAAGACGGAAGACCCCCGGAGCTGTGCAATAAAATATTTTTTCCCTGTGTTGTGTTTTTTTTTTGTACTTTATTTCACAGGTGAATGGGTAGGGGTACATTGTACCCCATACTCATTCACATAGGGTGGGGGGCCGGTATCCGGGGGCCCCCTTCTGAAAGGGGGCTCCCGGATTCCGATAAGCCCCCCGCCCGCAGACCCCGACAACCAACGGCCAGGGTTGTCGGGAAGAGGCCCTTGTCCTCATCAACATGGGGACAAGGTGCTTTGGGGTGGGGGGGGGGCGCGCGGCCCCCCCTTCCCCAAGGCACCCCCCATGTTGAGGGCACGCGGCCTGGTACGGCTCAGGAGGGGGGGGCGCGCTCGCTCGCCCCCCTTTCCTGGCCGGCCGGGTAGCGTGCTCGGACAAGGGTCTGGTGTGGACTTTGGGGGAACCCCCACGCCGATTTTTTTCGGCGTTGGGGTTCCCCTTTAAGCCCATTCCAGGCGGCGGAGCCCGCGACGTCTCCTTCGCGGGCCCCGCCTACCTGTACACGCGCTCGAAATGGGCGGACTTTCCGAGCGGGAACAGTTTGCTCATTTCGAAAGTAGCCTACACACGGGCGGACTGTTCGCTCAAACACAGTTTCAGCGGACAGTTTTTCGGAATTTCCGAAAGACTTTGTCCGTCCAACTGTCCGCTGAAACTGTCCGCTGAAAGCCCACACACGGGCGGACTGTCCGCCCAAACACTGTTCAGCGGACAAGGTTGGGCGAACAGTCCGCCCGTGTGTACGCGGCCTCAGTCAATGAACTTGAGCTTGGAAGTCTGAGGAGCAGAACCATGTAAAGAGAAAAGGATCGCTACTACTCCCAACCAGCCCAGGTGAACAAACGATAAGTAGCAGCCTTAGCCTACATGTCTCCACCAAACCACACACCCTGATGCATGATGGGGTTTGGTGGAGACATGTAGGTTGAGGCGGCTCCTTATCGTTTGTTTACTTGGGGTGGTTGGGCGTAATAGTGATGCTGTCCTCTTTACCTTTACTAGCCCTCTGTATTGGTATTAGGATAAGCTTGCACCCCATGCTCTGGGAGGGATAAAGGGATATCATTTCACCTCTACTTTGAGCAGTGCCAAAAACAATATAACAGCATACATAAGATGCACCCAAATAAAAGTAGTGGATTGTGTCTTGAAGCTAGGTGGAACAAACCTCTTTCAGCTGTGAACCCATATGGAAGCAGACACCTGTCTAGTTACGTATAAGTAACCAAAATCATAAAAAAATATATAAACGTGCTTTTAAGGGTAAAACTTTATAATACTTATAGTGGCATGCTCAGCACTGTAAACTGCTCACTTGGCATAATAGTAGTAAGTGTGCTTAGCAATGGGCTCTTACCCTTTCCGTTTGTGTTTTTTGTTTCAATGACTTGACCAGGATGGCTACCAAGGCAGTACAGAACACATAAATGGTTTCCTCTGCATCTCCTGCAAGTGTTACATGGGGCAGTAAATGGAGTATCCAGGGGAGTGCTCCCAGTGGTGCAGTAATGGGTAAGGGGGGTTGTATTAATGGGAGTTGTAGTAAAAAAAGGATGGCATTAAGTAACAGGTCAGCGAGGAAGAAGGGCTATCCTGTGGAATCTAACATCTCACACATACTCTACTCTGGCCATTTAGCAATTGAGACTTGGTTTTTCTGTTACTGCCACGTTTGCTAAACAGCTTGGCTTGCTACAGTTAATAGAAGAATAGCATACCTACTGGCAGGATCAACAGCTAATAGAACTATGTTACAGTGGAGACTCAAAAATAAAAACACTGCTTCTTAATGTTATTTGTTATTGACTGTCTGTATCATATACAGTATGTCATTTATTTTGTTTTGTCTATAGGTACACTTTAACTGCTACATGTGGCAGATTTGTTCATCTGTTGCTTTTGCTTGTACGATGCTCAAAAAAAAAAATTGTCTAAACCCAAAATAAATAGACATTTTAATATGTGAATATGTACATATATACAAGCACAAGTGGATTTTTAAATGTCTATTTAGAAAATCAGTGTAATGTGTGTGTACCCCTTGTGTACAAGACCTTAACCAGTACAACATATATGCGAAAACTCTGCAAGATGTATTCATTTATTTACGCATTATTTAGTTGAATGCACAACTGGTTGTCTTTAAAAGACTTTCAATGGAAAACAGCAGTCACGGGGAAGAAAACAGTGATACAACCACCACCACCATGATCAGATAACACACATTCCTCTAACCTAACTACTTGTGCCCAGGCTCTAAAATGGAGTTTCATTTAGATGAAGTGATTACAATGATGACAAATGACATACAGGCATGTCAAGGAGCAAAAAATGCTTTGTAAACAAATCGAAAACCTATGCTATCAGTTTTTAAAGATCACAAAAAAGAAAGATAATGTCACTTACCTTATATAAACAATACAGAACAGACCTAAAAGTGCATTAATGTAATAGGATTAAACAGATGTATGATTGAAAGTGCCTACAGACCTCAGATGGTGGTCAACAGTACATGCATATCATTAGACAAATGTACATTGATATCGGATGACTTGGCGTGTTTTACCTATAGAGGAAGGGGGGGGGATGCAAACTTATGTTAGGTAAAACAATTACCTGCATACATAAAATCTACTCTAGTTGATCACTTTGTCCCCCAAGAATGATCAACCTGTGGGTGTTTGCAAGGGTTGAGTTGTAAAAGGTTGGGTGAATATTTGAATGTCTATAGGCATCCTTAGCTTGTACATAGTTTGTTTCAGTTTCCTGACTGAAGTGAACATACTGCAAGTAGAAGATCAATACTGTGGAACCTGTGTTCAAAAAATGTCTAGCAGGGGCCAAGAACTAGTCGCCAACATTCCCTGAGGTTTCATGCAACTGATCTTTTTCTCAACAAAAATTATTGGTGCCGTTCAAGACTCTACCAGCTCTTCTTGCATGACAAAGCGTAAGGAGTGCCAATAGGGACAGAGCTCATCCCAGCTCAAAACATCCAGAAGGGAAAGGAAGTCCTAAAAGTCACACATCACAGCAAAAGCCTGTGAGGACGTATATGACAGCCTCAGCCTTGGCTTCAACCACGTGTGGCCTGGTTGGAGCTGGCCTGAGCCTGTCATATACCTCCTTACAGGCTTTTGCTGTGATGTGCGACATTTAAAACTTTCTTTCCCTACTTGATCTTTTCCCCAAGTTAGACTTACCACCCCTACTCCACACTCTGTCGCCATATTACAAATATTGGAAAAACAGGATTTTCTGTACTCACCGTAAAAGTCCTTTTCTCTGTAATTCACCGACCGACACAGCTCCTCTCTGTACAAAGTGGGTTTGTTAGCCTGCCACTAGGAGAAACTAGGCAAAATTGTAACACAATACACACAATTGTCAGTACCGCCCAGGGGGCGGACCCTGTGCTAACAACCCTCCCTGCTGCCCCAGCAGCCTCAGTACGTCAACAAGCAGTATAACGTAGAGAAAAGGAGGGGTGGGTGCTGTGTCAGTCGGTGAATTACAGAGAAAATAATTTTATGGTGAGTACAAAAAATCCTGTTTTCTCTTATATTCGCCGACCGTCACAGCTCCTCTCTGTACAAAGTGGGACGTCCCCAAGCAGTGACAAACGAGGGGTGGAAAAAAACAGCATAACAACTTCATCCACCATGGCAATTGGGAACTAGTGAAACTAAACCCACAAAAAAAGCAGTGTGTGGAAAAAAACACCACTACGTAACTGGGTATCAAGGAGTGATCCCCAAGACCAATTGCAGAAATAATGCAAAAGTGCATTAACACAACAGTACTGTGTTTTTATCGAAAAACCAGGAAAAACAAGTTTGCACAATTATTGCAACTACACGGCCGCCTGCAAAACTTTGCGGGCAAAACAGGCATCAGCCAATGCACTGATGTCCACCTTGTAGAACTTGGTAAATGTATGGACAGGCGACCTTACACACCTGACTGACAGACGCTTAGTGTCGGAATGCTCAAGATGTTCCAATTGCTCTTGTAGAGTGGGCCGTGACCGGAAAGGGGGGCACCTGCCCCTTCAAGGCGTAGGCTTGTACTACAATCTGTCTGATCCACCTGGAAATGGTGGCCAGCGAGACCGCCATACCCTTCTTTGGACCAGCCACTGAAACAAACAATGAGTCTGACTTCTGAAAGGGAGCCGTGGCAGACAAGTACACCTTCAGAGCCCTAACCACATCGAGAGCGTGAAGGGCCACCCCTTTGGGATGCTTCAGCTTGGGACACAACAATGGTAATACAATGTCCTCATTGATATGAAAAGCCGAGACCACCTTCGGTAGAAAGGACGGTTTGCGGATGCAACACCACCTTATCCCTGTGGATGACCAGATAAGGCAACTTGCATGACAAGGCCGCCAATTCCGAAACCCTCCTGGCTGATGTGATGGCCACTAGAAAGACCACTTTCTGGGAAAGATTCAACAGGGGAATCTCCCTGATGTTTTCAAACGGCGGTTTTTGAAGCGCCGACAACACCAGGTTCAAATCCCATGGTGGTAACGGTGGGTGCACTGGAGGGACTACGTGTCGTACCCCCTGAACGAAGGTGCTCACTAAGGAGTGCGATGCCAGGGGACGTTGAAAAAAGACACCCAGAGCTGAAATGTTCCCTTTGATGGTGCTTAATGCCAATCTCTGGTCAACTCCTTGCTGGAGAAACAGCAGGATCCTGGAAATGGAAAAGGAACGGGGATGCCATCCGTTCTCCTCACACATGGAGATGTAGGCCTTCTAGGTACAATGGTATATCTTCCGATGAAAGATTGGACCTTGAGACAGGAGGTCCTCTCGCAACGGCAGTCGCCAGGGAGCGTCTGCCACCAGACGCACCAGGTCCGCATATCAGGGCTGCTGAGGCCAATCTGGGGCAACCAGGATTACTGAAATCCCCTCGGCTTCCACTCTGCGAAGCAGACGTGGCAATAGTTTCAGTGGAGGAAAGGCGTAGATCAGTTGGTACTGATCCCACGGAGCCACCAGTGCGTCTGACACGTCTGCCCACGGATCTCTTGTCCTGGACACGAACCTTGGTACCTTCCGATTGAGACGGGAGGCCAACAGATCCACATCTGGTGTTCCCCACTTCAGGCACAGCTGCCTGAATATCTTCAGGTGCCATGCCCATTCTCCTGGGTCCAGCATCTGGTGGCTCAGATAGTCCGCCTGCCAATTTTCCACCCCCGTGATGTAAGTGGCTGACGAGGCTGGTACGTGTCGCTCTGCCCACCGAAGTATGGGTATTGTGTTACAATTTTGCCTAGTTTCTCCTAGTGGCAGGCTAACAAACCCACTTTGTACAGAGAGGAGCTGTGTCGGTTGGTGAATATAAGAGAAATTATTGTCTGATGCAGTCACTGTTTGGGAATTCAAACCACCACAGCTGTCATGTCTGTTTAGCTATTTTCTTCAAACAAATACAATCTAAAGAGAGCACCAAACAACAAATACACCCCCCCCTTCATCAGGGCCTAAGAATTCTGAGTCCATTGCTGCATTCAGAAAACACTGCCATAACCTTCCCTCCGGAAACTTTCCAAGCAGTAAATCACGGTTCAATTTTATTTGGTATCTGCTCACCTGAGTCCATTTAAGCACAGTCAGAATTCTTAAGTAGACTGAACAAGACAAATCTAGTCATGCATGGCCAGCTTAACAGAAGTTCTGGTTGGTTAGTTGGGAGTGTGGGTGGCCAGGCACCACTTAAGTTGTAAACCTATTGCACATCACCATTTGCCTCTAATTAAACAAAGCCTGTATACATTGTTTTATGCTTTCCTGTGGCTTTTTGTTGAGATACAATCCTTGTAATAATATCAGAGTAGAGCCCTAATAGTTCTCATTATTTCTCTGACTGGGTCAGTTACACATTTGGCAAATTAGTCTTCTATTCCAAGAATCCTTCTTAAAAGTAAAAAAAGAGTACAAATATAAAATATGCCGTAACATTGTGACGCATATTATTTTGCAGTTGTCATAGATAGTGATGGCCGAACGGTTCGCCCGGCGGTCGTTTCGCGGCGAATTTCCGACTTTCGCCGTCCGCGGGTTCGAACGCCTTTTTCCGTCGTTCGCCCCGGCGGACTTACGTGTTTAATGTATACAAGAACTTTAACCTTTCGTGACACGTTTATCATGTGTTACAGGACAACCAATTGAGACATGACAGCTCATGGACACTTGGACATTCCCCCTAACCTATAAATACACCCGATCCGGTGGCCATTTTACATTCTTTCTTCTGTCACTGTAGGGAAAGGATCCTGTGTGGAGTAGGGACAGAGAAAACGCTAGCTATTTGGTACACAAAAGTTCTTTTCAGGACTGGTATAGGTGTTAGGTCAGCAGCCTGAGTTTCTTTTGTCAGTTTAGATAAAGGGACAGAGCGCTGTATGCTGCTATTTTAGGGACAGCTCAGCCAGATTAGTCTTTCTTCATCATCATCATCATCATCATCATTAGCTGTTACTATCAGGTCCACAAAAGAGCTGTTCCAGCTAATCGTTCCAGCCTACTCTTTTTTGCCAATTTGTATAGGGACAGGCAGGAAGCAGTGTGTCAGGCAGTGAGGATAATTTTAAAGACTTGCTGTTACTATTAGTTCCACAAAGGTTCTTTTCAGGACTGGTATCAGTGGTACGGTAATAGGCTTGTACACGTATAATATTCTTTCTTCCAAATATAGAAAGAATATTATACTTGACTGCTGCCCTTCTGCTGCAGTCTGCTAATCATTCACAACTCACTTGTTCCACAAAGCTCTTTATCAGGACTGGTAACTTGGTCTGTCTAGGGTGCTACGGTACATAGGCTTGGGTGCGGTACAGTCTGCTGTTCTGTAAGGACCGCTATCGGTCCACAATAGATAGGGTTGCCGTGCACTACTGCTGACCGCTGCCCTATACTGCAGCAGTCCTTCAGCGGTATAGGGACTGACGCACAGTCTGCTAAACACTAATACACAACCTGCTTGGTCCACAAAAGTTCTTATAAGGACTGGTAACTTGGTATAGGGTGCTACGGTACATAGGCCTGAGTGCGTTACAGTCTGCTGTTCTGTAAGGACCGCTATCGGTCCACAATACATAGGGTTGACGTGCACTACTGCTGACCGCTGCCCTATACTGCAGCAGTCCTTCAGCGGTATAGGGACTGACGCACAGTCTGCTAAACACTAACACACAACCTGCTTGGTCCACAAAAGTTCTTATAAGGACTGGTAACTTGGTATAGGGTGCTACGGTACATAGGCCTGAGTGCAGTACAGTCTGCTGTTCTGTAAGGACTGCTATCGGTCCACAATACATAGGGTTGCCGTGCACTACTGCTGACCGCTGCCCTATACTGCAGCAGTCCTTCAGCGGTATAGGGACTGACGCACAGTCTGCTAAACACTAATACACAACCTGCTTGGTCCACAAAAGTTCTTATAAGGACTGGTAACTTGGTATAGGGTGCTACGGTACATAGGCCTGAGTGCGTTACAGTCTGCTGTTCTGTAAGGACCGCTATCGGTCCACAATACATAGGGTTGCCGTGCACTACTGCTGACCGCTGCCCTATACTGCAGCAGTCCTTCATTGGTATAGGGACTGACGTACAGTCTGCTAATCACTAACACACAACCTGCTTGGTCCACAAAAGTTCTTATAAGGACTGGTAACTTGGTATAGGGTGCTACGGTACATAGGCCTGAGTGCGTTACAGTCTGCTGTTCTGTAAGGACCGCTATCGGTCCACAATACATAGGGTTGCCGTGCACTACTGCTGACCGCTGCCCTATACTGCAGCAGTCCTTCATTGGTATAGGGACTGACGTACAGTCTGCTAATCACTAACACACAACCTGCTTGGTCCACAAAAGTTCTTATAAGGACTGGTAACTTGGTATAGGGTGCTACGGTACATAGGCCTGAGTGCAGTACAGTCTGCTGTTCTGTAAGGACCGCTATCGGTCCACAATACATAGGGTTGACGTGCACTACTGCTGACCGCTGCCCTATACTGCAGCAGTCCTTCAGCGGTATAGGGACTAAGAGTTTTGTCACAGGGTGATTTAAAAAATGACAGGCAGAGGAAGAGGCAGGCCCTTCCGCAGGGGTGGTAGGGGTAGGGCAGGAGCAACAGCCTTGAGCCAAAGTGGGAAGTTGCAGAAGGTGCGTTCAATTACTTTAAAGGACGCACCAGACTTGGTTGAGTGGCTCACTCAGCCTTATTCTTCTGCACCCTCCTCATCCTCTCGATCTGCACCCTCTTCTTCACTCTCTGCTATGTGCACCCCCAAAGACACTACCACCAACAACACCACCACCACCACATACCTTCCGCTTGAGTGCAAATGGGGGCCTTCATGCTCCAGTGTTTTAATAGGGACCCCCGTATAAAAAGCATGAGGGTCAAGGACCAGTACTGGGTGGCAACGTACTTAGATCCCCGGTACAAACACAAAATGGCGGAAATGTTACCGCCGTCGCAGAGGGCTGTCAGAATGCAGCACTTCCAGGCCTTGCTTCGAGAAATGCTGCATTCTGCTTTTGCGTGCGCTGGCAGAGGAGCAATTCCCACTCCCAGAGAAGGATTTGCGGGTACCAATCCAACAGCGCCTGCAAGAAGAGGCCGGTTTGAAGATGTGTTGGTGACTTCGGATATGAGGTCATTCTTTCAGCCGACCCATCGACAGGTGTCATCCGGATCCAGCATCAGGGAACGCCTAGACCGTCAGGTGTCCGACTACATTGGGTTAACGGCCGATGTGGACGCTCTGAGGAGTGATGAACCCCTAGACTACTGGGTGGGCAGGCTTGACCTCTGGCCAGAGCTTGCCCAATTTGCAATCGAACTGTTGGCTTGCCCCTCATCCAGTGTCCTGTCCGAAAGGACGTTCAGCGCAGCAGGGGGGATTGTGACCGATAAGCGTACTCGCCTAGCTCACGACAGTGTTAACTACCTCACATTTCTAAAAATGAATGAGGCATGGATCTCGGAGGAATTCAACACATGTGATCAGTAGACCATGTATATGTCTATAAACAATTTTTGGAATCAAGCACACAGACCTTCTTAATTCATTTGGCTCACTTCCCTGACCCAAAAAAGCACACCGTACTATATGCCCCTACCCTCCTCTTTGAAGAGGTTGAGCGGTGTCATATTTCTACTGGGGCTGCTTATTATGAGGGGTTCCCACCATCCCTGTGCTGTGCTGACTTCCTCCTGGGTGTTCTTATTATGAGGGGCTCCCACCATCCCTGTGCTGTGCTGACTTCCTCCTGGGGGTTCTTATTATGAGGGGCTCCCACCATCCCTGTGCTGTGCTGACTTCCTCCTGGGGGTTCTTATTATGAGGGGATCACACCATCCCTGTGCTGTGCTGACTTCCTCCTGGGGCTGCTTACGGTGCTGCTGTCAGCGCTGTATGTCACGGAGCTGCTGTCAGCGCTGTATGTCACGGAGCTGCTGTCAGCGCTGTATGTCACGGAGCTGCTGTCAGCGCTGTATGTCACGGAGCTGCTGTCAGCGCTGTATGTCACGGAGCTGCTGTCAGCGCTGTATGTCACGGAGCTGCTGTCAGCGCTGTATGTCACGGAGCTGCTGTCAGCGCTGTATGTCACGGAGCTGCTGTCAGCGCTGTATGTCACGGTGCTGCTGTCAGCGCTGTATGTCACGGAGCTGCTGTCAGCGCTGTATGTCACGGAGCTGCTGTCAGCGCTGTATGTCACGGAGCTGCTGTCAGCGCTGTATGTCACGGAGCTGCTGTCAGCGCTGTATGTCACGGAGCTGCTGTCAGCGCTGTATGTCACGGTGCTGCTGTCAGCGCTGTATGTCACGGAGCTGCTGTCAGCGCTGTATGTCACGGAGCTGCTGTCAGTGCTGTATGTCACGGAGCTGCTGTCAGCGCTGTATGTCACGGAGCTGCTGTCAAGCTGCTGTCAGCGCTGTATGTCACGGAGCTGCTGTCAGCGCTGTATGTCACGGTGCTGCTGTCAGCGCTGTATGTCACGGAGCTGCTGTCAGCGCTGTATGTCACGGAGCTGCTGTCAGCGCTGTATGTCACGGAGCTGCTGTCAGCGCTGTATGTCACGGAGCTGCTGTCAGCGCTGTATGTCACGGAGCTGCTGTCAGCGCTGTATGTCACGGTGCTGATGTCAGTGCTCTGTATTACGGTGCTGCTGTCAGTGCTCTGTATCTCCTGCACCCTCTTGTTTGCCTACCCTGGTCCCTGACCTTCCCTCTCCTCCATTGCCTTCATTAGCTCCATAGTCCTGAATTGTCAGAACAATTTCCCAAATAAAAAAAAAATGCTTGTAGTTATCGATCCCAAATTCACCTCATACATGTATTATGCTATTGTCCAGGTGGTGGGACTACGTGCTACCCCCTAATAATTACCCCGTGGCCGCAAATTCGACCTAAAGGTTTGCGAAATTCGCCTCCCATTGAAGTCAATGGAGCCCGCGGCGAACGGTCGTTTTCGCGAACGTTTGTGCCCGTTCGCGTTTCGCGTTCGCGAAACGTCCCGTCGGAAGTTCGTCCATCACTAGTCATAGACTTCAGTAAATCATGACTCACATTCTCATAACCTTTTTTGTAACTTATCACCCTATCAAATGTCAAATGATTACTATCATAATTTAGATCAATATTAATCAGGAAAGGAAATGGTCTTTAGAGCAAGAAACACTTGCAAAAAATCCTTCTACCTCAGCAGCGTAAGACAAGATCATTATATTCCAAAGCTCTTTGTGGACAGTCAAAAGAGACCTTTTTTGTGAAAAAACTATTTTAGTAATAAGGTCAAAACGAGAAAAAAACATCAGCTCTCGTCGGAGACACTGTAATAACCATGCAAGGTTAGTACAGCAATCTCCCCTGCTGAACTGTTGTGTTCCAACAGGAGGATATTACACTCCGCTAGAACACCCCCATCAGCGCTCTCTGCTATTGGCTGATCACTGATTGGGAGTTGGTCGGCTGATGGTTTTTCACATGCACGTCCGAAGTACACACGTGCAGAATGTCAGACGTTTTTTTTTTTTAACCGGCAAATGTCTCCCGACCTTCTGCCCATGTGTATGAGGCTTTAGGTAAAGTGTGTCCTGTAAAAGCTAAATTTGAAGAATAAAAGTTCACTGCGGGATATTAAAAGGATAGTGTATTGCTCATACTTATCAGTGACTTAAACATTTTTCTCAACTAAACATGTCAGCATATAGCAAGCATTTTAACAAAGAAGAGCATTAATAAAGTGATTATGATGCCACATACCTTTATACTGATATATATAAACAATTTATAACATGATTATTACAAAACATAAAACCAAATTTCAAAACATACACTGTAGGCTTAGACCATAAGAGAACTAATTTCCGTATTTAACGCTCACGAGTTTAGGCATTTGGTGGTTGGAAGCCTACAGATGGTGAAAGAGTACCAAAAAGGGGACTATGCTATAGAAAAATATAAAAGAAATGGGCTAAAAAAAAGCACAGAAACAATATAAAAAAACAGTTCCATATGTGAGCTTTTTTGGGGAGCAACATATAAATTAAAGTTCTTTCAGTCTCTCCTGATATGTTTTATCCTCAGACCTGTCACCATTTTTGTTGCCCATCACTGCTTTCATCATTTTGTTGTGTACTGCTCCCAACATGTACCTTATTTTTTTGCACTGTAGAAGCAAAAATGGAAAAAAAACTCTCCCAAACTGTTACCCAAACATTCATTTGGAAGTTACAATTGCACTGTGTTGCATAAAAAAAATGTTATATCCTTTTCATTAGAATATTTTATCAATTATATTTTGGGGTAAATTTTACAGAAAATACATTCTTTACTTTTATTCCTGTACTGTGTACATTATCCACTCCTGAACACTGTACTCTGTATACTACAAGCTCCTGTACTCTGTACATTACTTTTACTCCTGATCCCTGTGCTTTGTAATGTATCCAACCTCGACCTGTTCACCCTGTAGGTAGGTATAATGATTAAGCTCAGTTTTCAGGTAAGATGATTGGGTATGCACAACAAAGAGGAGGGAGGCATGTTCAACCTGGGTGCTGCCATGCCTATGTGTATATAGATATACAATCTTAGGTTGAAAAGAAAAAAAAAAAAAAAACGTGACAGATGCACACACTAGGGGTTGAGGACACTAGTGCATTGTGGTAATGCACATGCAGTCAACATGCACAGTCCATTTAAAACTCCCCACAGTGCACATGAAACTAGACTTTTTTTTTACACAGTGCACCATAAAGCACAGTTGCTTGATTGTGATGCACTGCCTAGGTGCATTGCGGCACATAAGCACATATTTACAACTCGTTGCCGCAACACACTGGTGTGGCCTGAATATCCTAAAAATATGAGCTAAAATAGAGACATGAAATTATTACGCAAGTAAGGCCCCTTTCACACATGCGGACCGTTCATTTCATCAGTTCAGTCTCGTCAAAACAGATTAAGGCCTCTTTCACACCAACGTGCCGTTCAGGCCCGCCTGTCAGTTTTTCAGGCGGACCTGAACGGGTGCTCCATAGAGCTCTATGGAGCGTCGGATGTCAGCGGTGACATGTCCGCTGACATCCGACCCGCTCCGATCCGAAAAAGTGTGACGGAGGAAAAAGCTATTTTTCCATCCGTCTGCGGATCGGATCGGATGACGACGGGCACTGCGGTCCGTCGTCATCCGATCTCCCATAGGGGAGAGCGGCGCTGTGACAGGTCCGTCCCTGCACAGTGTGCAGAGACAGACCTGTCATCTCCCTGCTCAGCGGGGATCGGCGGAGTGATCCCCACTGAGCAAACGGACATCCACGGGGCGGATCAGAACTGATCCGCCCCGTGTGAAAGGACCCTAAGTATTCACCAGATTTTCATCAGTTTTTCATCCGCTTTTTCATCCACTTTTTCATCAGTTTTTCATCCATTTTTCATCAATGCTCATCAGTTTTTCATCCATTTTTCATCAATGCTCATCAGATTTTCATCCGTTTTCCATCCTCTTTTTCATCAGTTTTTCATCCATTTTTCATCAATGCTCATCAGTTTTTCCATCCGTTTTTTTTGAAATTCCACTACCAATGCAAAAAACTGATGAAAAAATTACCATTTGTCAGTTTACATCTGTTTTTCGTCCAAATTTGTTTTTTTAATGGAATAAAAATAGAGCTTTGATCAGTTTCAAAAAATGGATGATGATGACAGTTATGAATGTAAACTGATGTAAATGGATGATCATCCATTTACGGCCGTTTTTCCATAGAGATGCATTGATGTCCATTTTTCATCCGTTAACAGATGGATTAAAAACGGACAGCATGTGTGAAAGGGGTCTTAGGTTAAATGTGTATCTATACCTCTTCTCTGCCTTTGAAATTATTCACTATAACAAAGAAAAATAGTTTATCAAGTGCATAATGTACTTGAACGCCATTATACTTTTCAGGAGTTGGATGCATGCTTAGGAAGCAGTTTCTGTATATTGTGTCATATGTATGATACCACCACTACACAATAAAATTTTGACACATTGAGGACTGAAAGGTTTGCTTTTATTTATGACATTTTAAAATGATCAGGCAGTGCACTAACAATTAAAAAAATGAGACACATGAACTACTAGTATAATCACAACATCTTTAATAAGCATTTCAATGTCTTCTAAGAGATTACAAATGTATTTCTATGTGACACCAGTGATCAGTGAAAGGAAATTGCAAGTTCAGGAAATAATTAAACAGTATAGGAAGTCATGCGTTGTTACAATTCTAGATATTAGATGGGAGTTAAGCAAATTGACAATTGCAGCTGACAATTACATAGGTAATTAAAGGGCTTCTCATTTAAGCCTACATTGGATGTGAACTCAGCCATGTGAATAGCTTGTTTTAGTATACTTGCTTTGCATGGTGTAAATGTAATGGAAAGATACTGTTGATTAGAAAGGCAACATATAACCCATTTTAACAATTAGCTGGAAATGAGTTCACTCTAAGAAACATTACAAGTTAACAGCTGTCGACACCTATAGAAGAAATTATAATTGAGATGAAAAAAAAAACACCATTGTACAGTGATTACAAGATTTTCCTGCTATTGTGCGACGAGTATTCATTTACTGAGAGTAACATCACAGTAATCCACAACTCTCATGAAATACACACAAGATTGCGTTAAAGGGTACGTGTATTTATAAACCATTTCTTCAGATTTAAACAGCCCAAAAAGAGTAGTGAATAAAAAAATATATGTAAAAGCTTGATGTAGCAGATTTTTTGTTCACAGCCACTAGCATGTAGTGCAATGAGTTCTTAAAGCAGTCATTTTTCTCATCTTTCCATCTATTAAATCTTCTGCCCTTGTTTTTTTAACTTTGAATTGTAAAACTTTTTTTCTGCCAGTAAATACGTTATACAGCCCACTTCCTGTTTCTTGTCTGGTAAAAAGCCTAGGGTTATGACATCATGCACAGCCCGCCCTCTCTCACTCTTGTGTAGGAGTTTGCCAGGAAGGGAGGAGGATGAGTCATAAGAGGGCCAATGAGAGCTGCTGAGCTGGAGGTGTGTGTCTGTTCAGGAAGTGAACAGGCAGCAGCTTCAGCTGCCCACAGTTAAAATGTTTGCAGCCAGACTCACTGGATGGAGATTTCTGTAGCATATTTGGCAAGTATAGAATCCCACTATAAATAAAATAATATGCAAAGTGGTTGGAGGGAAGCTTCAGAATAGCAAAGATGTTTTTATTACAAATTATGTGAGCAGACTACAGTTCCTCTTTAAGCTAGCCATACATATCTCAAATGTTGGCTGATTCAGCAGGAATTCGAATTGTCAGTGGCCCTGTCAGCACCACAAAAGTAAATTTTTTTAATGACTAAGGAGCCACGTGGAAAATTGTCACCCAATAAGGAATGCATCCAATAGAATTTAGTTTCTATTTGGATATTCAGCAGCTGCAGGCTCAGTGGGCTGCTGAAAATTGGCAGGGAATATTCCATCATCCACGTTGTTTAGCATTCATGGAAGATCTATTAGACTGTTATTGTTCATTCCACAGACTGAACTAGAGAAATCTAAATGTGTATGGCTAGCCTTAAAGTAGAAGTCCACCCTAACACTAAAATCCCTGCATCTACAGACATCAACAATCTTAGCCCTTGTACACGCGATCGGACATTCCGACAACAAAATCCATCAGATTTTGTCCAAAACTTGTGTTGCATACACACGGTCGGACAAAGTTGTCGGAAAATTCGATTGTTCAGAATGTGGTGACGTTATTTCGTTACGACGGGACTACGTTCAGGCTAGTAGCCAATAGCTTTGGTCTAGGAATTTGATCTGAGCATGCGTGGCACTTTGTCCAATCAGAATTCTCTACAAACGATCGGATCATGTTGTCGGAAAGTTTTATAGCCCAGCTCTAAAACGTTGTCGGTCAGATATTCTGACGGAAACAGTCCGATGGAGCCCACACACAGTCGGATTATCCGACAACACGGTCCAATTGTGTCGTTGGAATGTCCGACCGTGTGTACAAGGGCTAACACTAACCTATCTAGCCCTGTAAAGAAGAAATCAGTATACATACCTTTTTTGAAGCCGATTCAACCGAATCCCATGCTGAGCTGTCAGCCGCGGCTTCACTGTGTATGCAGGTGTAGAGGACACATCTGACAATGAAAGCCCCATAAAGTAACTCTATGGGTGACGTCTAGGGTTGCCACCTCATCCCTTTAAAACCAAATACATATTAATTGCACAGGTTCTGTGGCTGATTAAGGTGGTAATTAAACTCACTTGGTGCCTTATCTGCATTAAATTAGCCTCAGAACCTGTGTAATTAATATGTGTTCCGGCTTAAAGGGATGAGATGGCAACCCTAGTGATGTCACTCCCCATTTATTTCACAGCCGTTGGCTGTGTCCTCATCAGAACTTCTGCCGCTGGAGACCAGCATCCGATCGGTATCAAAAAGGGTATGTATACTAATTTCCTCTTTACAGGGCTAGATAGATTAACCACTTCAATACAGGGCACTTAAACACCTTCCTGCCCAGCCCAATTTTGAGCTTTCAGCGCTGTCGCACTTTGAATGACAATTGCGCGGTCATGCTACACTGTACCCAAATGAAATTTTTATCATTTTTTTCCCACAAATAGAGCTTTCTTTTGGTGGTATTTGATCACCTCTACGGTTTTTATTTTTTGTGCTACAAATAAAAAAATACCGAAAATTTTGAAAAAAAAAATGTTTTTTTTTGTTTCAGTTTCAAAACTTTGTAAATAAGTACGTTTTCTCCTTCACTGATGGGCACTGATGGGGCTACACTGATGGGCACTGATAAGGCGGCACTGATGGGCACCAATGAAGTGGCACTGATGAGGTGGCATTGATGGACACTGATAGGCGGCACGGATGGGCGACACGGATGGGCGACACGGATGGGCGACACGGATGGGCGACATGGATTGACACTGATAGGTGGCACAAATTGGCACTGATAGCTGGCATGGATTGGCATGGATGGGCGGCAGAGATGGGCATGGATAGGCGGCACAGATGGGCATGGATAGGCGGCACAGATGGGCATGGGTGGGCACTCATAGGCGGCACAGGTGGGCACTCATAGGCGGCACAGGTGGGCACTCATAGGCGGCACAGGTGGGCACTCATAACAGGTGGGCACTCATAGGCGGCACAGGTGGGCACTCATAGGCGGCATTGGTGTTATACTGTACTAATGGAGGCCAATCAGTGCCAAACAATAATGCATGCCAATCAGTGATGCCCATTGTGGGCACTGATTGGCATCCATTATGGGCACTGATTGGCATCCATTGTGCTGACCATTGGCATCCCTGGTGGTCTAGGGAGGATTACCTTTTCCCTGGTGGTGTCCCTGGTGGTCCAGTGTGGGCATCCTCGGGGGGGCTGTGCTGATAATCCATCAGCACAGACCCCCCCTGTCAGAGGAGCAGCCGATCGGCTCTCCTCTACTCGCGTCTGACAGACGCAAGTGAGGAAAAGCCGATCACCGGCTCTTCCTATTTACACTGTGATCAGCTGTGATTGGACACGGCTGATCACGTGGTAAAGAGTCTCCGTCGGAGACTCTTTACCGAGATCGTAGTTGCCGGGTGTCAGACTGACACCCCGCAACAACGATCGCCGCGATGCGCGCCCCCGGGGCTCATAATCCTGAGGACGTCATATGACGTCCGGTCAGGATTATCAAACCACTTTGCCGCCGTCTTTTTGTAATAGGGCAGGCGGCAAGTGGTTAATGTTAGTCCTGGATGTCTGTAGATGCAGGGATTTTAGTGTTAGGGTGGATTTACACTTTAAGCTGGCCATAGACAGATCACAACTCACCCAGTTGAGCAGGAACCAACCACATTTTGATCCATTGGTTGTACTGAAATCAATCTATCAATCAACTTCAGTACAACCAGCCTGTTGGGTTTTTTCATGTGATTACTGCCCCCAGCAGTAATCATTGTACTCTGATGGTGGAGAACACTGTAACACTGTAGCTACTGACTTTTAATAAGCACACTTACCTGTCCAGGGTGCCCGCAATGTCAGCCGCCCGAGGCTCTCGGATGCCGGCGCCGCCATTCCAACTAAGGGAAACAGGCACTGGAGCGTTGGGGCTTCACTGCCCGTTTCCTTCTGCACATGTGCAAGTCATGCAGCGCTTTGTGAATGGACAGCTGTGTTCTGGGACAAACACAGTTCCCAGAACACACCGCGCCACCTTCCCCAGAAGGCAACACGGGGAGGAAAAGAATGAAGATCACGGCGGTGTAGGAAGTGGCAGATTAAGACGATCTGCCTAGCAACAGCCATTTCTGGTACGTTAAAAAAAAAACTTTTTTCATTTTTTTTCTGATTTTTAGGGGCATTTTTGTGTAATTTATTTTTTATTTTTATTTTTTTTAGGGTGGCCCTCCACTTTAAGTCACTAGTTGAAATCACTGGCACCCTCTCTGTTTCATGCATATACTGTATAAAGCACTGTGTGTACTTTTTTTTTAAAGATTATATTCCTAAATACCTTTTTACACAGCTCCGCTGTGCGGTCACGTGATCCCCCTCTGCTCTCCTTCCCTGATCTAAGGAGAGCAGCTGGCCCCTTGCACTGCTTTTCCCCTCACCATTCTGAATAATTGTATAGTAATAACAGTATGGACTGCAATAGGTTATTAGCGGGTCAAATTCAAATACCCTGCTTAAATTTAGAAAACACGTTTATTGATACATTAATGAATATTGATCTATATTAGTTATCAGCTTTAAAAGCTTTGTTGCTGAAACGAGTAAATAAATCATACCATATTAAATCCTTTGACAGGTGCTATAGCATGCACACAGTACACATGCCTACAGACAATGATGAAATATACAGACATATTTAGATTAGCAGAATTTAATACTGAACCTCTAGACACCTCCATAATGATATGAATGTTGATAGTATAATTTGGGTGGTGTAAGCAGGTAGGAAATAAGAATTTATCAGAGAGGTGCTGTAGTTATGTTTCTGGTAATAAAGCCAAGATAAGCTAATTTAAGGTCTACTACTAGCACATAACCACATACACTGTAATTCTGTCCATGGGATGAAAAACAAAAACATTATGAGGAATTAAAGCATTAAAAGAGTTCCAGATGTTGTGGCTGACTCCAGGCTGATTTGCCGTTGCCAGAAATATGAAATCCCTGGAAAAAGCTGACGGATCAGGCACTGCGTATATCTGAAGGTACATGTGGTCCTTCCTAAATGGATAACTTTCTTTGATGTTTTTTCCAAGGTCATAGGAAATGGCAGGAATGGCTAGGAGTGACTGTACACACAGAGCTATAACCAAAAGTCACAGGGCCTTCAGCAAGGAGAACAGTAAGCAGCATAGTACCTACATCAATAAATGCAAAAGCTATACCAATTACTTCCAAACATCTGAAATGCTTAAAGTGGACCTGAACTCAAAAAATAAAGATCTGGTATGGTTTTGGAAACATCTAGAAATGTTAATTGTGCCTAAGAAATTCTCTGAAAGATTTACATTTTGCCTTGAATTTGTTCGGAAAATAGCAGTGTACTCCCTGGTATGTGCCTACAGCCTGATTGCTGTATATACCTAAAAAATGAAATCTAAGGCACAGTATGTGTCTGGCTGCTAGCAAATTTGAAATGCCATTTATTGATGTAGGTAATTTGCTGAAACTAGCAACCAGACACATACCGTGCCTTAGATTTTATTTTTAGGTATATACAGCAATCAGGCTGTAGGCACAATAATGTCTAGGCACATACCAGGGAGTACACGGCTATTTTCTGAAGAAATTCTAAGCAAAATGTAAATCTTCAGGAGTATTTCTTAGGCACAATTAACATTTCTAGATGTTTCCAATACCATACCAGATCTTCATTTTTTCAGTTCAGGTCCACTTTAAGCATTTAAGATGTTTGGAAGTAATTGGTATAGCTTTTGCATCAGCCCCGACATGGTCACTTTGTATATTTAAAGCTAGGCACTTGTGATTATCACTAGCGGCTGCTATAGCCGCTAGCAATAATCACTCTCTTCTCCCAGCGGGAACAGCTTCCCCTGCCCAGAGCAGACAATTGCTTGGCAGGAGGGATCTCTCTGTCAGCACTGTGTTGATGGGGGAATCGTGAAAATGTCTTTCCTGCAACCCATGGTTGCAGGAAAGAAATCTGCACCGTCTACAGCCTGCCTTATTTTTATGTGTTGTATGTGTGCACAACCCTCTAATATCTCATTATTTCTAGCATATATATGGAGTTTTGACTGTGTCAGTTTGACTTTGTAGCATCATATATCCATTCAGGAAAGCTTAACTAACAACTGCCAGGCATCTAGCATTTTTGGAATACATCACACATGGCAGCCTCTGTATTTCAGTACAAATTTCCTTTAATGTATAATACAACATGAACTTTAAAGTACTTGCTTCTAGTTTTGCTTATATAGTAAGGAGAGGATGTTCTTAACAGAAGAGGTCTATTTAAAGAATGCTCTTTGTTTGCCTGTTGTGCCAATTTAAAGCAAAGCTCCACCCAAAAGGGGAAGCTCCACTTGTTTGCCCCCCCCTCCCCCTCCACTGCCATATTTGGCACTTTTTGGGGGGAAGTTGGTACTTGGTTTTGACAGGTACCCACTTGCGGGTCAGATGGCCGTGGTGATCTACAACGATGTTCAGGCCTTTCTCCTTTCCCCCACAGCCTTTTGGGACACACAGGTCCCAGAAGACTGCAGGACCATTCACGAAGTGCAGCATGACTTGCACATGTGTAGTAGGGAGCTGGCTGTGAAGCCGGAAGGGATTTACCAGTTTCCCTTTCCTACGATGCCTGGTGCCTGCACCCGAAACTGATTAAAGAATCGGCTCAAGTGCCGGCATCACTGGATCCCTGGAGGGATAATGCCGCGTACACACGACCGGACTTTTTGACAGCAAAGGTCCGACGGAACGAGTCCGTCGGACAATTCGATCTTGTGTGGGCTCCATCGGACCTTTGCTTGCCAAAAATCTGGTGGACTTTAGAAATAGAACATATTTTAAATTTTTCCACCGGAACTCCGCCGGACCGAGAAATCCGTTCATGTGTATGCTAGTCCGATGGACAAAAACCGACGCTAGGGCAGCTATTGGCTACTGGCTATGAACTTCCTTATTCTAGTCCGGTCATACGTCATTGCGTTCCAATTCCTTCGGACTTTGGTGTGATTGTGTGTGGCCAAGTCCGTTCATTCGGAAAGTCCGTTGGAACTCCGCCGAAACTCAGTCGGAAAGACCGCCAGACCTAGTCCCTCGAAAAGTCTGGCCGTGTGTACGCGGCATAAGTGTACTTATATTAAAAGTCAGCAGCTACAGTATTTGTAATTTTTTTGGAGGGAGAATGGGGCTCCTCCTTAATTTTCTCTGTGTCATTGACATACAACAATTATGCAGATCAGAAATTCTGACTTTAATTGCTCCATACTTGCACTGTGCTGGTGACTCATGAAAGAGAAAGAAAAGGCATGACTGCCCAGCAACTAGGTTGTCCGTGAGCTGGTGGTAAGTAGGCTTTGGATTTTTCCTGGGCATTCCCGAGACATTGTTGTTACCTGTCCAGCAACTAGCATTTTCAGGCATTTTGCAATGGTAGCCTAAATGTTTGTTGCAATATTTTCTTTTAAATACATAGCAGTATGTACTGTAGGTTGTTAAATGTCAACAATGTGGGCACATCTATCTACCATCCTGCATTTTTAGTTTCAGTTGCAGAGTGGATTTGTTTAATGCCATCATATCAGTAAATATGTTTATTGTTGTAAATCTTTCTGCAACTGCACTAAAGGTCCATTCATATCACGCACACATGAGTGTGCGTTATGATCTGTATAACATGTGCACACTGGTGGGCATTGCGTAGGGGCCGTGTGATGTGTTGTTACAATATATTGAAGTGTTGTTTTTTTTTTACTTTATTGAAATGTCAGAAAATTACACTTTATTCAACTCTATGCGCAACAGCGTATTGTGATGTGCTGCATTGACAAGGTTTTTTTTTTCTTCTTTTTGTTTACACATCAATACACATTTATGGTGTGAACAGGGCACATGGAGAACACATGTTTTCTATGTTTCCTTGTGTTGAGCCTGTGTTGATTAACGCAGATCAACCCAGATCAACGCACCTGGTGTGAACAAGCTCTAAGTATTTAAGCATTATGGACAGAACTGTTCTCGCTCTCTATCCACACATACAAATCCTGCAATAACAAAACAGCTGGGCCTGAATGGATATATAACACTCATAATTGTACTAATCACTTGCTGTAAGCCTGCATAAGCAAATGGTTGATTGGCATTCCAAGGCTAATTATACAGGCAGAGGCAGAAGAGAATTATCATAGTTTATAGCTTCCACATCATATAAATCATTTTTCAAATGCTTAATAACAGTTTATTGGATGATAAAGCTGACATGAAGCATTTTATTTTTGTAGGTTTTATACATGAAATCAAATATTCAAATAAGAATTACCTGCCAAGAAGTGGCAACAGTTAAATTGGAAATTAAAATTCAATAGAAAAGAAACCAAGACAACCGCGATTATACAAACTGATTCCATTAAAATGTGATTAAATATTTTGAAGTGAATAGCCAAACTGCAAACTAATTCAAGCCTACAAATAATGACGGAAAAGTAAAGAAAATTAATTAAAGGTACAAGCAACAATGATCACCCCAGTCACTACAGATTCTAAATGTCTTTTTAAGTGCAAAGAAAACAATGTTAATTTGAAGTCTTTTTAAGATGACTTTTCAAATTAAAAAGTGTTTGCTGAAGTACCCCATCAATTACAGGAAAAATTGCACTCATTATATAGCACTATGCATAACACAGAGCAACATTTAATGCACCTCTCCTCTGTTTTGTCTCCTGCATATTGAAAGGATGACAGACAAAACTTCAGGTTGAAAATAGCACTATACAAAGAAAAGATCACCTGAATTGCATTTAGACCCCTTTCACGCCTGCGTAGCGCTAAAGCACAGCTTGTTTTAGTAGCGCTGTGTTGCGGTCGATTTTCAGGCTTCTGAAGTAGGCAGGGCATTTTGGGAGTGCTAAATACAGCGCTCTCAAACCGTTCCAAAGGTGCTGCTTGCAGGACATTTCAGAACATCCCACAAGCGCACCGCCCCAGTGTGAAAAGTCACACTAGAATGAATGGGAGGCAGTTTTCAGGTGTTTAGCAGAGGCTAAAGCGTCTGAAAACTGCCCCAGTGTGAAAGGGGTATTAGGTGAATCTGATAGTTTATAAAATGTTCCAACAATACTTTTTAGTACACAACCTGGGATCCACTCACCCAAGCAGTCACTAGTGGAAGCATGGATTTGTAAAGGAACTGCAATGGTGGTGGTCTCTAGCAGTCTCTTGTAACATATTCTCAGAGTCTGGCTGTGTCCTGCACCATGTCTACAGTCAAACCTGTAGATAGTCTACAGTCTCTGACCAGCTCCTGTGGTAGGTCTGTACAACCGCCCTGTTGGATCTTTGAGGCCTGGCAGCGCTAATTCGTGAATTCTGATGGTGGGGAATTCTTCCCGCCATCAGAATATAAAGGATCGGCGGTGAGGTTTCTCCTTTCCACCATGAATGGTTGGAAGGGGAAATCAAGCCTTTTTCTGTCTTTCTTTAACCCAAGCGCCACCAATGGATCACGGATAAGAACAGATACTACACTTTATCTTAGCCAAAAGGTCGAGAAACAATAGATTCTTCATAACTATTTATTCTAAAGCTGAGTATTCACTAGTATAATTTTGTTCAACATTTTTCGTTGTAAGAACGTTTGTGAAATCAACGTCCTTTTTTCCATCACAGTGACAAAAATGTTTGAAGAAGCAGGATGGAAAAAATTTCTTGAAAACAAATTTCTAACAGTGTAGTCTTCATTTAGTAAAGTCCATTCATTCCAAAATCCAATCTGAAAAGCAAATTAAATCTTATACTACTTTTGTATGAATGACTTTTTGTTTGAAATGCTGCAAGTGTTTACCCAGCTTAACTCTGTAAGCATACATTGGGGACTTCATATAACACAACTTAATTAGCAACACCAACATTCTGTTGTTCACAAACACAATGATGCTAACTGCGATTCCCTCATCCAATGAAAAACCTGCTCTTTTTCTCCCTTTTAGCCCGCGTGTTTAATAAATGTAATCTTTACTTTATGACCTATGTCTTCAAAGGTGCTTATCTAATAATCACTCATTACAAAGTGGCCAACTCAATCATGTCCCTTATCTTTAGTATCCAGCGTTCCCCCCTCTTGAATTTTCATACATTTTTTTTTTTTTACTTTTTCCCCAAAGTTTGTAATGTGCAGTTGATGACACATTACAAATTAAGTCGTATACTTTTAATAATACTCTAAACCAGTGGTCATAAACGCTGTCCTTGGGGCCCACTAACAGGCCAGGTTTTATGTAATACCTTGGGGAGATGCGGACTAGAATACTGCAATCACTGAGCAGCAAATTATATCACCTGTGAAGTATTTTAGTTATCTTGCAAACGTGGCCTGTTAGCTGGCACTGAGGACAGGTTTTATGACCACTGCTCTCAAATGTAACAATTTGTTAGGTAAATGATACAGGCAGGTGGTGCTGAACCCATGGCCTCTGATGTATACCGCTACCTCAAACAAAGGAAATGCATGCCCATGCTCTGGGATGGTGAGACGGCAAGCCCAGATCGCAAACAATGAGTTTTCAACCCGCCATGCCAGAGCAACAGAGTGCATTGAGCCAGTGTCAGCAGTGGAGGAAGTAGGTGGCCATAGAGGGCACAGGAGCTGCATAAGCCGGTGCTTCCTCTGTAGCGCTGGCTCCTCCCCCAGCCAAAGTAATAGCAAGTGCACTTCACCTGGGACCTTTCTAGCAGCCTGGAGAGCAATGTCAGCAGAAGCTGAAAGAGGAAAAGAAGGTCAGTGTATTAAACAACACATACACTGTGCTTTTGCAATGGGCATATTAGCATCTATAAAATGGTTAACAACTATTCACACTAATCGGTGGGTGCAGCACAATAAACCTGTGGCTTTCCTGCGAGTTAGCTGCACTGAGCCATAGACTTCAATTATATGCATGCATCTTGAATGCAGGAGTTTTGGTGTGCTTTCAGAAAGTGCACTATACCTGCAAGATTTCTATGGCAAAGCGCAGTCAACCTGCAGTAAATGCTCATTTACATTTGCACCTCATAGTTGAGATGTGTTTTTAGCACACCCCTCCAACCACTGGTGCAGCTTCCTCCATGCTCCCCGGGGTTCATGCAGCCTCCATGTCACATTATGTGTTACCTTTTCACAGGAGAGGCGGTGGGATATACATGAACCAAGACTTTACATTTTCCTCCTGCAAACTGCTGAAATAGACATTGGGGGTTATTTACGAAAAAGGCAAATCCACTTTGCACTTTAAGTGCACTGCAAGTGTGGACACATCGGATACTTTTGACACATTTTTGGAACCATTGTCATTTGTATAGTGATCAGTGCTATAAAAATGCACTTATTACTGTGTAAATGACACTGGCATGAAAGGGGTTAACCACTAGAGGGCGATGAAGGGATTAAGTATGTCCTAGGGAGTGATTCTAACTGTGGGGGGGTGGGCTACAAGTCACATGACAGCAATCACTGCTCCCGATGACAGGGAGCAGTGATCTCTGTCATAACACAAGGCAGAATGGGGTAATGTCTTGTTTACATAAGCACTTCCCCGTTCTGCGCATACTTTGCACGATCGCCTAAAGCCCCGCTATTATGCTATTCAAAAAAAAAAAAATTCTAAGATCTGGACCATTTCAGTTCATTGTGGCCTGGGACTGGTTACTAAATCACTTAAAGTGGATGTAAAGGCAAAAGGAAGGTTTTTCCCTTTATGCATTAAGGTAAAAAACCTTCTGGGTGCAACCACCCCCAGCCCCCCCCCCCCCCTTATGCTTACATGAGCCTCCATCTTGACCCATCAATATGCATGAGAGCAGCAGCCCTCCCGGGTCTCCCTTTCCTCATTGGCTCACCGTTGGCTCCTGCTGCTGTCAATCACAGACAGTGAGACAAGGAGAGAGTGGGCAGTAGGGCCAAGCTGTGCTTTGTGTGTGAATGGACAATGTACATTCAGAGGAGCGTGGATCAAGAGCGAGCCTGCTTGAGTGCCACCATAGCAAGAGGATGGGGACACTCAGCAGCGGGGAGGACCCAGGACCGCTGTCAGGGGAACCAAAAAGAAGAGTATCTGGGCTGCTCTGTCCATTGCACAGAGCAAGTAAATATAACAATTTTTTTTTAAAGAAATTACAACCTTTAGAATCACATGGCACTCACTCTTGAAACAGTCTGAGCACCCCTGCTTTATGATAAAGATAGTGGTATAGTTTTACTTGGGTATACTGTATACATCCTCCAACCTTTTTCACAGGTAAGCATCCAGCCACATATAAAACAAAAATATCTACACACTGGAAACTGAATAGGAACTTAAACCTCCCCCCCCCCCCCCATGTGTTTTTTTTAACCACTTCAGCCCTGGAAGGTTTTACCCCCTTCATGACCAGGCCATTTTTCGTGATATGGTACTTAATTTGTTTAACTGACAATTGCGCGGTCATGCAACTCTGTATCCAAATAAAATTGACGTCCTTTTTTTCCCAGAGAGCTTTCTTTTGGTGGTATTTGATCACCTCTGCGGTTTTTAGTTTTTGCACTATAAACATAAAAAAGAGTGACAATTTAAAAAAAAAAAAAAAAAACACAATATTTTTTACATTCTGTTATAAAACACATGCAGTTAAAAAAAAAATGTAAAAATCAAATTTCCAATTTAAGCCAATATGTATTCTGCTACATATTGTTTGGTAAAAAAAATCCCAATAAATGTATATTGATTGGTTTGCGCAAAAAATTATTGCGTCTACAAACTATGGGATATTTTTATGGCATTTTTATTATTATTATTTTTTTATTAGTAATTGCGGCGGTCATCGATTTTTAGCGGGACTGCGACACTGCAGCGGACAAATTGGACACCTAACTGACATTTTTGACACTTTTTTGGGAACCAGTGACATTAGTACAGTGATCAGTGCTAAAAACATGCACTGTTACTGAACTGATGACACTGCGAAGGGGTTAACACCAGCGGCAATCGAAGGGTTAAGTGTGTCCCTAGGGGATGCTTTCTAAGGCCGCGTACACACGGGCAGACTGTTCGCCCAACTTAGTCCGCTGAACAGTGTTTCAGCGGACAATCCGCTCGTGTGTGGGCTTCAGTGGACTGTTTCAGCGGACAGTCTGACGAACAAAGTCTTACGGAATTTCCGTAAGACAGTCCGTCCAAACTTGGTTTCAGCGGACAGTCCGCTCGTGTGTAGGCACGTTGGACGGACTAAGTATGACGCATGCCCAGAAAGGATTTACAGGGCGGACAGGGCGGAAGCGCTCGGTCTTGTAAAACTAGTGTTCGTATTGAAGCTAGCATATTCGTCATGCTGCTAATTTTGTGGTTTTTTAATATAGCCCGTTCTTTTCTTCTTCGTAATGCAAGAAAAGTGAAGTAGCTTTGCTGCTTATATTCACACAGAGTTATACCAAATGTTTTTACTCATCCTCATCCTATGATTAATCTTCCAATTATAGAAAAAATATATTCAAAATTATTTAAAAAAAAAAAAACCCCCAAAAAAATAAAATAATAAAAAAAAAAAAAAAAAAAAAAATATATATATATATATATATATATATATATATATATATATATATATATATATTTATGGAAAAAAATATAGAATTTATCTATTACTATATATTTTTGGAACTACTATTGTCATTTTTTTTTTTTTTTTTTTTTGTGGGGGGGTTGAAACAAGATGGACTTGCATTTTTTTTGGCCAAGCAGGACTATGCAAGTAGAGATAGATAGATAGATAGATAGATAGATAGATAGATAGATAGATAGATAGATAGATAGATAGATAGATAGATAGATAGATAGATAGATAGATAGATACCCAAACCAGCATTTTAGCTTACACATGATTGCATGTTCAAAATCAGCAGAGCTTCCCCTCATTTCAAATGTTAAGCCTCAAATTTACAGCGACTGCACTTCCAAGTGCACTTGCAGTGCTTTAAAAATTGCACTTGAAGTTAGCATATTTACATGAACGTGTGTTTTGTAAATAACCCCCAGAGTCTTTTGACATGTATCTGCCTACTCACAAATAAACTTTGTTTTTTAAGCCAAAATTAAAAAAAAAAAAAAAAAAACATACAATATTTTTTGAAATAATAAATTTTTATTTTTCCTCAGAACAAAAGTAAATCAAGAGGGAGGCAACACTGGAGACAATTTTGACGTTTGTGAAGCCTTTTGTCCCCCAGGCACACATCAAGTGAGTGGCCACCAAAATTCAGAACCTGTGTAACATGTAAATAGGGAGCACAACCAGGTCCTAGAATCCCAAAGACCAGGAACAGCAGCAGATGACATCTATGTCCCCAGACTGTGGTACTACAACAGCCTGCGTCTTCTTTCAGAGCAGACTGAAGCCAGGCAGTCACTTCCGACTCTTCCGTCTAGCCTTCCCTCCACGCGCCGCTGGAGGCTGTGCCTCTGGTGGTGGACTTGTGGTAGGAGGAGGAGGAGGAGGAGCAGTAGGGTCTGCGTTATAAAGCTTGGTGGTCGGTGTGAGCTCACCCTTCAGACCCCGTTGAATGGCATCAAAAAATATTGCTTCGCACAAGTTGCGCTGTGCTTTTTCCATTTCGAGTAGCTTACTAGCCAGATAAGTGCCATAGGCCTCCTCAGGATTGGGGGGTTTGCTGAGAACTTGGGTGGCTTGGCGTATAAGTGCCAAGGACTCCTCCTCTGTACGGCCCATCCTCCTGGGCCTTTTGCTGGCTAGGCGGAGGGGAGGGACCTGGCTTTCAGTCTGACTCCTGCTGGGCCCAGCTAGCTCCTGTGTGTGGCTGGTCCTGGCCTCCTCCTCCATACCACTGGTCCCGGCCTCCTCCTGGGTTAGCTCATCCTGTGTAAAAAACAAAGAAATCAATAAATAAAATATGTCTTTATTTTGAAATCATCAATCACTAACAATTTTACAGTTCTCACTTGCAAATACATTTGTCTTGAAATACAAAAGGCTATCATTTTGACACCATCATTTTTCCATCAGTTCACCAAGATTTGAGCCACATTTGTGTAAACTACTGTATCCTTCTATCTAATTTAATTTGTGATGAAATCCTAGATTTGGAAGCAATTCAAACATTGAACTTTACATCATTAATATTTGAGCAATCCTAACTTTAGAAACTAAAATATACCTGGCTCCAGCTGGGCGCATCAACTTCGTCCAGCAAGGAAGGGTCTGGATCTTCCAGGGATGGCTCACCTGAGGTGGAGGGAAGGGTGGAGGGACGGGTAGACGGAAGAGTTGAAAGTGACTGCCTGGCTTCTGACGTGTCATCCAGAAAACGCAGCCTGTCATAATACCACAGCTTAGGTACATAGACCTGACCTGCCGCTGATCCTGATGTTTGGGACTCTAGGATCTTTCTGCGCTCCCGCCTATACACGCTACGCAGGTTCTTAATTTTGGCGTTCACAAAGTCAGTGTCTGCCTGGGGGACTCGTGTTTTCACAAACGTCAAAACTGTCTCCAGTGTCTTCTTCCGGGCATGACGGTTAGAATATTGTGGATGTTTTGAATCCCAAAGACTCCTGTGCGACTCAATTAAATCAAGAAATGTGGAGAGGAAGGCCTCCTCCTTAAAGGGGTCTGAGGTATACTTTTGCATTTTCTGTTTATGTTGTTTTCTGAAAAAAAAAAAAAAAAAAAAAAAAGTAAATAAATACTAAAAAAAAAGAAAAAAAAGTCAGACCAAATGCACACTATTTATATTGTGACAATGTAGGCGAGACACACACTACTACACACGCTACCCCCCCACACACACACTACCCCCCACACACACACTACCCCCCACACACACAAACACTACCCCCACACACACACACACACACACACACACACACACACACACTACCCCCCCCCCACACACACACAAACACTACCCCCCCACACACACACACACACACACACACTACCCCCCCACACACACACAAACACTACCCCCCCACACACACACACACACACACACACACACTACCCCCCCCCCACACACACAAACACTACCCCCCCCACACACACACACACACACACACACACACACACTACCCCCCCACACACACAAACACTACCCCCCCCCCACACACACACACACACACTACACACACTACCCCCCCATACACACACACACACACACACACACACACACACTACCCCCCCATACACACACACACACACACACACACACTACCCCCCCACACACACAAACACTACCCCCCCTATACACCCACCCCCACCCCCACACTACCACACAAAACACCAACCCCACTCAACCACCAACCCACACAAAAATCAATTAAACATCAATAAGATTAAATTTCAATATACACATTCCTAACGCAGGCTTAAAATTAAACTAAAATAAAACGATAACTATCTTACCGTCGCGTGTAGCACTCGCTGCTTCCGTTCGGACAAGCGTACGGCCTCGCGGTAACGCTTTATATACAGCGCATGCGTTCAGGCTCCGCCTGCGTCGCCCGCCCCTGACGTTCCTTGTGATCGTATTTCCCCGCCCCTTTTACCCTCGTTCCGCTGTGGGTGAATGATAGGTGAAAATGGCGGACGCAAATTCAATGAGCAGCGTGAGCAGCGCGGAGGAAAGCGCGGAGGAAAGCCATGGACCCCATGCTTCCGGAGCAAGGAGGAGATATAAGGCCACCAATATGGCCTTTAAAGAGATAAAAAAAATGTCATTTTAATGATGTATTAAACTAGGAGCTTGTAATAACCAGCTAATAATTGTACACCACTTCAAACCAATGTTTCATATTCAAATTTCTGAACTCAAATATCACTATGCTTAAAAGTATCCTTTTTTTTTTTTTTTTCATTCTCATAGGGGAACAAAGATTCAGACAAGAGGCGGAGCAGCCCAGGACCCCCCAACCTCGCCAGCCTGATTGGGCAATTAGCCCCAGCCCCGTGTCGGTATTGGAGCTGCCCAGCCCCGTGTCAGAGATGGAGCAGCCAAGCTCCGTATCCGAGCTGGATCAGCCGAGCCCAGGGCTAGATGTGGAGGAGGAAGAGCAGGTGGAGATACACACCCCACAAAGTGAGTGTCTGACAACCCAGCTTAAGGTAAACAATTAATGGCTGTATATTTTAACCAATTTTTTATCTACACATGTTTTTAGGTGATGATCTGGTTGTGGTAGGACAAGCCGCGGAGCCATTTACCTCTGACAGTGCCCAGAGGCTGATTGGTGACATCATGGCCTGGAATGGGCAGATTGATCGGATGGAGAACCAAATTATCAACATCCAAAGAGAACTGGTCACTATGAGGCAGGGAATGAAGAACATGATCGATGTTTTAGGGAGAATCTAAGCCCCTTTTCCATAAAACCCAATCGATCATGTTCTTCATTCCCTTGGAAAAATGTTTTTAATGTTTTTAGAACATTGTTTTTAGAGGCCAAATTTTGAAGATGCACACGGTGTGTCAACATGTGCTATGTGCCATCAGAGGATCGCAATGGACGCATTTGGTGTTTGCAAACCCTTCCTCATTCTAGTATGTGAGAGGAAGGGATTGCACACACCAAACACGTCCATTGATCACTCATGATGGTACATAGCACATGTTGACATTACCAATTTTTGGTGTGCATCTTCAAAATTTGGCTTTACCCCTTGTTTTCTGTAAAAGTTAAAAATATGCTTTTATTTTTATTTTTTGTGATAATTGTATTTTATATATAGATATATCTATATATTTCTATGTTTACAAAAAAAGAAAAAAAAAAAAAAAACACAAAAAGAAAAATATCTAAAAAAGAGGCACTGGTTGGAATGTGCACTATTAAAAAATCAAAAAAAAGATGTGTGTGTGTGTGTGTGTCTACTTCTTTCAATACTCAATACCAGTTTGGGAAGTCATTTTGTGTTTTCTGTCACAAAGGGCCTTATTTCCTATTGTCAAAAACCACTTTGCTATACAAATGCACTAGGACAGGAATATGCAATTAGTGGAAATCCAGCTGTTGCAGAACTACAAGTCCCATGAAGCATAGCAAGACTGACAGCCACAAGCATGAGACCCAGAGGCATGATTGACTTGTAGTTTTGCACCAGCTGGAGGTTGGCCAATTGCATATCGCTGAATTAGGACAATGTAGGAGACAAGCAACGTGAAAAGCAAACAAGAACCAAACTTAAAAATTTGAACAGACAATACATATTTCAAGAAAAATACATTTTTATTGCTCAGCTGGCATTGGAATAGCCCCCCTACCATTAAAATAGCTGACATAGCGGTCACGCACCTCACGTGCTGTTTGGGGGGCTAAGCCAGGAAGGGCATGATCCAGCCCTGTCAGTTCTGGAAATATTAGTCCGGCCTCAGGCCCAATAGGCTGCAGGTACTGGTTACCTGAAAATTTACGTAGAAAATTGTGCAGAATGCAGCAGCACAGAATCACATAGTTCAGTTTATATTCTGCAAGGTTGATCGCTGTCAGTAACAGACGGAACCGGCTGGCCATAATGCCAAAGGCACTCTCCACAACCCTTCTTGCTCTGGCCAGCCGGTAATTAAAAACCCTCCTCTCCGGGGTGAGGGTCCTTTGGGGGAAGGGTTTCATAAGATGTTCACTCAGACCGAACGCTTCATCAGCCAGAAACACAAACGGTAGACCCTCCACATTCTCGGCATCTGGTGGCAAGTCCAGGCCACCAGTGATAAGACGGTGGCAGAACTCGGTCTGCCTAAAGACTCCTCCGTCAGACATCCAGCCGTTCTTCCCCACATCCACATAAAGAAAGTCACATTGTGCCGACACCACCGCCATTAGCACCACACTATGGAACCCCTTATAATTCCAATAGTAGGACCCCGAATGGGGTGGGGGCAGAATCCTCACATGTTTCCCGTCGATCGCCCCTCCGCAGTTGGGAAAGTCCCAACGGGCAGCGAATTGGGAAGCCACAGTCTGCCATTCCTGTGGCGTGGAAGGACACTGGGGAGTCAAACACAGAAAAAAAAAAATTAGTCATTAAATAAAAACAATTCATAACAAATAAAACTCAAAAACATTTTGGAACAACAGTTATACAGAAATATTGCAAATTTGTTTTCTGCAAAAAAAAAAAAAAATAGGCGGACCAATTCACAGATTAATCAGCCCTCTGATGGACCAGGGGACATAAGTTAGGTGGGTAAGTGGGGTGGGGGGACTAATTAATGAGTATCCATCACCTGCAAGCAATTTGATTGGGGTGGGTGACTAATTAATGAGTATCCAACACCTGCAACCAATTTGAGTGGGGTGGGGGGACTAATTAATGAGTATCCAACACCTGCAACCAATTTGAGTGGGGTGGGGGGACTAATTAATGAGTATCCAACACCTGCAACCAATTTGAGTGGGGTGGGGGGACTAATTAATGAGTTGACAATCCATATATATCAATCCATATATATCTATATCTATCTATCTATATCTATCTATATCTATCTATATCTATATCTATCTATATCTATCTATCTATCTATCTATCTATATCTATATATCTATATATCTATCTATCTATCTATCTGTCTATCTAGATATCTATCTATCTATCTATCTATCTATCTATCTATCTATCTATCTATCTATATCTATCTATCTGTCTATCTATATCTATATCTATCTATCTAGATATCTATCTATCTATCTATCTGTCTATCTAGATATCTATCTATCTATCTATCTATCTATCTATCTATCTATCTATCTAGATATCTATCTATCTAGATATCTATCTATCTATCTATATCTATCTATCTGTCTATCTATATCTATATCTATCTATCTATCTATCTAGATATCCATCTGTCTATCTAGATATCTATCTATCTATCTATCTAGATATCTATCTATCTAAATATCTATCTATCTATCTATCTATCTATCTATCTATCTATCTATCTATCTATCTATCTATCTCTCTATCTATCTATATCTATCTATCTGTCTATCTATATCTATATCTATCTATCTATCTATCTATCTATCTATCTATCTATCTATCTATCTATCTATCTATCTATCTATCTATCTATCTGTCTATCTAGATACCTATCTATCTATCTATCTAGATATCTATCTATCTATCTATCTAGATATCTATCTATCTAGATATCTATCTATCTAGATATCTATCTATCTATCTAGATATCTATCTATCTATCTATCTAGATATCTATCTATCTATCTATCTATCTATCTATCTATCTACACACACACACACACACACACACAGGGTGTATACAAAGAGTATACAAAGGGTGGGGGGGGGCAAGTAAAATAGTACAATGGAGCTGACAATATGAATTATAGAGAAAAACAGTCTCGGCTGTGGGTGTATATGGGGCCCAGGATTGAATGCTGAGGACGTTAATGAAAGCAAATATGCACGTGGGACACAAAAAGGTAAAAAGCTCAAAAAAAATGACACAAAAAAAAAAAAATGCATGCATTCATATAAAGGGGACATTCACATCATATTCCTGTCATGGATATTAAAAGTCATGATGAAATGAATACAAACATACAATGCATATAACACATTTAATGCAATATTAAAAGAACAAACTTACCTTCATATATTCCTTCTGCAGGACCCGAATAATGGCAGAACAGGTCTCTGGAATAATGATCCCCAGAGCCTGGGGGGAGATGCCTGTCGAGAACTTGAGGTCCTGAAGGCTTCTCCCTGTCGCCAAGTAGCGCAACGTGGCGATGAGCCTCTGCTCCGGAGTGATGGCTTGCCGCATGCAGGTATCCTGCCTGCTGATATAAGGGGTCAGCAAAGCCAGCAGACGGTGAAAAACGGGGTCCGTCATCCTGAGATAATTCCTGAAATCATCAGGATTATTCTCACGGATCTCACGGAGTAAAGGCATATGCGAGAATTGGTCACGCTGGCGCAACCAATTCTTTGTCCATGAACTCCTCCTCACCCTGTTCACAGACTGGGCTCGGGTCAAAGTATTAACCCCAACACCAAGCCCCAATATAGCACGAACTCGTTCCCGAGTACGTCCACTCTCCATGGCTTTGAAACGGTCGGCTGGACAAACAAGCTCAACTGAACACACTGAAGAACAGCCAGACCTATGAAGAACGACCTGAAACCCAGAAACGAGCGGACCAGAGGCGCCTAATAACAGGTACAACTGATCCACGCGTACCGAAAGACAGATACAAACCTCACAGGTAGACTGCACCGCAGTGAACGGACAAATTAAGCTGAAGTCTGAAAAGCGCGAATCGTCTCTAACCAAACTTCTACTAAAGCAAAGTCAGCAGAAGGAGCCCAAAGGGTGCTTTGCTGTGTCTTGGACTTCCTATTTCTAGTCCCGTCGTACGTGGCGTACGTCATCGCGCACGCTTTCAGCGGACTGTCTGCTCATCGTGTGTGGTCAAGTCCGTTCATGCAAATTTTGAACGGACTGTTTGTCGGATTGTTTGACGAACTTAGTTGGGCGAACAGTCCGCCCGTGTGTACGCGGCCTAACTGTGTGGGGAGTGGACTGACTGGCAGAACACAGAGATCTGTGTTCATACTTAGCAGGAACACAAGATCACGGTGTTCTTCCCTGTCAGAACGACAATCTGCCTTGTTTACATAGTTTAAGTGGGTGAAGGGTCTGCTTTAACTAGTGCTTGGCCTCCCACACTCCCATCTAACCAGGCAGATTTACTGTTAGTGTAAAAAAATAAGATCAGAAAATACCAGCTTATCAGTGATATTTGACATATACAAAAACAAAGACCAAACAGACTTCAAAGGCAGTGTTAAAAATCCATGCTATTTCTTGAGTATATCCGAAAAGTAAGCAAAGCATGCAGGAAGAAAAATTATCTTTGTGTCTGAAAATTGCATTTGTAGAGAGTTTCCAACCTGCTCAAAAGTGAAGCTAGTATCTGCAATACTGAGGTTTTAAAAGAATGTAAATTGTCTTATAATGAACTGTGTAGTAATCCTCATTTCATTATGTGAAACGGAGACGGAAGAGTCGGATTATGATATATGGCCTTCGTTTGATTAAATTTCACATTACATCAACTTTACCTTCTGACCTACAAATGGCCATAAATTGTATTTTAATACCAATGGTAACCTCCCTCCAAAAAAAAGAATAAATGCATTATTATGTAATTTTTCCTAAAATGCTTGGACATGATTATCAGTACTTAAATAATGAAGGTACAGTTTTATTGTGCAATCACTGGAAGCAGAAAATACAGCACAAATAACCGCAGTAAATTGGTATTGTTTACATAAAAATGATTTTCTAGGCAAATACTGCAAACTAATAAAACAGTAGATGTCTTGATTTTTTCATGGGCTTAAAACCAATAGATTCCTGAATCTACATTTATGCCACGTACACACGATCGGATTTTTCGTTGGAAAAATCTTTGATGTTTTTTCCGATGGAATTCTGCTCAAGCTTGGCTTACATACACACAAAAAGTTCTCTGAAATTTCAACTTTCAAGAACGCGGTGACGTACAATACTATGACGAGCCGAAAAAATGAAGTTCAATGCTTCCGAGCATGCGGCGAATTTTCGCCGAAGTTTCCCAGCATGCGTAGGAATTTTGCACATCGAAATTGCTACAGAATATCGGCACTTTTTCCGTCGGAAAAATAGAGAACCTGCTCTCAATCTCTTGCTGGCAGAAATTCCACCAGCAAAAGTCCGATGGAGCATACACACGGTCGGAATTTCCGACCAAAATCTCACATCAGACTTTTGCTGGCAGAATTTCCGATCGTGTGTACGGGGCATAAAAGTATAGATAGAGTTATCTACACTTCCAGCTATTGTATTCAGGCACTCACGGCTGTCTGAAACAAGTGGCGCTGCCAAAGAGTGACTGCATCTGAAATTGAATTCTAGCCAAATTCAACGGGAATCGACTGATGTCATGCTACCCGAAATGGACTGAAAACATGCTTCAGAAGAAAGAAAACAGGAACATTAAAGAGGTTCTGCACCTTTAAAAAAAACATTAAAAGCCAGCAGCTACAAATATTGCAGCTGCTGACTTTTAATAAAATCACACTTACCTGTCCCAGGGTCCAGTGATGTCGACGGCAGATGACGAGCGATAGCTCGTCTCTCTGTTGCCCCTGCCGCCATCCTCTGTCAGGAAATCGGGAAGTGAAGCGTTGCGGCTTCACTGCCCGGTTCCCTACTGCGCATGTGCAAGTCGCGCTGCGCGTCTCTTCTGGTCCCCGCTGTGTCCTGGGAACTGTGTGTTTCCCAGAACACAACGGGGGGGGGGGGGGCGGGGGTCTGCGGCGGTCTGTCCTGGAAGTGGGTGCAGATACCTGGATTATCCAGGTAACTGCACCCTCCTCCCCCCTGAAAGGTGCCGATTGTGGCACCGGAGGGGGGGAGGGATCCCATGAGCGGAACTTCCACTTTAGGGTGGAGAACCGCTTTAAATGAGAACTCTTTTACAGCCCTTTTACAAATTTAAAGGCTAAGTTCACCTTTGGGAACAGGTTACATGATCCAATGGATTTAAGGGTGAAACATGTTCACACTCATGCAGCTGCCTCTAATGACAGTAGACAGGGGATCTTCTCCCCCTGTTCGCTGTCACTATTTTAAAGCAAAATGCCGAAGTGGAGGGCTCCGCCCACCCAATATATTCACAGAGTCCTGTCAATAGAAAACTACAAGTACTGACTGCCTTTGTGAAGAGAAAACGGATGGGCAGCAAAGAGAAAGTAAGGCAGGCCACAGGTGGTACAATTTGCTTTCTGGCAACCACAGAAGAAAATCACTTGATTCCCCCATCAACACAGTCAGTATTGATGGG
The DNA here is from genome assembly GCF_037356315.1 of Lithobates pipiens. NCBI lineage: Eukaryota > Metazoa > Chordata > Amphibia > Anura > Ranidae > Lithobates > Lithobates pipiens. The sequence goes on from NW_027507748.1 coordinate 465,220,634, forward strand.
GGAATACCTCCCATAAAGCTGTTGTGTGCACAGTAGACATGTGCATTCGTTTTCGTCCGAATGCATTTTTGTCCGAATTTCAGCTATTTTCGTTTTCGTTTTGACAAACGATAACGAAAGCACAAAATCCGAAAAACGAAAGATCCGACATAAATAAATGCTTTATTTTCGTTTTCATTGTTACAACAGTTCGATATAGAATAGGAGATTCGACATGACTCTGACAACAATCTGTGTCTATAGAACCTGTGGTCGAATGTGCTTAACCTTACCTCTATTAGTCCAAGATTATATAGAGAAAATATTCGACAGAGAAAAAAGATTTGACAGAGAGAAAAGATTCTGCAAGTTACTGTCCTAAAAAGTGTTTGGGGACCCGGGTCCTGCCCCAGGGGACATGTATCAATGCAAAAAAAAGTTTTAAAAACTGCCGTTTTTTCGGGAGCAGTGATTTTAATAATGATTAAAGTGAAACAATAAAAGTGTAATATTCCTTTAAATTTCGTAGGGGGGGGTTGTCTATAGTATGCCTGTGAAGGGGCGCATGTTTCCCGTGCTTAGAATTGTCCCTGCACAAAGTGTCATTTATGCAGGAAAAAAAGTCCTTTAAAATCACTCGCAGCTATTATGAATTGTCGGCTCCGTAATACAGAGAACACTCATTGAAAGTCATTGATAATAAAATAAATAAATAAATAAATAAAAAAGCGTGGGGGTCCCCCAAATTCAATTACCAGGCCCTTCAGGTCTGGTATGGATATTAAGGGGAACCCTGCCTCAAATTTAAGAAAAAATTTGACGTGGGGTTCCCCCTAAATATCCATAACCAGACCCTTCAGGTCTGGTATGGATATTAAGGGGAACCCCGCATCAAATTTAAAAAAAAATTGACGTGGGGTTCCCCCTAAAAATCCATACTAGACCCTTTATCCGAGCACGCAACCTGGCAGGCCGCAGGAAAAGAGGGGGGGACGAGAGAGCGCCCCCCCCTCCCTCCTGAACCGTACCAGGCCACATGCCCTCAACATTGGGAGGATGCTTTGGGGGTCCGTGACCCCTCAAAGCACCTTGTCCCCATGTTGATGAGGACAAGGGCCTCATCCCCACAACCCTGGCCGTTGGTTGTGGAGGTCTGCGGGCGGGGGGCTTATCAGAATCTGGAAGCCCCCTTTAACAAGGGGACCCCCAGATCCCGGCCCCCCCCTGTTTGAAATGGTAAGGGGGTACAAAAGTACCCCTACCATTTCACAAAGAAAGTGTAAAAAATGGTTAAATAAAACAAACACACTTTTGAAAAATTCCTTTATTAAAAATAAAAAAATAAAAAAAAGATTCCAGCGGCGGTAATCCACTCTTGCTATCAAGCGACGGACGGTCATCTCTCCAGCGATGTCTCATCTCATCCAGCGCAGCGATCCATCCTTCTTCTGTCTCCTCCACGGAGACACTGCAGGCATTCCGGCGGCTGACGTTTCTTATATACGGAGGGCGGGGCCACCCGTCACCTGACCCCGCCCCCCTCTGACGCAAGGGGAAACCCGGGGTTCCCCGTGATGTATGGGTGACCCCGCCCCCCTCTGATGTAACGGAAACCTGCCTGTGTTACATCAGAGGGGTGCGGGTCACCCCTACGTCACAGGGAACCCCGGGTTTCCCCTTGCTTCAGAGGGGGGCGGGTCAGGTGACGGGTGGCCCCGCCCTCCGTATATAAGAAACGTCAGCCGCCGGAATGCCTGCAGTGTCTCCATGGAGGAGACAGAAGAAGGATGGATCGCTGCGCTGGATGAGATGAGACATCGCTGGAGAGATGACCGTTCGTCGCTGGATAGCAAGAGTGGATTACCGCCGCTGGAATCTTTTTTTTATTTTTTTATTTTTAATAAAGGAATTTTTCAAAAGTGTGTTTGTTTTATTTAACCATTTTTTACACTTTCTTTGTGAAATGGTAGGGGTACTTTTGTACCCCCTTACCATTTCAAACAGGGGGGGGCCGGGATCTGGGGGTCCCCTTGTTAAAGGGAGCTTCCAGATTCTGATAAGCCCCCCGCCCGCAGACCTCCACAACCAACGGCCAGGGTTGTGGGGATGAGGCCCTTGTCCTCATCAACATGGGGACAAGGTGCTTTGAGGGGTCACGGACCCCCAAAGCATCCTCCCAATGTTGAGGGCATGTGGCCTGGTACGGTTCAGGAGGGAGGGGGGGCCGCTCTCTCGTCCCCCCCTCTTTTCCTGTGGCCTGCCAGGTTGCGTGCTCGGATAAAGGGTCTGGTATGGATTTTTAGGGGGAACCCCACGTCAATTTTTTTTTAAATTTGACGCGGGGTTCCCCTTAATATCCATACCAGACCTGAAGGGTCTGGTTATGGATATTTAGGGGGAACCCCATGTCAAATTTTTTCTTAAATTTGAGGCAGGGTTCCCCTTAATATCCATACCAGACCTGAAGGGCCTGGTAATTGAATTTGGGGGACCCCCACGCTTTTTTATTTATTTATTTTTTTATCAATGACTTTCAATGAGTGTTCTCTGTATTACGGAGCCGACAATTCATAATAGCTGCGAGTGATTTTAAAGGACTTTTTTTCCTGCATAAATGACACTTTGTGCTGGGACAGTTCTAAGCACGGGAAACATGCGCCCCTTCACAGGCACACTATAGACAACCCCCCCCCTACAAAATTTAAAGGAATATTACACTTTTATTGTTTCACTTTAATCATTATTAAAATAACTGCTCCCGAAAAAACGGCCGTTTTTAAAACTTTTTTTTGCATTGATACATGTCCCCTGGGGCAGGACCCGGTCCCCAAACACTTTTTAGGACAGTAACTGGCAAATTAGCCTTTAAAATTAGCACTTTAGATTTTGAACGTTGGAGTCCCATAGACTTTAATAGGGTTCTAAAGTATGCTATATAGTTAGCTCCGTCGAATCTTCTTTATACATTCGACAGACACCATAAGCCTTCCAAGACAGATTCGACCGTAATTCATGTGGATTTTCGGACGAATGCAATTTTTGAACGAAAAACGAAATAAATAAAAACGAATTTCGGGAGTAACTAAATAAATTAAGTTTTCGGACGAAAACGAAATTCCGAAACGAAATATTTTACTCTGCACATGTCTAGTGCACAGTAATATGTGTGTACACAGAAATAATCGCTAGTGGCTATAGCCGCTGGCAATAATCGAATGCAGAAAATTCAACATGCTGGTTGTACCCAAGTCAATCGATGGATCGACTTGGGTACATTCATCCTGCCCATAGATGGTTCAAATATAAGCTAATTCCTGCTGAACTGGCCATGATTCAAACCATCTATGACAGGTTAAGGCAGTTTTAAAAAATCAAAAGGAAATCATTTATTAAAAGCCAATTTAAAGTAGAACTATAGACAAAATTGTATTTTTTTTTTTAATTTAGATCGCGTGAGGGAAGATTATAACCCCTGTAGTGAATACTGGGAATGTTATGAAGAGGAGCCCATACTCTGTACTAGTGATGGTGAGCCTTGGCCCCCCAGATGTTTTGGAACTACATTTCGCATGATGCTCATGTACTCTGCAGTGTAGTTGAGCATCATGGGAAATGTAGTTCCAAAACATCTGGGGTGCCAAGGTTTGCCATCACTGTCCTATACAGTTAGGGGAGGTGTTTCCAAAATAATACATACAGAAAAAACAACCACAAAAGGAATATACACCTACAAGGGCTACCAATTTCAATACAATATATATATTAAATATATTTATTAGACATATGATTAGCAAATGCATTGGCATGGGTGAGGAACCCTTCCTCACAGAAAAAAACACCCTGGGAACACCCCATCAACCCTGCCCCAAGACTCCCCCCCCCCCCCCCTCCCACCTCACTCTGGTCACCTCAGAGCAATCCCACTCAGCCCAGTGCCCAATTGGTAGCCCTTGTGTACTGTATATTCCTTTGGTGGTTGTTTTTTGTTTTTTTTCTAGGTTTTTTTTTGCTAGGGTTATAACCCCTGTCAGATTTTTTTGTTTTGTTTTGTCTTTTTTGTTTTTAAGGCAATGCTTTGGGGACCTCCAGATCACCAAAACTAGTGTCCTCATTGGAAGATTTTACCTCTATTTCTTTTCTGGGGACAACAAAAAATGTGAGATTTTCTTTTACTTTCAATGATAATGGTAAACAGCATGGGCATCCACAGAACTTTTTTCAGGGGGGCATCATTTTAAGGTCACCCATGCTCTGACCCTTTTCGCTAATGTCATTATCATGGTCAGAGACTGCAGATGTAGTACAGGAGATGGTCAGAGACTGCAGACATAGTACAGGAGATGGTCAAAGACTGCAGACATACTACAGGAGATGGTCAGAGCCTGCAGACATATTACAGGAGATGGTCAGAGACTGCAGACATACTACAGGAGATGGTGCGAGACTGCAGACATACTACAGGAGATGGTGAGAGACTGCAGACATACTACAGGAGATGGTCAGAGACTGCAGACATGGTACAGGAGATGGTCAGAGACTGCGGACATGATACAGGAGACGGTCAGAGACCGCATACATAACACAAGAAACTGCGGACATGGCACAAGAGATTATCAGAGACTGCAGACATACTACAAGAGATGATCAGAGACTGCGGACATACTACAAGAGATGATCAGAGACTGCGGACATACTACAGGAGATGGTCAGAGACTGCAGACATACTACAAGAGATGGTCAGAGACTGCATACATGGTACAGGAGATGGTCAGAGACTGTGGACATGGTACAGGAGATAGTAAGAGACTGTGGACATGATACAGGAGACAGTCAGAGACCGCATACATAAACACAAGAAACTGCGGACATGGCACCAGAGATTATCAGAGACTGCATATATGGCACAAGAGACTGTCAGAGACTGCTGACATGGCACAAGAAATGATCAGAGACTGCATACATGGCTGAAGAGACTATCAGAAACTGCATACATGGCTCGAGACCGTAAGGGACTATAGACACAGCACAAGAGATTGTAGGAGACTGCATACATGTGGGGTGACAGAGAGAGACAGAGGAGGGTGACAGAGAGAAAGGGAGGTGACAGAGAGAGAGGGGTGTGACAGAGAGAGAGAGGGGTTGTGACAGAGAGAAAAGGGGTGAGAAATACAGAGGGTGACAGAGAGAGGGGGGTGACAAAGAGGGGTGATGGGGAGTGAGAGAGATAGAGGGGTCAGAGAGAGAGAGAGAGAGAGAGAGAGACCCCTAGCCCTGTCTGCAGTCCCTCTAGTGCCCCTATGTCCCAGTGGTGTGTGTAATCCTCAGTACGGTACCTTGCATGCCAGTAGGATGTCCATGATGGCCAGCAGCTGGCAAGACCCGTTTTCATTCTAGGTGAGGACAGGAGGTGCTCTGTTCCTTCCATCCAATCTATGATTGATGTGACATGGAGCAGTCCCTGGCTGCTTGCATTTCCTGCCGTCCTTGTTCTCTGAACCCCAGTCAGTCTGTCCTCCAGGCCTGAAGGGTTCCAGGCTCTGGGAGGTGCCCTATGCCTGCTGTTCCTGGTGTCTTGCTGCGGCTTCCATCTTCTGGGCTGCTCGCTCGCACTATGTAGACCAGGTGATGTCATCCTGCCCACCCCTTGAGGCCTTCGCTGTCCTGCTCCTCGCACCACCTGTCACCGGCCCTGCTAAACAGTGAGCAGGGCCGGCTGCCAGTGCTAGGATAAGGACCCCCTCCTTGCCCCTACCTGCGGACACCCATGGTAAACAAGACAAATAGAGAGGGTGAATCCCCCTAATGGGGGCACAGACAACAATAACAACTAACAAGGGTACTAATCCCTCTATCCAAAGCTAAAAAAAAAAAAAAGTTTTGCCTTTAGTTATATTTTAAGTAAGCACCAAAATGGTGAAAGGGCCACCTGTTGAGCACCCGGTTATTAGAACACATAAAGCTGATGTACATACTTCTCATGCAAACATACATGTAATGGCCTGCTTGCTTAAATCTCAGGTCAGTTGACTGTATATATGAAACAGGAAAAGGGCATTAATGCATGTTTACATTCTGTATTTATACTGAACTGTATTAGGCCTCTTTCACACTGACGTCCCGTTCAGGCCCGCCTGTCAGTTTTTCAGGCGGACCTGAACGGGTGCTCCATAGAGGTCTATGGAGCGTCGGATGTCAGCGGTGACATGTCCGCTGACATCCGACCCGCTCCGATCCGAAAAAGTGTAACGGAGGAAAAAGCTATTTTTCCATCCGTCTGCGGATCGGATCGGGTGACGACGGGCACTGCGGTCCGTCGTCATCCGATCTCCCATAGGGGAGAGCGGCGCTGTGACAGATCCGTCCCTGCGCAGTGTGCAGAGACGGACCTGTCATCTCCCTGCTCAGCGGGGATCGACGGAGTGATCCCCGCTGAGCAAACGGATATCCACGGGGCGGATCAGAACTGATCCGCCCCGTGTGAAAGGACCCTTATACTGTATTTCTGCTTCAATATACATGACAATGCTTAGCCAGCACTTTGCAAAGCACTTGTGTGTATTGATTCAAGTCTCATTGCATGTTTAATGAACCTGCCAATTAACAATTCATTCTGGAAATCCTGTGTTGTGTTTCTTAGAATCGATTTCCTGGAAGACGTTTTCAAATATTATTTTGTTTAGAACCCCTCCACATTTTACAGTTCAAGCAAACTATAGACACTGAACCCCAGGATAAGAAAACATTGTTTACATATGTATTCTTAAAATCCTGGTGCCCTTTGCGTAATACTTCCAAGTTTGTGCAGTAATCAAGTGTAATAGTTTCTTGTCATGAAGAACAGTCATTGCTGTTCTCCTTGTATAGGGTAGTAGGGTAGTTTTCTGCAAGCAGCCTGTAGTGGGTGAGCCTGCTAGTCCCTCTCACAGCTCTGATCTCTGCACAGCTCAATGATGATGTCACTGCTAATTTTACAAGGTAATATCTGTGTTTGTAAAAGCATTTAGTGCACACAAAGTGCAATTATATCCTTTGTGGCTATTAAGGAATATATTTAAATTGATTCTAAAGTCTAAGTTTTTTTTTCATTTAAAAATAACAAACATGTTATACCTACCTGCTCTTTGTAATAGTTTTGCACAAAGCAGCCCAGATCCTCCTCTTCTCGGGTCCCTCGTCGGCACTCCTGGCCCCTCCCTCCTGCCCCCACAGCAAGCATCTTGCTATGGGGTCCCCGGAGCCAAGCAGCCGCTCTGTGTGTCCATTCAGATACAGAGCCATGGTTCACCCCCCTTCCCTCTCCTCATTGGCTCACTTACTTTGATTGACAACAGCGGGAGCCAATAGTGCCATGCTGCTGTCTCAGTCAATGAGGAGGAAGAGGCAGTCGAGTCTCTCCTGCAACATCGCTGGATCAAGATGGGGCTCAGGTAAGTATTAGGGTGGCTGAGGGGGGCTGCTGCACACAGAAGTTTTTTTTTATCCCAATACATAGACGTTAGAACCACTTTAAGGTTTTAAGTTTAAATGGTAGATAGATGTCAGAAGTCACTCTACCACCATAAAAAAAATTCATATCATGAGAGAGGTCAAACTTAAAACCGCACGCCGTCAGTTGATGGCAGCAGAATGGCACTGCTGGGCGAATCATCGTAGCTGTATGGCACTCACGCCCGTGGCTAGGGGGTGCGCACAGTGCCCACCGAGATCAGATTCATTACAGAACCGATCAGTCTTCAGGTCCAGGCCAATGATTTCTGGCCTGGACCTGCTGATTGATTCTGGCGAATGAAATGCCTCCCCTGCCTGGAGAAACCCCTCTGTGTCCACGAATACAATCTAAATATAGGAGGAATGGACCTCAATGACCAGCTGTTAGCGTCGTACCTAATTGCCCATAAGGCCAGACGCTAGTACACAAGTGTCTGTATACCTATTTCAATTGGCTCTGCTGAATGCTTATGTGCTATACAAGGCGTCAGGCCAAACTGGATCCTTCCTTAAATTTCAGGAAGAGATCATCACAGCCCTTCTGTTTCCAGATAGTGCTGTGGCCCAACTTCCCAATCCAAATGCAGTGAGTCGGCTACATGAGAGGCACTTCCCAGAAGTACTCTGTGGTACCTCAGGACAAAGAACAACCCAAAAATTAAGTTGTGTCTGTAGAAAATGTGGATACGGACGTGAAACATGCTTTTATTATCCCTCCTGTCCTAACCAACCTGGTCTCAATAGGTTTCCAATGCTACCACACGCTAGTTGAGTATTAGCGTAGGGTACAGCACTGCACAGTCATAGGACACACTTTCACAGGGTCTCCAAAGATGCCATCGCATTTTTAGAGACCCGAACCTGAAACCTTTACAGTTACAGTTACAAAAAAAGTGTGAAAATAAATAAAAAAAGTTAAAAAAAGGCAAAAATAGTTGTCGTTTTATTGTTCTTCTCTCTCTATTGTTCTGCTCTGTTTCACCGTATTTTATAACTGCAATGTTTTAATGTTACTATGTTTTATCATATTTAATTTGCAGGTATACAATTCTTTTATACTTTACTGTGTTTTATTGTTAACCATTATTTTCTTTGTAGGTAGGCTATTCAGCTGCAGCACTGATTTATCCTATGCTGGAGCATGGAGGCATGGGTGGAGGGGCGATTTGCTACTAACATTAGGAGCGGATTTCCCCCATGCTTCAGCATATTTTTTTAATGCAATGTGTGCATAAAAAATATAAATTGTTTTATTGAGTTAATGTTTTATTGTTACCATTGTTTGATTTTCAGGTACGCGATTCTGCTGCAGCACTGATTTATTTAACTCTTGACAGTAACAGGGTTTGCTCTCACGATACGTAAATCAGCTACTCCAGCGCTGTAGGAGGTGATCTCACCACCACAGTTAAAAAAATGGTGCATGTATGCCCCTCATTAGAAGTGGGTGGATGCAGGGCGGTATTGTAATGGTGGGCATACCCACTGATCAATCACTTTTTCTTGTTCAGCCCACAGGCTGCATTAAAAAAAAAAGAACATTATGCTCAACAAGGACCAGCAATGTACTGGTATGTTGTTGGATTTTAAGTGGTTATACCAGAATGATGCCTGCAAATTTAGGTATCATCTTGGTATGATTCTTTTCAGCCATCGGTCAGCTTTCATTTAAAAGCAATCCTAGTGGCTAATTAGCTGCTAGACTGCTTTTACAAGCAGTGGGAGAGAATGCCCCCCCCCCCCCTCCTGTTGTCTTCCATTGTTTTCTTGGGCTCTCCTGCCCCACCCGGGAACCCGCCAGCTGACAATAGAGCTGATCGGAGACCATAATGGCTCCAATCATCTCTATAGCCTAAGAAACCAGAAGCTATGAGCATTCCATGACTTTGGCTTCGCCGGATATTAACAGTGCCATTGGGAAATTGGGAAAGCATCTGATCACACCAATCTTGGTGTGGTCAAATGGTTTTAGGGCAGAGGAGAGCTCTAGGGTCTAATAGTCCCCAATTTAAAAAAAAAAAAAAAAAAAGAGTACCTATCACTACCTATTGCTATCATAGGGGATATTTAGATTCTCTGTGATAACAATAAAAATGATTTAAAAAAAAATGAAAGTAACAGTGTAAAAATCAAATAAAAAAGCAAAATAAATAATAAAAAAATAAAACAGCCCTATGTCCCTATGCTTGCGCGCAAAGGCGAACGTAAGTGTCGGTCTCATGTCATACGTAAACAGCAATTGCACCATGCATGTGAGGCATCACCGCGAATGTCAGATCGAGGGCAGTAATTTTAGAAGTAGACCTCCTCTGTAAATCTAAAGTGGTAACCTGTAAAGGCTTTTAAAGGCCTTTACAAATGTATGTATTTTGTCGCCTCTGCACATTTGTGCGCAATTTTAAAGCACGTCATGTTTGGTATCTATGTACTCGGCATAAGATCATCTTTTATATTTTACCAAACATTTGGGCAATAGGGTGTGTTTTAGTGCATTCAAATTCAAAAAATAGTTTGCTAAAAAAAAATGCGTTTGAAAAAAATCACTGCGCAAATACTGTGTGAAATTTTTTTTGCAACACCCACCATTTTAATCTGTAGGGCCTTTGCTTTAAATATAATAATATAATCTAATGTTTGGGGAAAATGACAAAAACATTTTTTTTAAACGTGAAAAATACATTCTGCTGCTTGTCCTGAGTACAGGGATACCACATGTGCGGGACTTTTTGGCAGTCTATCCGCATGCAGGACCCTGAAAACCAAGCACCGCTTTCAGGCTTTCTAAGGGCGTCAATTTTTTATTTCACTCCTCACTACCTATCACAGTTTTGGAGGCTATGAAATGCCCAGATAGCACAACCCCCCCCCCCCCCCAAATGACCCCATTTTGGAAAATAGGCACCCCAAGCTATTTGATGAGAGGCATGTTCAGTCCATGACACATTTTATATTTTGCCACAAGTTTCTGGAAAATTACAATTTATTTTATTTTTTTTCACAAAGTTGTCACTAAATGATATATTGCTCAAACTTGCCATGGGCAAATGTGAAATTACACCCCAAAATACATTCTGCTGCTTCTCCTGAGTACAGGGATACCACATGTGTGGGACTTTTTGGCAGTTTAACCACGTACAGGACCCCAAAAACCAATCACCGCCTTCAGGCTTTCTAAGATAGGTAGTGAGGAGGGAAATAAAATATTTAGAAAGCCTGAAGGCGGTGATTGGTTTTTGGGGTCCTGTATGTGGCTAGACTGTCAAAAAGTCTCACACATGTGGTATCCTTGTACTCAGGAGAAGCAGTAGAATGTATTTTGGGGTGTAATTTCACATATGCCCATGGCATGTTTGAGCAATATATCATTTCAATGACAACTTTGTGTAAAAATCTTTTTTTTTTTTTTACATTTTTCAATTACTTGTGACAAAAAAAAAAATATTCAATGTGCTAAACAAGCCTCTCAGCAAATTCCTTGGTGTATATACTTTCCAAAATGGGGTAATTTGGAGGGGTTTTGTGCTGTCCTGCCATTTTAGCACCTTAAAGTGGGGTGCCCCCTAAAAAAAAACTTAAAAAGTCAGCCGCTACAAATATTGCAGCTGCTGACTTTTAATAATCGGACACTTACCTGTCCCAGGGTTAAGTGATGCGGGGGAACGAAGCCCCCCCTCGTTCCCCGCTCCGCTCGCAGCGACGGCATTCTTAATGTGAGCACCCGGCTGTGGCTTCACAGCTGGGCACCCACTGCGCATGCGCGAGCGGTGCCGGGCGCCGTGATACGCCACACAGACACCTGGGACACGTGACAGGTCCCAGATGACTGTGCGGCGTGAGGGGCAGTAATGTCACCAGCCCGGGCATTTAAGAAAAAAAAAAAAAAATTCCAATTATTTATTTATTTAATTTTTTTATGAATTTTGAGCTATTTTTTATTTATTTTTTTGGTGGCAACACGACTTTAAGAAATGAGTCGCAAACTAAAAGCTGCGTAAATTCCAGAAAATGAACCCCGGTTTGTAAACGTTATAACTTTTGCACAAACTAATAAATATACTCATTGGATTTTTTTTTTTACCCGAGACATGTGGCTGAATGCTTTTTGGCCTAAATGTATGACTAAAATTGCGTTTATTGTATTTTTTTTATAACAAAAGTAGAAAATATCTTTTTTTTTTCAAAATTTTCTGGCTTTTTTGTTTATATTGCAAAAAATAAACACTGCAGAGGTGATCAAATACCACCAAAAGAAAGCTCTATTTGTGGGGAAAAAAGGCACAAATTTTGTTTGGGTACAGCATTGCATGACCGCGCAATTGCCAGTTAAAGCAGCACAGTGCCAAATTGTAAAAAGTTCTCTGGTCAGGAAGGGGGTAAAACCTTCCGGGGATGAAGTGGTTAATACCTTGGGATGCATGATTCCCTAATTAAAAGTACATTTAGGCGTCTCTAGCTGGCTTTCAGCTTTAGATTGTGCAGACTGTATTTATGTCAAACACGTAGAGATACTCAGTCTTTGATATGCAAGCTTGGTCAAGCCCTCTTACATATTCTAATAGTTAGATTTTATCTTCTTCACATCAGCCCAAATGTGATCATAAATGATTGAATCATACCATGATCAGGCAGCCGATCTGATGTTTGACCAACTAACAAACCATTTAGAAAGACCCTAGTTGGTAATAATGAACACTTTTGTTAGAAGTGCTCATAATTGCTGAAAAGGGTTTTTCAAGTTTTGTGACCTCTGTCTTTGACATGCAAGCTTGGTCAAGCCCTTGCTCTCATATTCTGACAATTGCTTCTTATCTGATCCCAAGGGTGGTCATAAATAGCTGAATCATGCCCCGACCAGGAAAAAAATCTGATGCTTCACCAAGGAATTTAGGAAAACCTTATGTCCGTTTTCAAATAACTTTAATGTCTCAGGGAACCTCTACTAAATTAGAAAATCTACAGCAATACATTAGCGTGATCAGTAAGTTGTAAATGGTAAATAAAAGAATAAAAATGATGGTAAAATGATGCCATTCATAGTTTAACACCCAGAGAAGAAGCTGCCTAATAAACGACTTTAAAACCTGTGTAGTGTTTTTTTATTGACACTTTTTTCCCCCAGGTGAATGGGTAGGGGTACAATGTACCCCATACTACTCACTCACATAGGGTGGGGGGCCGAGATCTGGGGGCCCCTTTATTTAAGGGGGCTCCCATATTCCGATAAGCGCCCACGCCAGCAGACCCTAACAACCAACGGCCAGGGTTGTCGGGAAGAGGCCCTTCCCCAAACCACCCACCCCCCCATGTTGAGGGTATGCGGCCTGGTATAGTTCGGGGGGGGGGCGCTCACTCATCCCCTTTCCTGATCGGCCGGGCTGCGTGCTCGGATAGGAGTCTGGTATGGACTTTGGGGGACCCTCCCATGCCGTTTTTCAGCATAGGGGTTACCCTTAAAACCCATACCAGGCGACAAGGCTCACAAGGTGTCAATCTCGCTGATGGAGGCGGCGACATTGACTTCCTTCTCTAGTCCCGTCGTACCTAAAGTCACGTTCAAAATTAACGGACTTTAGTCCCTGTGTGGGCAAGTCTGTTCATTTGGAAAGTCCGACGGACTAGCACACAGATGAGTGGATTGTCCGCTTGAAAGCAGAGTCCGGTGGACAATTTTGATTCAAGTCTTCTTTCAAAGTCCGCCGGACTTTTGGGAAGAAAATGTCCGCTGGAGCCCACACACAATCAAATTGTCCTGTGGACTCTGGTCAGCCGGATAGTCCGATTATGTGTACGGGCATAAGACTTTGGTCACACTGAATCCGACTTTGAAATCATGCGGCTTCACTTGAAGCAGCACAATTTCAAAGTCACTGTCAATGTCAGTGTGACTTGGAAGACATCTATGCGACTTCTTGCACAGATGTCTATGCAAGTTGCACCTGAACCTGCAAAAAGTAGTGCAGGAACTACTTTAAATGGAGGTGCGACTCCAACTCTTCCATCGCGGACAACAGGGTGCGACTTGTCATGCGATTTGAAACTATCAAATTGCATGACAAGTCACGCTGGTGTGACCGGTGGTCATTTTAGTGGTATCTTATTTTGTGGTCAGTGGGAAAAAGACCCTTATATTGTTGATCTGTGAGAAGTGTGCCCCGCTTTCAGAAAGTTAAAAAGATTATTAACCACTAAGGCCCTGTTCACACCTATGCGAATTACATGCAGCTTACACTGCATCCAATTCGCAGGACATTTAAAAGTACATTCATTTTAATGAGGCTGGTTCACATATCTGCGGTGTATTCGCACTCCGCATTGCACAAAAAATGTGTGCGGTCCAGCTCAGGTACGAATTCAGGCCCATTATCTTCTATGGACACGCATCTGATTCGCAGATGTGTTCCGTTGTGAACAGGATAAAATACTGATGCAATCCTGAGCTGATACTAATCAAAAAACGCTGAACAACTGATTTTTCTCTTCGCAGGGAAACCTGAGCTTCAATTCGCACTGCACATGTGTGAGCCCAGGCTTAACGACCAGCCTTGTTTTGAGATTTTGGTGTTTACATGTTTAAAACATTTTTCCTGGTGCCTATCCATGGCAGCATACCTGTGACAAGCTCCGCCTTGGCTCCTCCCTCAGGACTAGTGAATATTATAAAAGAAAAGGTTAGTACAGCCCCCGCATTCTCCTTTTTTTCCTCATACCTCATGGCAGTGAATCCTGGTCGGCGTCCTTACCTTCTGCATTCGGCAGCTTCCGTCCGGGTTCAAGCCTCTCCCGGACGCAGTTCCTTCTCTTGGGCAGCTAAACGCGCTTATAAGGTTGGAAGTCCCTTCTGTAGGATCTTTTGGGACAAGCAGTTTGTCTCTTAAGTAAGAGCTTTACCTGCAAGTTGATCAGGCACCAGCTCATTCATGGTAACGGAGGCAGCAGCTATTTCTACATTTATTTTTTCTCCCTTCTCTCTTTTCTTCATTCCTTTCCTTTCCCGTTTAGGTTTTATATCTTTATCTTTTCCCTTTTCTCTTCCCTCTCTCTTTTGCTCTCTTCCCCCCTCCCCAACCTTCCATTTCTTTCTTTCTTTTCTTTTGACCTCCCATTTGTTTGTTTCTCTCAGAGAAAAAAAAGAAAATCTCCCTCTTAGCCCCTGCCGCTATTCCCGGCTCCATAGGAGCCGCGCGCGCTCAGCGCCGGCGTTTTATTTTACTTCGGCGTTCCCCGCCGTGCTCTGCGCATGCGCCGGCGGTGTGAGGCTTCAAGCTTACTGTTCCGCCGATCGGCGCATGCGCAGTGGATTCGGAGGCCGCGGCGGCCATCTTTGATAAGGGCACAGTGACGTCTATGCCCTCAAAATGTCAAAGACAGGATAGAGGCGTGCCCTGCCTCTCCTGTTCTACTGTTTATCTCCCTGATGGCCTCAGTGGGACGCCTGTGGCTGCAGGGAGAACTGCAACTCTGAGCTTTTAAAAAAAAAAAAAAAGAGAAGATGGATCAATTAATTAATTAAATAGTATAAATGAAATAAACATATTAAATTATTAAATAAAATTAATAAAAAATAATTAAATAAATTATATTTTATTTACAAAAAAAAAAAATAATTAAAATATATATATATATAATTTAACCCCCCCCCCCCCCCCCCCAAAAAAAAAAAAAAAAAAAAGGGACAAGAAGACAGAATGTAGATTTAGACATATTTTAGATGTATTTATCGAAGTCCCTTTTTCCAGTCAAGGACACGGTTGGTTGATTTTTCTCCTCTAAAAACTCTTTTCTTAGCTGCTGCTTCTGCTAATCCGTTTAGTATGAGCCATTCGCCACCCGCACAAGATCCTACTCTACACCTGAGGTAAGGACCTACATCCAGGTAAGTTGATACACTTTAAAAAAAAAAAAAAAAAAAAAAAGAGTGCACTCAGGCTGGTACTTTATGTATTTCAGTCCTGTACGCCAGAAGATGTCTAAGAGGACCTCAAGGCGACATGTAGACGATGATGACTCTAGTCACAGCAGAGACAGGTCGTCCTGGCATGGGGATTATAGAAGTGGCAGAATGGCCAAAAAGGCGCTATCACTCATGCTCCCCGAGACCTAGATCTCCAAGATGTCAGGCGTGTGGAGCTGCCCCACTTTCAGACAAACTGATCTGTTTGAGATTGCCTCAGGGACGATGCAGCGGACAGAGAATCTGAAGGTCTGCAAATGGCGGACCTACTTAAGAAAGCAGTAAAGGACTCCCTTGCGGAATTGGTAGCCACAATGATGATGCAACAACCAGCGTCTCCTCCTCAGGAGCAAACGGCTGAGGCTGAGGCTTCCATCCCGGGGCTGTCCACAAGTGGAATTTTTCGTCTGACGCCGGCATCCTCCTCTAAACATCAGGAAGAGAATGCCATCTCAGAGGAATCATCTGATGACCTAGATGCCTCTGGCTTTGCTTTCGCCACGGTCCAGCCTTATGTACAGGCAGCTAAACAAGCGATCGGCTGGGAGAGACCAACACCGAGGTTTAAGAAGTCTAAATCGTACTTCCCCTTTCTCAAACGCCAGATCTCCGTTTTTCCTCTCATGGACGAGATCAGGGATGTGATTGAGGAAGAGTGGGAAAAGACAGAGAAAATGTTCTCTATTAATCGGTTGGGAAAGTTATTCCCTCTCTCATAGCATGATTCCGCAATGCTGGAGGGTTCTCCAGTGGTCGATGCAGCAGTGGTAAGGTTGGCAAAGAATGTCACGTTGCCCCTGGAAGACTCAACTTCTTTTAAGGCTCCACTGGACAGAAGGATGGATCTCGATCTCAAGAAAGCGTGCCAGATGGCAGACAACGCCTGTAAACCTGTCATAGCCCTGACATCAGTGTCCAATGTGCTACGCGTCTGGACAGATAATATAGAGTCAGCAATCCAACAGGACATCCCAGAGGAGGATATAATCAAGGCCTTGGATGAGCTGAAGTTCTCAGCAGACTTTATTGGTGAAGCCGCCATCGATTCAATTCGTTGCTCCGCAAGGGCAATGCTCCACACAGTTATGGCCAAATGGGCCTTGTGGCTGGAACCATGGGCAGCAGATATCGCCTCCAAACAGAACTGGTGCAAGATACCATTTGATAGTGAAGCCTTGTTTGGGGGAAAAACTGGACAAGGACATCTCTCGAGTCACTGGTGGAAAATCAGACCTGCTACCCCAAGACAGGTGATCTAGGCGCTCCAGGACAATCGCACCCAGATTCCAATACTCCAAGAATAAGGATTACCGATAGTCCAGGCAGAGAAAAGGCTTCAGGCATAATTGGGAAAGCACACAGTCCACGTTCCTCAAAACCCGAAGACAGAGACCAATGCCTACCCCACAGGATTCTACTAAATCCTTTTGACACCTGGCCAGCCCAAGCGATTCCTGTGTGGGCCAAGCTAAAACACTTCTCAAAGATCTGGGAATAAAAGTGCAGGGATTCTTGGGTAGTCTCCACAGTCAAATACGGCCATTTCTGGTCGTTCCTAGACAAACCTCCCAATGTCTTCTTCTCCCTGACAAGGGTGTCAAGGTTCCCCCCTAAAAAACGGAAGTGCTACAGCAATTTCTTCTCTCCTTGCAGTAACAGCAAGCGGTAGTTCCAGTGCCTCCATCAGAGAGATTTTCGGGTTTTTACTCAACCCTGTTTCCAGTCCCCAAGAGAAATGGAGGGTGGAGACCCGTGATAGACCTAAAAAGTCTAAATCGTTATTTCTTCCTAGTAAGATTCAAAATGGAGTCACTACGAATGATTATTTGTGTAGACCAACCAGGGGGCTGGATGTTGTCAATAGACTTGCAGGACGCTTACCTGCATATACCCATACTCCCTCCTTTCCAGAAGTATCTGAGATTGGCGGTGGGGCAGGTACATCTCTAATTCCAGAGTCTTCCATTGGGCCTCTGCACATCGCCAAGAGTCTTCACAAAGACCCCAATTGCCATCATAGCCCCTCTGAGAGAATTGGGGCTTCGGGTATGCCACTACTTGGACGACCTTCTACTCCTGGCAAAAGACTGTGGAACAGGTGGTATCTATCCCAACCCATACACTTGACGACCTTGATGCTCAGGAGTCTGCATTGGTGGATGAAGAAACAGACACTTCAGAAATCACGCCCGTTAGGGAATGTCGACTGGATCACAATTACTACCAATGCCAGTGCAGCAGGTTGGGGAGCACACTGCAACCGGATCTCAGTGCAGCGTAGATGGTCCTTCCATACAACAGGCCTGGTGTCGAATGTCCTGCAGGTCAGAGCGGCCTACCTTGCGCTACTAGCCCTAAGGTTCGAGATTACAGGAAAACCTGTTCTCCTCCGAATGGACAACAGGGCTGCGGTATCCTATGTACACCGGCAAGGGGGGACACGCAGCAGGTCCCTCCTGAAGGAGGTGGAACCCATAATACTCTGGGCAGAAAGGAATCTAAAGGACCTGAGGGCAGTTTATCTGCCCGGTCATCTCAACTTGAGGGCCGACCGCCTTTCCCGCAAGTTTGCGGATGCCATCGAATGGTCTCTACACCCGGAGATTTTCGACTGGATAGTGAACCAGTGGGGTCCCCTCGAGCTAGACCTATTTGCAACAGCATTCAATACCAAGCTTCCAAGGTGCATCTCAAGGCTTCCTCAACCCCAAGCGGAGGCATTAGATGCCCTCTCAGCCCCCTGGGCATGCAATCGGGCCTATGCCTTCCCTCCACGGCCTTTCATTCCAAGATTCCTGTCAAGGCTTATGATAGAAACCTCGACAGTGATAACGGTCCTACTGTACTGGCCAACACGTCCTTGGTTCCCCACAGCAATGTATCTAAGTACCCGACTTCCAGTCAAGGTTCCAATAATACCTCTTTGCCTCTCGCAAGGATGTCACACCCTTCCAGATCCCCGCAGGCTGGATCTTCACATCTGGCAGCTGAAAGGGAAAGGTTCCAAATCTCTAGGGTGTTCCAACAAAGTGATCGCAACCCCGCTCAAGGCAAGAAAACCATCCACAAACAAAAGTTCAGGGCCTTCATGATTGGCAGAAGCTGTGATCCAGATTCCCCATCATCCTCTCAAATTCTTGAGTTTTTGCAGGCAGGCCTAGACCTAGGTCTTGCACTAGGTACACTAAAAGTACAGGTATCAGCAATTTCATTGGCAAACCAGTAGAAGATGGGCCGAGGACTCATTAATAATACAATTCTTCAAAGCTGTCAAAAAGATCAGACCGGCAACTAAACAATCTTTTCCCACTTGGGACCTTGCTATTTTCCTAGAGTCCTTAGCCAGTCCACCTTTTTGCCCCTTCGGAGTCAGCATCGCTTTGGAATCTAGCCTAGAAGCTAGCCTTCCTGATAGCTATAACCTCTGGCAGACGGGTTTCAGAGCTCCAAGCTTTAGGAGCAGATCATAATCATATCATATTCTATCTGGACAGAGTAGAACTCAGAACAGTGCGAGGATTTATTCCCAAAGTCGCATCATCCTTAAACATGTCAGAACCTTGGGCACTCCCAACATTTTCAGAACAGGACTCTGGTTCTCTTCATGAGCTAGACATTGCCTCCACTTTGAAATGCTATCTGCAGGCCACAGCATCATTCAGGGATTCCATCAGGCTGTTTATAATTCCCTGGGGCAAACACCAAGGCAAGGAGGCGTCAGCAAAGAACGATTGCCTCATGGATCGTTAGACTCATCCACAAGGTGTACAGGACAAAGGGGCTGGAACCCCCTTTGGCGGTCAGGGCGCTCTCCACCAGAGCAGTTTCTGCCTTTTGGGCGGCAAGAGCGAATGTGTTAATTGAAACTATTTGTAGGGCAGCGACTTGGTCATCCCGACATACGTTTCTGAAACATTGCAGGGTGGACCCAGGAGCTCTTGCATCGGTGGAGTTTGGCAGACAGGCAGTCAAATCAGCCCTCGCTTCTTCTAAATAATAATTTCTTTAAAATAGACTTCTAAGCATCCCAACCCATCTCAGCTAGTTATTTGTCAAAGGTATGCTGCCATGGAGGCACCAGGAAAACAGAAAATTGTACCATACTTACCGTAATTTTCTTTTCCTGGTGCCTATCCATGGCAGTATACAATCCCACCCTCGGTATTCTATATTACGGAGAATGCGGGGGCTGTACTAACCTTTTCTTTTATAATATTCACTAGTCCTGAGGGAGGAGCCAAGGCGGAGCTTGTCACAGGTATGCTGCCATGGATAGGCACCAGGAAAAGAAAATTACGGTAAGTATGGTACAATTTTCTGTTTTTTTTTTTTGCTCAAAAATTACTTAGAACCCCAAAACATTATATATTGTTTTTTTTCTAACATCCTAGAGAATAAAATGGCGGTCATTGCAATACTTTTTTTCACACCTTATTTGCGCAGAAGTCTTACAAGCGCACTTTTTTTTTGGAAAAAAATCACTTTTTAGAATAAAAAAATAAGACAACAATAAAATTAGCTCAATTTTTTTTATATTGTGAAAGATAATGTTACGCCGAGTAAATTGATACCCAACATGTCACACTTCAAAATTGCGCCTGCTCGTGGAATGGCGACACACTTTTACCCTTAAAAATCTCCATAGGCGATGTTCATAAAATTCTACAGGTTGCATGTTTTGCGTTACAGAGGTCTAGGGCTAGAATTATTGCTCTCACTCTACCGATCGTGGCGATACCTCACACGTGTGGTTTGAATACCGTTTTCATATGCGGGCGCTCCTTAGGTATGTGTTCGCTTCTGCACGCGAGCTCGGCGGGAAGGAATTTAAACATCTCTTGTAATAGAAAAAAGCATGACAGGCCCTCTTAAATATGAGATCTGGGGTCAAAAAGTCCTCAAATCTCATATTTACACTAAAATGCAAAAAAAAAAAAAAAATTGTAATTTAAAAAAATCATTTAAAAAATTGGCCCTTTAAGAGCTGTGGGCGTAAGTCGCTTTCACCCAGCAGTTGTATGGAGACAGGTGGGGGCCATCTTCCCCTCACTCGTCTCCATACCAAACAGGAGACAAGACGCCCCTCTCCCGCCACTGATAAAAGTGATCTCATGGCGAATTCGCCAGAGACCACTTTTATTTAGTAGCGGACCGCCCGCTGAAGAAGGGGATACCGGGTTATGGCAGATAGCTGCTGCTTCTCTTCTGGGGTCCCTCCGTGGCATTCCTGGCTCCTCCCCGCATCGAGTGCACCCTGGGGACACTTGTGCGGGCGTGCTCTCGAGTCCTGCTTGATGTGCCCATTGATACAGACAGCAGGACTCCCCCCCCCCCCGACTCCTGCTACATCAAATTCAAATGACAGCAGTGGGAGGCAATGGCTGCGCAGCTATCAATCTATCCAACCAGGACCCGAGACACTGGCTGGAGCTGGTGTGCTTGTCACTGGCGCTGGAAAGACTGGGTTCAGGTAAGTAAAAGGGGGGCTCTGGGGGGCTGCTATACTTTTTTTTATTATCAACTAGAACAGGGTGTCAAACTCAATTTAATAGCAGTCTGCTTTAGCATTATGGTTGCCCTCAAAGAGCCAGTTGTATCTGTAATACTACATGTTCAGAGCACCCCCCCCCCCCCCCCTTACATCATATGTCAAGAGCCCATCGCCATTAGAACTCAAGAGTCCCCCACCCTCCTTTACCTCACAGTACACCTCCCTTACCTTGTGCTGCTGCTGGGAAGAGGCTGGGGCACTACTGGGAAGCAGAAAGTGCAGGGTCTGGAGGAGGACCAAAGAAGGGTGGGCGCTCTCTTACAGCTGCAGGAGAGGTGGGAGGGCCATATGAAATGGCCTAGAGGGCCGGATTCAGCCCACAGGCTTTGTGTTTGACACATGTGTTACTAGAAGGTTGAACGAAAAAAATTACCTGATTCCCCCATCCACATATTGGATGCCTTCAGACAGGGGATCCCAGAGGAGGAGGATGTGGGCTGCTGTGCTCAAGGAATGTAAGTATGACATGTTTGTTATTTTAAAAAAATATATCCTTTAGAATCACTTTAAGGTTGGGTTTAAACTGTTTGTGGAGCGGCTCACAGCAGGGGGTCCGATGCGTCCCTGTTCTTTGTGTCAAATCAAGTCTGAATTTTTGCTTGAATTCAGACCTGAAATGGAGCCAAAGATGCACAGGACCCTTCTGCAGTGCGCTCCGCAGCCACCCCGGAGATGTGTGAACCGGCTCCATTGAGAACCAGTCACACTTTCATGTCATGCGAAATGGAATGCGGGCAAACCTGCATCCAATTTGCATAAATGTGAACCCAGATTGGCATTCTCATTTAATATTACTGAATGTTCCACCTTAGATTGGTTATGCTGTGGTCCATACTATATTATATATGTGAGAACTAGCATGTAGAGCCTTCTTCATTTAAGGGCTTTTCTTGCCCACTTTTATTAAAAGAACATTCCAGAAAACACAAAACATGAGTTTTCCCTAACAGGGGTTTTCAACATTTATCTTCCATCAAAACAAGGGAACATTGACGGACCTAGAAATAAAACATGTTTCAAATCTTTCCGACGGATTGAGTCCAGATCCTAGTCCGACAGACGAAAACCAACGCTAGGGCAGCTTTTGGCTACTGGCTATGAACTTCCTTATTCTAGTCCGGTCATACATCATCATGATCGAATCCGTCGGACTTTGGTGTGATTGTGTGTGGCCAAGTCCGTTCGTTCGGAAAGTCAGTCGGAACTCCGCCGAAAGTCCGTCGGATCTAGTTAGTTGAAAAGTCCTGTCGTTTGTACGCGGCATTAGGCATTTGCCTCCCACAGATCATCTTCCTACACAACTCTGTGCACACAGCTAGCAGCCCCTTGCTGCACTTGCTTCCAACTCTCTCCTAGGTGAAATACTCCTGGGCAAAGATCTTCTCTGTCTGGAGCCAAGAACCATGGGGAAGTGACTACTAACAGCCCAGCACACACCTGATCAATTCGTGTGTTGGCTGATCACACAACCTGGACCCAGAATTGGAGATTTCATCCCACCCGCATCACTTTGAAACCTCCAGGCTGCAGGTTCCAAAACTGACAGGTAGCTGACAGGAGTGGCACTCGGTGTGGTCTTCTGCTGCTGTATCCCATCTGCTTCAAAGTTTGATGTGTTGTGCGTCAGAGATGGTTTTCTGCATACCTTGGTTGTAACGAGTGGTTATTTGAGTTACTGTTGCCTTTGTATCATCAAACCAGTCTGCCCACTCTCCTCTGTAAACCCTAGAGATGGTTGTGCTTGAAAATCCCAGTAGATCAGCAGTGTTTGAAATACTCAGACCAGCCCGTCTGGAACCAACAACCATGCCACATTCAAAGTCACTTAAATCCCCTTTCGATATTCGGTTTGAACTTCAGTAAGTCGTCTTCACCATATCTAGACACCTCAGGCTGGGTTCACACCTCTGACAGATGGGGCTTCAGCAGGGGTCCGGTGCATCCCTGTTCTCCATTTCAGGGATGGATTTTTGCATGAATTTGGTCTGAAACAGAGCAAAAGACGCACAGCATTCCTGTGCAAGCCGCTCTGCAGCCGCCTCCAATTTGCATAGCTGTGAACCCAGTCTGAATGGATTGAGTTGCTGCCATGTGATTGGCTGATTAGCAATTTGTGTTACCAAGTAATTGAACAGGTGTACCTAATAAAGTGTCCGGTGAGTGTATATGTTTCCGCATCCCCACTATCCTCTTTTCTTTAGATTTCCTTCATGCCAGAAAGCCTAACTCGTCATATGGTGCTACAATAGAAATCTCCTTTTCACGTTGGCAAAATCCTAGACACTTGCACCAAACCCTTCATCCCTTCTGTACTTTATGAGAGCTTTAAAACCTTCCTTATAGCTCTGTTTTTACTACAGTAACTCCAAATAAAACACTTTGCACAATCCTTTGCAATGAACTTTGCTTTACATGTGTCAAAGACCTGGCCTACAAGATATATAATATATCATTTTCTTACGATTGCCAACTCCAACTCTTCCTTGAAACACAACTTCATGGCTAAATGGAACCCTTTCTAGAAAGAGAAATTATGAGAGGAATAGAACAGTATATGGGAATCTGCACATACAGTATCTCACAAAAGTGAGTACACCCCTCACATTTTTGGAAATATTTTATTATATATTTTCATGTGACAACACTGAAGGGCTCTTAGACACTGAGCAGCACCGGGCATCGGCAGGAAAGCGCCACTATTGGAGCTTTTAACCCCCGCTAGCGGGTGAAAAAGGACCAGCAAAGTGGCGCTGCCTATTGATTTCAATGGGCAGGGGCGCATTAGGAGAGGTGTATACACCGCTCCTGAAGTGTCTCAAAGAAGCTGCTTGCAGGAATTTTTTGAGCGTTCTGCCAGCGCACTGCTCCAGTGTGAAAGCACTCGGGCTTTCACACTGGAGTAAGAGGAGAGGTGCTTTACAGGTGCTATTTTTAGCGCTATAGCGCCTGTAAAGCACCTCAGTCTGAAAGGGGTAGAAGAAATGACACTTTGCTACAATGTAAAGTAGTGAGTGTACAGCTTGTATAAGTGTAAATTTGTTGTCCCCTCAAAATAATTCAACAAACAGTCATTCATGTCTAAACTGCTGACAACAAAAGTAAGTACACCTCAAAGTGAAAATGCCCACATTGAGTCCAAAGTGTCAATATTTTGTGTGGCAACCATTATTTTCCAGCACTGCCTTAACCCTCTTGGACATGGAGTTCACCAGAACATCACAGGTTGCTACTGGAGTCCTCTTCCACTTCTCCATGATGACATCACAGAGCTGCTGGATGTTAGGGGCCTTGTGACCATTGACACAGACAGCAGGATTCGGCTCCGCCAGCAGGTCACTGGATTTGATTGACAGCAGCGGGAGCCAATGCCTCCTGCTGCTATCAATCCCACCAATGAGGACCCGAGACAGTGGCTGGAGCTGCTGGGCTCATTCTCATCGCTGGAAAGATCGGATTTAGGTAAGTACAGGCATACCCCACTTTTAAGTACACAATGGGGTTTATTTACTATAGAGTGGAAAGTGCAAAATGAGGCTCACTTCTGCATAGAATCCAACGAGCTTTGAGGTTTTATTACCAAAGCTTAATTAACCTCCCTAGCGGTAATCCCGAGTCTGGCTCGGGTTGGGATTTTACTATTACAAGCGGTAACCCCGAGCCAGACTCGGGATCGCATCGCTGGATACAGGGAGGACACAGGGAGAGTTACTTACCTTGTCCTCTGGATCCAGCGATGTCCTCCGCTGTGTGATCGAGCTGTCCTCCGCTTGATTCCCACAGTGCCAAATGCCGCCGAGCTCCGTTCCCTGCGACGTTATGGCGCACGGGAGCGGAGATCGGCGCCAAATTAAAAAAAGTAAAAGTACACAAAACACACACAGTACTGTAATCTTACAGATTACAGTACTGTATTAAAAAATTGCACTCCCCCTTTGTCCCTGGTGGTCTGTGCAGTGCCCTGCATGCACTTTTATATTATAAATACAGTTTTTTCTGCCTGAAATTTGGAGATTGTCCATAGCAACCAAAAAGTGTCTCTTTTTCAGTGTTTTAGGATTTGATTACATTATTGAATAATTTGTATTATTCTTTATTATATTATAAATTTTATCATACCCGGGATGTCTGCTAGACTCTGGTTTGAATAGATTTAAGAGAGTTATTCCTAAGAATTACAGGACTACAATATAAAACGCCAAATTTCCATGCAAAATAATTGTACTGATTTCAGCACCTAAAACCAGAATGAATCATACCGCCAGGGAGGTTAAACAAGACAAGGTTAGAAGCTCATTGGTTTCTATGCAGAAGTGAGCCTGATTTTGCACTTTCCAGCTTTAGTAAATAAACCCCATTGTGTACTTAAAAGTGGGGTGTGTCTGTAAAAGGGGAGCTCTTGCACTACAGAAGGTTTTTTACCTCAATGCATACAACCTCTTTAAGCTCAAGGAAGCCCATACAGCCAGATTGAATAACACTCTGGGGTTGATTTACTAAAGGAAAATCCACTGTGCACTAAATGTGCACTGCAAGTACACTTGGAAGTGCAGTCGCTGTAGATCTGAGGGGAACATGTAAAGAAAATAAACAGCATTTTTGCTTGCACATGATTGGATGATAGAAATCAGCAGAGCGTCCCCTCATTTCAGATCTTCCCCTCAGATCTACAGCGATTGCACTTACAAGTGCACAGTATATTTGCCTTTAGTATATCAACCTCCCTATCTACCTATGAGTAAGTGTGCAATCCCTGGGTCCACTTTGAAACTTGTACTTAATTGCATGCTCCCAGATTTGTCTTGCTATGACACCTGGATGTCACCCCACTCTCCTCTGCTTGTGCCGTCCTCCCCATTTCCCTTTTTTCTTTCTCTCCCTGTTCTTCCTGGGTAGGTGCCTACTCCTTACTCTATACCCCCTCTTCTTTTGTTAAATTGATAGAGACTGTGTGTGGAATTTTGTGTTGAAGAACATGTCAACTACACTGGTTCAACTGTAGCTGTAATTATATCATAGATGCCTTGGATTCTTTGGCTGTATACAAGCTACACCAGGGGTCCCACAGTACCGGCCTGCGGGCCGGTTACAAATGGCCCTCAGGCAGGTGGGTGGCAGAGGCTGGGAGCTTTATCTCTCTGTCTCCTCTCCCCCACATGCTGCTGCAGCCCAGCGTGCACAACACAGGACAGCAGAGCAGAGGAAGGATCTGCCCAACACCCCGCCCACCTAGTTCTATTGAGAAGTGCCCGCTATCGAATAGTACCTGGGACGAACTGCGCATGCGCCATACGTAATACCACAACAGCTGATTTTATGATCAGCTGTTGTGTCAGCGAAACGGCGCCTGCGCACAATAGCCGACGGAAGACATTTTTCACTCAGATTGTGCCGAGGCACATTCATGTAGGTGAGGGGTGGAATTTAACATGAAGAGGGTGGATGTTTTCATTGAAGGCCAGTGCTGATCTAACATGAAGGGGGTGGATGTTTTTATTGAAGGCCAGTGCTGATCTAACATGAAGGGGGTGGATGTTTTCATTGAAGGCCAGGGCTGATCTAACATGAAGGGGGTGGATGTTTTTATTGAAGGCCAGTGCTGATCTAACATGAAGGGGGTGGATGTTTTTATTGAAGGCCAGTGCTGATCTAACATGAAGGGGGTGGATGTTTTCATTGAAGGCCAGGGCTGATCTAACATGAAGGGGGTGGATGTTTTTATTGAAGGCCAGTGCTGATCTAACATGAAGGGGGCGGATGTTTTCAAGGATGGCCACTGCTGCAAAGATGGGGGCAGAATTGTAAACATTTAGCTAGCTAAATAGGTCCTCCAGGAAGAATAGCAGATAAAGATTTGTTCAGCAGATTTGTTTGGGCATTGTTAAAAATTCTGCCCCCATCTTTGCAGCACTGACAATCATTGAAAATATCCACGCCCTTCGTGTTAAATCCCGCCCCTCACCTACATGAACACTCCTCAGCAGCGCGAGGAACAATTTGACTGAAAAATGTCTTCAGTCGGCTACTGTGCGCAGGCACCATCTCGCCGACACAACAGCTGATCGTAAAATCATCTGTTGTGCTACTACATACGGTGCATGCGGTGTTCGTCCCAGGCACTATTCTGTAGATCGGCCACCAGCTGACTGTCAGGAAGAGAGGTAAGTGATCCACCTCTAAATGCCTGTTGCTAGGAGGTTCCTCATAGTCTGCCTCCTTCAGTGCCTGGTCTTGTGACATCACTTCCCCTCAGTGCAGGAAGGCTCATCTCTGCCCCCTCCCTCGTGTCAATCATTTGGGACACGTGACAGGTCCCAGATGATTGTGCAGCCAATCACAGTGCGCGGTGCCGCTCCCGCATGTGCAGTGGGTGCCCGACTGTGATGCCACAGTGCGGCGCCCACAGTTACAATTCCGGCACCGCCGAACGGAGGGGGAGATGAGCGGGGCTACGAGCCCCTGCATCGCTGGACCCTTGGACAGGTAAGTGTCCGATTATTAAAAGTCAGAAGCTGCAGTATTTGTAGCTGCTGACTTTTATTTATTTATTTTTTAAATGGCAACACCACTTTAATTCTTTAGCTTTTTTTCTCCTGTCCTTGTAGATCCTGTGTCTGAGTATATCTATTAATCAACCATGTTCCAGCATTGCCTAATTCTTGTCTCACGGTATTGTACCCATGAAAAACTTTCTAATACATTTCACATAAAGTTAGGGATTCACAACCTGGAACATTTTCCCCACTTGGGGGGTTGCACTCTTGCCTGGACATTTCAGGTGTATAAAAGCTAATTGCCCATAAACAACACAGAAGTGTATGCACTTTGAAGACCCATCGGAACTGCACTCATGCTGAAAGGCATGTGGGCTGATAACAGTAAGAAAAGGGGTAACTTGTCATGGAGATTCCAACCTGCATATCTGCTGCACAAGGTGAGCTGGTAGGGGCAATTCATTTCTAGAAAAGTAATTAAAAAAACCCTCAATGGGCAAAGGGTCTCCTGGGCAATTGCACGTTTTTTTTTGTTAAAATATGATGGTGCACAACCTAAATCTGATGTATGTGCAAAATAAAAGTATCTGACAATAATGAAGCAAATGAAACACCTGCATTGTTATAAAAAAGACAAATGTTATAACAACCACTACCAACCTGAAGTGAACATTGATAAATGTTATCTCAACAGCAGAATGAGCAGGTGATGGGTGAATGTGTTTACTGTAAAAGGAAATAACTCCCAGCAAAAAAGGAGCAAACTCTTTACACATACACGCCAGTGTTAAAGAGGAAGTAAACAGAAAATGTAAAAAAATGAATGCAGGCAGGCTCTTCATAAAAGAAACCTATGTGCTTGTTTTTCACCCTTTATGGAATGTACACTGAGCACATATCTCAACCCCCCACAACCCCCCCCCAAAGAGAAGGATATTTCCTTATTTCAGGACATGCAAATCATTCCTTTACACTCCACTCACCAGATGCACATTGAAAAGGGCTGGTAGATAAGTGCAAATATAGTATAATATTATACATTCATTTATTCTGCACACAGCTACAGTATTTCTGGCATTTTGTCAGTTATCAGTGCAGTGTATGGAAACATAGCTGAGTAGGCCTTGGGACCCAATGTGACAGTATAACCATACAGGTCGTAACGAGTAGAGGTAAGCTGGCTTTGGTTGGAATCCAGTTTGGCAGAACCCTTGGGAAGCTGTCACATAATCGCATCCCTGCTAGCCCAACCACCTGCAGCCAAGGGCATTCCCTACAGGGACACAAAGGGGTGGGGAAGCTATTGACTTCATTGACAGGGACACATTAGGTCAATGCTGTCATTAGCCCCTTTGTGTATGTGAAGCTGTAGGGTGGGGAATGTCTGCAGCTGCTTGGGCTGACAGGGATGCAATCACACAACTTCCCAAAGGTTCAGTCAAACTGCATTTGGAGTGAAACCAGATCATCATTAATAGTGAGAAGGAACTATGGATGGAATGAGACATGTGAATACATTCTGATTTAAAGAGGAATAAAACCTCTGAAAATAAAAATGAAAACATGGGCCCGTGGAGCTTTTAGCCATATTGTCATAATGTGCTAGTATGCACTACATATTAGTAGATTATGGCAGGCTCACCTTGCGAGCAATCCTCTCCAATGCTGTCAGCACTCGAGTCTGTCATGGAGGCTTCCATCTTTTTTTGGTCTTTCTTCTGGGTTTGGACTCTTCTGCTTGATTGGCCAAGCTGCGATGACATCACTCCCGTGCATGCACACAAGAGACACATTGGGGTTGATTTACTAAAGGCAAATTGACTTTGCACTACAAGTGCACTTGGAAGTGCAGTCGCTGTAGATTTGAGGGGGACATGCATGGAAAATAAAAAACAGCATTTTAGCTTGCACATGATTGGATGATAGAGATCAGCAGAGCCTCCCCTCGTTTCAGATCTCCCCATCAGATTTACAGCGAGTGCACTTTGAAGTGCACAGTGGATTTGCCCTTAGTAAATAACCCCCATTGCAACAGAAAAGTGCCGTAAATGTACTCTGATTTGCACATTTGCAGCTCGGTTTACATAAATGGTGAGAGGCAGGGGGAAATGTTTATGTTAAAAGAGACCGATAAGGGCTCTATCATAAAAGGGACTCTATCATAAAAAATATTCTACATGTCAGCAATTTTTTTTACTTTTAAGGTTTGATTCAATTTTAAGGCTTTATTGGGCTGCAGAACAAAGAAAAAGCTTTTGCTATACATAAACTTTACAATATTGTGTGTATTAGGCCCCTTCCACACGAGGCGGATCTGCTCAGTGGAGTCCACCAGCTCAGTAGGGGATCGCTCCGTGGATCTCCGCTGAGCCGTCAGATGACAGGTCCGTCTCCGCTCACTGAGCAGGGAGGGACCTTTCAGAGCCCCGCTGATTTCTATGGGGGGATCGGATGAAAACAAACAGCATATCCGTTTTCATCAGATCTCATCCACCAAGACAGATGGCAGACATAACACCATACGTCTGTTTTGAGTGGATCGAATGGCAGACGGGTGTCAGCGGACACATCTCCGCTGATAATCGCCTGCCCATAGGAGTCAATGGGTGGCCCGCTCAGATCCACCTGAAAAATGGACAGGCAAATCCAAGCAGGCTTATCATGTGAAAGGGGCATTAAAGTAGAGCTAAAGCTGAACTCTAGCTTTTAATACACTTCATATAGTTTGCCCAAACTCCATCACTAACATGGATGTGCTGTATAAACTAAATGTAGCTGAGGCCACATACAGCATACTGCACTGTGTTCCTGATTCCAGCTGAGACTTCCCTGTCTCATACCCCGCAACACAGTAGAGCCTGATCAGTGCTCAGCCATTCAGAGAAAGCAATGTATTCTAGCAATGAATACAACGCTTCCTCTAATTGGCTGAGTCAAAGAGTTTCGGGTTTGAGACCAGAAATCTTGGCTTGAACCCAGAACTCAGCTACATACAGTTTATACAGCACATCCAGGGGCCTCGTGTTAGTGAAGGACATAGTTTGTTTGGGCCAACTATGTAATGTTTATCAAAAGCTGGAGTTCAGCTTTAAGGCAAAACCCTTTGTATTTTTTAACACCTACCCTATAGCAGAATGACCCCCTCTCAGCAGCGCGATCTGTCACCTGCTGTGTCAATGACAGTTGTAAACAATGGATGGCTTCCTTTTATGCCATCCATTGTGTACAATTGTGTTGCTAGCTGTAATTGGTCAATGTGATTACATGGTACAGACAGGGCCAATCATAGCTCATCTGTACCATATGATTAGCTTTGACCAATCACAGCTAATCACAACAAAACAAACTGAATGAATCAGTTTCATTCAACAAAATGCTTGCTTGTAGCCAAGTACAGTAATCTCCTGCTATAAGCAATCATAATGTGTAAAAAAAATGCACTGATCGCAGTATATAAAAAAAAAAAAAATCCCAAAAATGATGACACTAATTTACAAAAAAAAATTCCAACAAATGATGACACACATTTACAAAAAAAAAAAAAAAAAAAAAAATTCCAACAAATGATGACACAAATTGACAAAAAAAAAATTGACAAAAAAATCCAACAAATTACACAAATTGACAAAAAAATTCCAACAAATGATGACACAAATTGACAAAAATAAATTGACAAAAAAATCCAACAAATTACATGAATTGACAAAAAAAATTTGACAAAAAAATTCCAACAAATGATGACACAAATTGACAAAAAAAAATTGACAAAAAAATCCAACAAATTACACGAATTGACAAAAAAAAATTGACAAAAAAATTCCAACAAATGATGACACAAATTGACAAAAAAAATTTAAAATCCAACAAATGATTTACAATAAATGATGACACAAATTTACAACTTCAAAAAACCCACCATGCTTCTTACTAAATACCTTGGATAGCCTTCTTTCCAAAAAAGGGGTAATTTGGGGGATGTCTGTACTGTCCTGACATTTTCAGGCCTCAAGAAATGAGATCAATACATCAGGACTAACACATTTTCAGATATAAACCATAGTTTGTGGACTCTATAACCTTCCTACAGATGAAATAATATACACTGCTTTGGGTTATTTTCACCAAAGAAATGTAGCAGAATACATTTTGACATAAAGTTATGAAGAAAGATTATTTATTTACAAATTTTATAACAGAAACAAAGAAAAACATTTTTTTTTCAACTTTTCAGTCTTTTTTTTGTTTATTTAAAAAAACAAAACAAAAAACAGTGGTGATTAAAAAGGGCGCCATGTGAAAAAAAAATGATTAAAAGCCAGCAGCTACAAATATTGCAGCTGCTGACTTTTAATAAATGGACACTTACCTGTCCCAGGGTCCAGTGATGTCGGCGGCAGATGACGAGCAATCGCTCATCTCTCCGCTGCCCCCGCCACCATCCTCTGTCAGGGAATTGGAAAGTGAAGCTTTGCGGCTTCACTGCCCGGTTTCCTACTGCGCATGCGCGAGTCGCGCTGCGCATCTCCACTGGTCCCCGCTGTGTCCGTTATGTTTCCCAGAACACAACGGGGGGCATCTGTGGCTAGCTGCAGCTAGCTATTCCTGGAAGTGGGCGCAGATACCTGGATACAGGTATCTGCACCCCCTCCCCCCTGAAAGGTGCCAATTGTGGCACCGGTGGGGGGTTCCGATGAGCAGAAGTTTCACATGAGGGTGGAACTCCGCTTTAAATACCACCAAAAGAAAGCGCTAGTTGTGCAAACAAAAATGATAAAAATGTAGTTTGCGTACAGTGTTACATGACCGGACAATTGTCATTCAAAGTGTGACAGCGCTAAAAGATGGCCGGTGTTCTGCCTAATAGAGTCCGGCCATCACATAGTGTCCACTCCGTACTGCGCATGCGCAGTACGGAGCAGACGAAGCTTCGGAAAATCTCCGAAGCTGAACGGCGCCTGCGCCGTGAGTGGAGGTGGTAGCCCCACCATCCGAGCGGACATAGGGTTGTGAATTTTAGAGGGCCCCTCGCGGGCGAGCTTCGCTCGCCACGCTTCGGGCTCGGCCTCGCTGCGCTCAGCTCTTTTTTATTCTGACTCTATGTCCACTTGGATAGTGGGGATAGAACCTGGACTCACGGCGCAGGCGCCGTTCATCCTCGGCAATTTTCGGAATCTGTGTTCCTGTGTACTGCGCATGCGCAGTACGCAGCGGACAATATCAGATGAAGGACGCTATTTGACAAGACCCCGGGACAGGAAAAGTGCCCGGTATTGAAGTGGTTCATTTTGTATAGACCAAATGAAGGCTACTACCTGTCAGTTTTTTTCCGTGTGTCCCCTTTGGGAGATTGCTCCTGACTTCCTGTCCGAGCCAAAACAGGAAGTGAGAGGAAATCCCTCCAAAGTGAGTGAATCCCAATGTTTTCTGGGGTTCCCACTGGAACATCTCCCTTCTATTAATGTTCTGGGGACCACCCAAAATTTGAGATGCTAAAAGAGAAAGAATCTCTGGGCTGCATTCACACCTGAGCGTCTTTGCATTTTATTTGTGTGCATTTTTACGCACAATTTTTACACATTTTTGTACAGTTTTTGAACTTTGGCATTTTTTTTTTTTATAATGGAATAGAGAAAACTATCATCTGAGGCGTGGTTGGGGACTTTGGTAGGCACAAACAGCAATAAAAAGTCCCTTTAGTACACTATATATTTGGTCAGCTTCCATGTAAAAAGAAATGTGTAAAAGACTATACAATAATGATAACTGTCAGCAGTACACAAGCTAAGAGTGTACAGAGGATGAATAGATAATCACCTCCAAGGACATCCCTGTCCTCGGCTTCATCCTACTCTTACATGTTACATAATCCAGCCGCAATCACGCAGCACCTCAGCTCTAGACGCCGGTACAGAGCTGCGCACGCGCACATCCCTGGCCTGTGTGGAAGCCGCTTTGCCCAGTGCATTGTGGGTCGCTCTGAGCATGCGCGCTGAACGCGTCCTGTTGCATTGTGGGTACGAGGTAGAGTGGCGCAGGGCTGGGGGGGCGTCGGCCATCTTGTCTCCGTCCCTTAGTGTCTACCACCACCAGGCCGCCGCTCTTCGCTGACCGTGTGTAGGCCCGGCAGTGCTGACCCATGGGCCGCTCCCGAAGTCGGAGTTCTTCCCGCTCTAAGCACGCTAAGAGCAGCAAACATAACAAAAAGCGGAGCCGGTCCCGGGAGAAGGAGCGTGTGAAGAAGCGCTCCAAGTCCCGGGAGAGTAAGAGGAACAAGCGGCGGGAATCTCGCTCCAGGTCTCGCTCGAACACAGCTACTAGGAGGGAGCGGGAGAGGCCCGTCACTCCGCCCGAACGTATCGATATTTTCGGCCGCACGGTCAGCAAGAGGAGCAGCCTGGATGAGAAGCAGAAGAGGGAGGACGAGGAGAAGAAGATGGAGTATGAGCGACAGAGGCGGATGTGAGTACCGGGGGCCTGGGCCGCATCGGGGGCACACAGGACTGGGCATCTGTTTACTGGGTTCCCATAACAACCTGGACCAATACAGGGACTGTGCCCCGTAATAGCTGGAGGGGGATCACTGAGAAGACAGGACTAGGCCGCAATAGGGATCACACAGGACTAGGCCTCCATCTATTAGAATCCCATAACAACCTGGACCAATACAGGGACTGTGCCCCGTAATAGCTGGAGGGGGGTCACTGAGAAGACAGGACTAGGCCGCAATAGGGATCACACAGGACTAGGCCTCCATCTATAAGAATCCCATAACAACCTGACCAATACAGGGATTGTGCCCCATAATAGCTGGAGGAGGATCCCCGGAAAGCAGGACTAGGCCTCCATCTATTAGAATCCTATAACAACCTGGACCAGTACAGGAACTGTGCTCCATAATAGCTGGAGGGGATCACTGGGAGGACAGGACTAGGCCACAATAGGGATCACACAGGTCTAGGCCTCCATTTACTAGGTTCCCATAACAACCTGACCAATACAGGAACTGTTCCCCATAATAGCTGGAAGGGGGGGGGGGGGGGTTCCATGGTAAGATAAGACTAAGCTTCAATGGAGAGCACACAGGACTGGGCCTCAATCTATTAGAATCCCATAACAAATTGGACCAATACAGGAACTGTGCTCCATAATAGCTGGATGTGGGTCCCTGGGAAGATAGGACTAGGCCACAATAGGGATCACAGAGTACTAGGTTCCCATAACAACCTGACCAATGCTGGAGGAGGGTCCCTGGGAAAATAGGACTAGGCCGTAAAAGGGATCACACAGGACTATGCCTCCGACTACTACAATCCCATAACAACCTGGACCAATGCAGGAACTGTGCTCTAAAACAACTGGAGGAGGGATTCCTGAGCAGACAGAACTAGGCTACAATAGTGATCACACAGGACTGGGCCTCCATCTACTAGGTTCCTATAACAACCTGATCAATGCAGGTGAACTGTGCCCCATATTAGCTGGAGGGAGGTCCCTGTGAAGATAGGACTAGGCTAATAAAGGGATCACGCAGGACTAGCCCTCAATCTACTAGGTTATTATAACAAATTAGACCAATGCAGGAACTATGCTTCATAATATCCCTGGGAAGATAGGGACATAGGGAAAGATGATCTGACATAGAAGCTTATAATAACAATCTGGGCAAGTACAGGAACTGTGCTCATAAAAAGCTTGAGTAGGGGATCCCTGGGTAGATAGGACTAGGCCGCAGCAGGGACCACACATGACTGGGCAACTTATACTTGGGGAAGGATGATCTGCTATACAAGAATACCATACCAATACAGGAACTGTGCCCCATAACAGGTGTAGAGTGGGAAGTCCTGGGGAAGTAGAACTGGGCTGCAGCATGGATGTCAATAGTGTGCAGCCAAAAGCAGATTGCATATTAGTAGGCCTCCTGTACATAGGAGAGGATGATCTGATATATAAGCTTCTCATCAAAATTTGGGCAAGTACAGGTAGTGTGCCTCATACCAGCTGGGGGGACCCCTTTAGAAGATAAGTGAGAAGTACTGGGCCACAGCAGGGATCACACACGAATAGGTCTCCTATACGTTGGGGATATATGCTCTAATATAAAAAGTTCCCATAACAACCTAAACCAATACACGGGTAGGGACCACCTTGTGGAAGGACGATCTGACTTAGAAGGTTCCCATAACAACCTGGACCAATACAGAAACAGTGCCCCATAACAGCTGGAGAGTGGGAAGCCCTAGGCAGTTAGGACACAGTGGATATATCAGTAGTGTGCAGATCACAGATGAGTAGGCCTCCTGTATATACATGGGGAAGGAATATTGGATATAAAAGGTTCTCTGGGAAGATGGGAATAGGCTGCAGCAGGGATCATAGATTAATGGCTCCCTACACCAGTGGAAGTGTGCTCAGACATAGCCCTTTTAGCAACTTGGACCAATACAGCTGGGGTAGGACTTGGCTGCCGCATGTGTCAATAGTGTGCCGCCAATAGCAGATCACAGATGAGTGGGCCATACCTTGGAAAGGTTGCTCTGCATATCCCAATACAGTATGCCCATTACAGCTGGAGGGTGGGAGTCCCTAGGAAGTTGGCACTAGGCCTCAGCAGGGATTGTCAGTAGTTGGCAGCTATTAGCTTCTCACAGATGACTGGGCCTTCTAAACTTGCATGGGAAAGGATGATCTGATATGGACTGTCCTTATAACAACCTGGACCGATACAGGAACTGTGCTTCATTAACAGCTGGGGAGTGGTAATATCTAGGAAGTTGGGACACTGCGCAGCCAGGAGCAGATTTCATACTAGTGGGCCTGCTAGACATGCATGGGGAAGTTTATCCCTATATAGAATGTCCTTATAACAGCCTGGATGAATACAGAAACTTTGCTTCATTACAGCTGGGGCAGGACACCTGGGCAGATAGGACTAGGCTGCAGCAGGTAGTGTGCAGTCAATAGCAGATCACATATGAGTCAGACTCCTATACATGGGGAAGGATGCTTTGACCTAGGTTAATTTTGCAACCATTTAAACTTCTGCAGCTGGACCAATACAGTGCTCCATTAGAACCAGAGGGTGGGAATCCCCAGCAAGATAGGCCTAGCCTGCAGCAGGGTTGTCAGTACTGTGCAGCCAATTAGAAAATGACATGGATTTTCCAATACATGGGGAAGGATACACTGAGAGCAATGTGAGCATCAGTGGAAGATTTTAAATATAGGGGAGAATGGGACTAGGTCACAACAGGAAGTGTGCAGCCATTAGCAGATAAATATGCGCCTCCCATATATGGGGAAGGAGGCTTTGACATGGAAGGTCCCTAGGCCTCATGTACATGAAGCTGTACACCTATAAATTGGGGAGACACCACTATACTGCCCATAGTAATGAATGGCTAAACACAGGTATATGCCATACTTGCGTAAACAGGGATTTGCACTGTTGTACATTTCTCACAAGTATAGCACATACCTGCATGTAGCCTTGCATTTCTATGGGCAGCTCTATGCTGTAGTAGTGTAGTTACGGTGTATGAGTTCATGAGGCCTTATAGCAGTATGTGCACCAGTGGCAGATTTGAGCGGTGTTTACTACAAGTATATGGTGCTGACAGTTTTTTGCTGCTCTCTTCACACATTACAACATACCACATCAGCCATTGTACTAAAGAAGCTTCCAATCTAAGGCCGCGTACACACGCGGGGACTGTTCGCCCAACTTTGTCCACTGAACAGTGTTTCGGCGGACAGTCCGCCCGTGTGTGGGCTTTCAGCGGACAGTTTCAGCGGACAGTCTGCTGAACAAAGTTTTTCGGAAATTCCGAAAAACTGTCCGCTGAAACTTGGTTTCAGCGAACAGTCCCCTCGTGTGTAGGCTTGTTCGTCAAAGTAAGTTCCGCGCATGCTCAGAAAGGATTTACACGCCGAAAGTTGTAATGCAGTGTATGGGACGTCGTACGTGCCGTTCACGTCATCGCGCATGGTTTCAGCGGACTGTTCGTTCGTCGTGTGTGGGCAAGTCCGTCCATGCTAATTTTGAGCGGACTGTTCGCTGAAACTGTTTGACGGACAAAGTTGAGCGAACAGTCCCCGCGTGTGTACGCGGCCTAAGATCCCCTGTTGCCAATACAAACAGAAATTGTGCGCTATCACACAATTTTGGCTTTGTCATGAATTTGATCTGGTGTAGTGTTTAATGACAAACCAGCCATTTTGTCCCAGCTTATGCTGTAATTGGGTATGTTGGCATGTACCTCATTGAATTACCAGTATATAAAGTGTCATCTGATTACTTAAAGTACTTGTACTGAGAGAAACACAGGGATTTACTAATGATTTTTGTATGCAATGTGTTTTTTTGGAAGTGTCACACAAGTAAATTCTAGAGGTCGACCGATATATCGGCCGGCCGATATATCGGCCGATATTTGCCGTTTTTTAAATAATCGGCATCGGCCGATTTGTGCTGATAAAATGCCGACTACAGCGGGACTTTGAAATGACTTCTGTATAGAATGGTCTAAGTTGACTGAGTCGTCATAGCAACCCTTTCCTCCACTCTGGGCAGGCTGCCAAGAAAAGAACAGAAAGATACAATGTTTACACTTGAATGAATTAAGTCATCTCTGTGTGTAGAAGTTCTCAGTTTAACCATTTAAAGACTAAATCTTTTCTGACACTTGTTGCTTACAAGTAAAAAATCCTGTATTTTCTGCCAGAAAATCACTTAGACCCCCCAAAAATTATATATATTTTTTGCAGAGATCCTAGGGAATAAAATAGCGGTTGTTGCAATATTTTATGTCACACGGCATTTGCACAGAGGTCTTTCAAATGCATTTTTTTGGGAAAAAAATACACCATTTAAAAAAAATAAATAAAATAAAAACAGTAAAGTTAGCCCATTTTTTTTTTTTTTGTCCAAAAGTTTTGACTACCTGTTTTTATTTAATATATATATATATATATATATATATATATATATATATATATATTTTTTTTTTTTTTTATCTAAATCATACATACAAGTAAACTGATTGGAGGTTTGTTTTGTTTAATAAATGTTTAAGTGTAAGAAATTTTCTGTATCACGTATGAAGGCTGCTTTCACACTGGAGTGGGCAGGCGTTGATGGTAAAACGCAAGTTTTAGCGGCTCTTTACCATCATTTTAGCGGTGCTATTTGGCTGCTAGTGGGGCACATATAACCCAGCTAGCGGCCAAGGAAGAGGTTAAATGCGCCCATGAAGCACCGCTGCCAAATCGCATTGCATGCGCTTCGGCAGTGGTGCCCATTCATATCAATGGGCAGGAGTGGTGGAGGAGCGGTATACACCACTCCAAACGTGCTGCTTGCAGGACTTTTTTTTAAGATCCTGCCAGTGCATCGCCTCAGTGTGAAAGCACTCTGTCTTTCACACAGACTGCAGGGGAGCCATTTTACAGGCGCTATTTTTAGCCCAAAAGCGCCTTAAAACGCCCCAGTGGGAAAGGTGTGTTAGATCAAGGGGGATTAAAAATAAATAAATAAATAAAATAAAATCGGCCTAACATATCGGCCCAAAAAAATCGGCATCATATATCGGCTATCGGCCGCCATGATTTCTAAATATCGGCATCGGCCAGAGAAAAACCCATATCGGTCGACCTCTAGTAAATTCATCAAAAAATGTGTCACGTTTGAGGTAAATGCAGAAAAAAAGCAGATAACTCGAGGCTGGGTTCACACATGCTGAAGCCGTGGCTTGCAGCGGGGTCCAGTGCGTCCCTGCTCTCAGGTGTGAATCGGGTATGAATTTTTGCCTGCGTTCAGACCTAAAACTGAGCCAAAGACGCACAGGACCCTTTTCCAGTGTGGCCAGGGGGTGTGTGAACCAGCTCCATTGAGAGCCGGTCACACTTCTGTCATGCGAATTGGATGCAGAGAAACCCGCACCCATGTCACATAAGTGTTAACCCAGCCTCAAGTTGATTCACTAAAAAATATATTTTTATTATTTTATCCCATGGTTCAGGCAGTCAATATTTTAGGAATGTACAAAGTAACAAGCTCTGGCCAGGAAGTTGTCCGTATACAATGTATCAATCTGGAAATGTTCTGCCCTGAGCTCAGGAATGTACAGAAATTGTAACATTTCACTAGGAGATTATTCTGTGTATGAAGTCACGTGGGCCCCTTTCACACATTAGTACAATATAATAAGGAGTTCAGTTTGATCACTTTATCAGTCCCATGTTATAACATCGCTTATGTCAGGCCACCAAATTCCATCTGACATAAATATTTTTCACACTTAGGCCCCTTTCACACATTGTCCATTTGCTCAGCAGGGATCGCTCTGTTGATCTCGCCAAGCACAGGTCTGTTGCTGCTTACTGTGGAGAGACGGACTTGTCAGGTCTCCTCTATGGGGGACCAGATGAAAATGCATCCGCCAGTCTGTTTTCATCTGATCTGCCAGACAGGTGGGAAAATAGGTTTTCCATCCGTCTGAATTGATCGAATGTCAGCGGACATGTCACCGCTGACATCCGTCGCTCCGTAGAACTGCATGGAGCGTCCATTTATGTTTGCCTGACAGGCGGACCTGAATGGTGGTCCGCATGTGTGAAAGGGGCCTAAGGCTTAATGTACACGGGACATTTTGAATCCTCTCCTGAACAATTTAACATGAGATAATGCCATTTAAAAACATTAGTTTTGCTGCAGTTGGCACATTTGCATTTTAGAAGTGTTTTTTTTATTTATTTTTTTAAATAGTAAAAAAATGTATCTCCACTAAAAACACCTGTAAACGAAACGCCACTAAATGGGAGTTACCAAGTTTACAAGCTGTTTCAGGCATTTGGCATTTCAAATGCCTCTGAACATCTGTCCTGAATGCATTTCCTTTTTTCTTTCCAAAAATGCTTCTAAAAACTGCCTCTTCCCCTTTCGCACTGAGCCGCCTAGGGCGTCAGCTAGCAGTCAAAAAGGGGTTAAATCTGCCCGAAAAACACAGCCGGAGCGGCGTTTTGCTGACATTATCACAGCGCTGCCCCATTGATTTCAATAGGGAGTAGCGGTGGAGGAGCGGTGAGTTCACCGCTTCAAAGAAGCTGTTGACAGGACTTTTTCTGAAGACCTGCCAGCGCACCGCTCCAGTGTGAAAGCCCTCAGGCGTTTTGCAGGCGCTATTTTTTAACGCTATAGCGCCTGCAAAACGCCCTCTGTGAAGGGGTTTTCACAACCTGGTGGACATATACCGATAAGATAACGTAGAGGAGCGTTCAGGGGCAGCTGTAAAAAAAAAAAAAAAAAGCCAAACTGCTCCTAAACTTCCGTTTACCAGCAGCAGTGTATATGAAGCCTAAGGCTCCGTTCACATCTTGGCATTTGGGGGCAACAGACTCAAGGTGAACACTGCTCTAAGCAATGATATTCAGGTACACCCAAGTCCAGTTTTCAGGCTCAAGATGCCCTTCCCACATTCAAGGAATGAAAAGTGAGAAAATCAGATAGGAGGGCGGGCACTGCTGGACCTTACACCTGTGATCTTTATTGTACCATAACCAAGTTAAAAAGACAGGGTAACGCGTTTTGGCACAAGCCTTGTTCCTAGCATGTATCTCAGTATGGGGGCGACAATCACAGTAAAATCGTGCGAATAGAATCGCTGGAACCCACCGCCCAAAAGAAGCTCATGTACTTCTTTTGGGCAACAAGCATCCCGCGATTCTGTTGGGCGACAATCTTGGTAAAATCGCACTAATTGTGGGAAAATTGCACTGCGTTTGGGGTGCTATTGAAATTGACAGGCAACGCATGGTTGTCCTGCGATTTGCCGCTATTGCGAATCTAGGAACGCTGAGTTCTGAATTGAGCCTTGGGCCTCATGCACACTGAAGCTGAAAAAACTCATGTTTTTGTGAGTTTGTTTTTTTATTTTATTTTTTATTTTTTTGTTTAGCAGCACTTAAACTCCCCTCTGTTATCCCATGTGTCCAGTTTATTGGCTGTTGTCTGAAAGCCCTAAAATCAAGTTCAAGAGCAGTTCTGACCACAAAAATGGCTGAAAATGGGATAAAGCGCATTGTTTACATTGCAGAGCTGAATGTAAGCTGGCATAATTAAAAAAAAAAAAAACGACCAAAAATTCTGTAACTCGCGCATAAAGGCATTTAAAAACCACTGTTAAAAGTGTTTTTTTTTTTTTTTTTAAATCGGCATTTACCTGCCATCAATCAAATGTCCAGAAATACTTTTTTAAATATCCTGTGTGCATAGAGCATAAGGCATCATGCACACTGGACTTGTTTACAGCTGCTGATTTTGGCTTCAGGTGTTTTTTTTTTTTTTGTTTTGTTTTTCTGCAGCCAGTAAACTCCCCAGCATGTTACCCACATTTTTGGACTGCCCATCATGGATAAACATGGCTACTTTACCTTTAAATACCAGGGTAATGGCAGCAGATAGCTGGCATAACCCTAATTTTTTTTGCACAGTGGGCAGTCCGCTTGAACGTTAAAGTGGTCTCAGCGGCGGATTCGCCACAAGATCACTTTTATGGGCAGCGGGAGCAGTGCCCCTCCCGCTGCATCTCGGTGGTCTCCGCCGCTTACCGGAGCCTAGGGTAGTGGTGGAAACGATCCGATCCTTGGGATAAATGAGCAAGAAGTTGAGTGAGGACAAGATGGCCCCCACTCGACTCTATGCCCT
Organism: Lithobates pipiens; assembly: GCF_037356315.1. Lineage (NCBI taxonomy): Eukaryota > Metazoa > Chordata > Amphibia > Anura > Ranidae > Lithobates > Lithobates pipiens. The sequence continues at coordinate 465,262,798 of NW_027507748.1, forward strand.
TGGAGGACAAGAGTGACGTAAAACCTGATGGGTTTTACTTCCTCTTTTTTTTCCCCTGGAAAGTAAAAGCATAATGGGCTAGTATGCAATGTGGCACTTGCAAACAAAGCCCATGTAGTCCCCGCTGGTGGTCGATGCCATCTTGACCCCTCTTCCTTCCGGTGTCGTGGATTCCGGCTCCGTGACTGGCCGGAGTCGCGTGATGTCACTTCCGTTGCATGTGCACGGGAGCCGTCAGCCAAGATGGGCCGTTTCTTCACAGCACATGCGCCAATGACGACGACACAAGCGTATATGGTAAATATCTCCTAAACTGTGCAGGTTTAGGTGATATTTACAGTACCTACAGGTAAGCCTTATCATAGGCTTACCTGTAGGTACAAGTGGGGTGTAACTAGGTTTTCAACCACTTTAAGTGTAACTGAGATCTGAGGTCTCTTTGAACCTAGTTCCCACATTAAAGAGGCCCTGTCCTGCTTTCTTTCTATTACAAGGGATGTTTACATTCCTGGTAATAGGAATAAAAGTAACCCAAACTTTTTTTTTTTTTTTTTCTTTTTAACAGGACAGTGTAAAAAAAAAAAAAAATATAAAGTAAAATAAAAAATAAGAGAACATTTTTTTTTTAAAGCGCCCTGTCCCTCGTACAGAAGTGAACGTATATGCAAGTCATGCCCACATATCTAAACATTGTTCAAACCACACGTTAGAGTGAGAGCAATAATTCTAGCCCAAGACCTCCTCTGTAACTCTAAGCTGGTAACCTGTAGAAATTTTTAAACGTCGCTTATGGAGATTTTTAAGTACCAAAGTTTGTCGCCATTCCCAGAGCATGCGCAATTTTGAAGCATGACATGTTTGGTATCTTTTTACTCGGCGTAACATTTTTTTATATATATATGTGTGTAAAAAAAAAAATAAAAAGAAAAAATATATGTATATTTATATTTGTGTGTGTTTGGGGGTTCCAATTAATTTTCTAGCAAAAAATACTGATTTTTAGCCTGTAAACAAGTGTCAAAAATAGGCTTGGTCCAGGAGTAGTTGAGTAGTTTTTCAGCTGTAAAAAACTCCAATAAAAGCTTTTTGGCATTTATCAGTGTTTTAGAGCCATAAGCTTTTGTGGGAGTAAAGTTTTGCTAATGAACGCTACTGCAAAAATGCTGCAGAACTCATTCTACAGCTACTGTTTTCTACAGCTAACACTACTGGCGGTTTTATAATGTCCAGTGTGCATGAAGCCCAAGGATGTCATACTTATACAATATTTCTTTATGCTTTCATTTATAGAACAATCGTCCTCTGATGCACTGTTGGCCTGTGACAAAAAAAATGTGTCCCTCACTGGCTCTGTAGTGACCTGGGACAGTCGGTCACCAGCTCTCTGCTCTCCTCTCCCCACCAGCGCTCACTGGAACGCCGTGCTGGGGAGAGGGTGGGAGGGGCTGGCTCAGGCTTTAGGTGGATCACTGAGAGGCTGAGCCAAGTGCCAGTCCAGGCTTTTGGGTGGAGCCCACTGTCGGCTGAAAACAGATCACAGGTGTGCAGAACCAACTGCACTCATGTGATCCACAATTTAACCAAAACAGCTTTGGCTATACTTTAAGTACTAAATATTGCAAAACATCTATATTTATTGTGTTAAATAATTTTATTTTTTTTTCTTCTTTTTTAGTGCATTGGCTGCTTTTGCAAGAAATACAGCGTGAGTTATCTTAAGGCAAAAATTCATGCAGTATTTATGTTTGTGAATTGACCCCATAGATATTATTTTCAATTAAAGTTTAACAATTGCAAACTGCATGGCTTGCCTTCAGGCTCACTACTTTGAGTCAGTTACTTCGTTCAAAAATGCTAGTTAGGCCAGAGGAAAGTCTGCAGTCCTAATGTATTGTTCCTGGTCAGCGATTCTGAAACCAATGGAGCCCTTGTATTGGTATAACGGCCAGTTTTCAAAAGAAAAGTGCATCGGTGGTGAACAGTCTGTGTGTTTTCTCAATACAGGTACAGGTCCCCTTAAACATTTGTCCCCCCCAAGAGCGCACGCGCACACACACATATATACATACATTTTAGATTTGTAATGAATAGGCTGTACATTCAAATGCTTAGAAATTGTAGCTCAAGGACAATCTATACTAAGGGCAATACAGGGAAATTGTTGGCTTCATTTGGCAATCAGTGCATATTTTCTTAATGTCAGTAAAGCCCAGTGCACACACATTACATTTTGGCTGGCTTTTATGCTCCTCCTCCCAGACACTACAGCTTCCAGTGGGAGAGTTTCAGCAACAGTGGCAGTGGTTTCAATCCAGAAATCCGTGTGCAAGACTAAGTGGGGCCAGGTGCTGATTGACCAGCTACAGGTCAATCAGTGAATTAGCAGTGATAATGATAGCCAAGTGTGCTGCAACATCTTTTCAGTGTAGTGCAAGCAGGCACAGTCTACATTAGAGTGGCACATCTGCTCTGAATTTAAAACACTAGCTGGATTGGAACACCTTGCGGTGTTCGGGTTCCGCTGATTGTTTACCACAATCGGACACATCTGGGTGGTGTGCCTGATTGCTGTGGAGCCAGTTTACATTGAAGGGCTTGCAGTGCCCCCCCCCCCCCCTTTCTAATTGTTGTTCAATATACAGGGACACTACCATTATGTTTATGAACACAGACGTGTTTTACAATAGGCTGTGGTCTTTTGGTGGGAGTATGTCAGAGGAGGGGGTGTCACTTAATTCCTTTATTTTGATTGGTGATCGTTCATTTATATTCTGTTTCAACTGTAGACCCTTTCACATGCCTGATGAAGGGGTCCTATGTGGCTTAGAAACTTTGCACTTATTCTGTTCTGATATGATCTCTCTGCAGTAAAAGTTTTTTGGACTGCAATTGAAGATCCACAGTGTGTGTGCTGGTGAACATGTGTACTTATCTGGATTGGAACACCTGTCAAATTTTATTGCTGTCTCTGCCCTCACTAAAGAGATTCACCTTCTCTATTTGCCCTGTTTATCGTTGGCATTTGAAAGTAAAACTAAAAGGTAAATTCAAAATTTTGGGTTATCACCAGAAAAGTAATAGATGGGAAATCATCCAATGGGGACACTAGTTCTGGTGACCTGGGGGTCCCCCAAAGGATTCCCATAATTGGCATGGATTTCCTCACTTCCTGTTTTGGCTATGGGACTCCCCAATGGGACACAGATGGCAAAAAATAAACTGACAGGGGTTTTGACCCTCCCTTACTCTATCCAGCATGAAAAAATGTTGCCTATAGATCTAGTTTAAGAGCACTTGATCATCATTGCCACCTCATCACAGAAAGTTGCAGTAGATGGAATTCATTGGTAGATTTCACATGTATTTGAAAATTTTCAAGGGGACTAAAGCTGGTCATACACAAAAAAAAAAAAAAGATTAATCTTCTGCAAAAGTGAGTGTATTCTGACAGTGGCTTCTGCTTCTGCCAGAATACACCAATCAGAAAACTTTTTCCAACATGTCCCCTTTGATCAACTTTCTTTGAGCAAGGATGGGCTATACACTAATCAGAATTTGGCCAGTGCCTGCTAAACTGGATGAATTTCGGTCAGTGTATGACTAGCGTAGAGCAGAATTTAGCTGTATAATCCATATCTCCTTGCTTTAATTTGAGAAATTACTTTGAAAAACACCCCCCCTAGCATTTCTAGTCAGGCATCTTGTGTAAGGGCAGATGATTTATGTAGCATTAACTTTCTGGAATCCATCTGCTGTTAGGGCAGGAAGGTGTGCTTAGCTGAGAGCCCCTCCTCCAGATGAAAGGAGAGGGGAAAAAAAAAGCCCATAAAGCCTCTTGGAATGTATGACATCCTCTTGACCTAGGCCAGAAAGACGGAAGCAACTAAAAGAAATGTAAAAAAAAAAAAAAGTTTAAAACATGTAAATCTATATATCTTCCTATCTATTCAACAAGGCTAGCATCATAAGGATTAAAATAGTTAAATGAGAAATGTGGACTTTGAAAAAACAAAACACACACAATCACCTCTATGCTGCAGCATCAGTCTTAGTCTGGACCAGCTGAGTGATGTCAGCTGACAGCGGGCTTTAGCTAGCTAACTGCACTCCTCTGATCCATAGAAGTAGGGCCAAAAGCACTTTGGCCATACGCCACCTTTTTTAATAATTTTTAATTGTCCCTCTATAATAGCAAATACTGTATTTACTTTTTGGATTTAGATCTATTTTAACTGCTTGAAGATTGACTAACATACATTTTACGTTGGCAGTTTCAAGTTGTACACCAGGATGTACTACAGGCAATCATACTGGTATTTTTTATTTATTTTTTTGCAGCCAGTGTCTGGCTTTTATGTAAAATCAATCCTAGGGATTATTTAGTCACTGGATTGCTTCTACAGGTGACAGGAGGGTTCACTGCCTGCTAGTGCCTCTCTGGGTTCTACTGTCACACTGGCGAGCCCAGAATGAAACCAACGCTTTTTCCGACTTACCGGAGAACTGATAAAAAGAGTGTTTCTCAACTCCAGTCCTCAAGGCGCCCAACAGGTCATGTTTTCAGGCTTTATTTTGCACAGTTGAATGGATCAGTTTCACTGCTTTAGTAATTGGCACAGCCATTTCATCTGAGGGAAATCCTGAAAACATGACCTTTTGGGGTGTATAGCCCATCCTTGCTCAAAGAAAGTTTGTATAAGAAATGGGAAGCAACTAGTATATTGTCACTTTCAGTTTTTCCCGAATGTAAACGGCACCATTTTTAAATTGTGACAGCATCTGATCACCCCTCATTCCTTGTAATAGAGATAAGGATAAAAGGTACTCTTTATGGAGAGATCTGGAATCAAATCAATTATTTATTTATTTTTCTCAGCCTGGATCGGAGTGACGTCATTATGTTGCTTTGGTCCTCGAAGGCCATAGAGGAGATCAAAGAGGATCTACTCTTTGATTGCCTCTGGGACTAGTCGGCCACAAAGTCAGATTGTTTCTCTGTGATTGGGTGGCAACGGGTAAGCCTGAGCAAATGCTTCTGAAAGCGTTCCAGTGGCTTATGAGCCGCTCAGAATGCTTTCAAGAGAAAGCCAGCTGCTGGGTGTAGAAAATCATACTGGGGTTATATCTGGCTGATATTTTCAGTCATAAACCACTTAAAAAAAAAAAAAAAAAAAAATATATATATATATATATATATATATATATATATATATATATATATATAAATTTTATATTATACATATTGCGGGCTTGAAGTGGTTAAGCCACTTCTTTGGTTCTAATGTGTGTGAAGAAATGGCGAGAGCTAAAATTCTATTGTGAACTGTAATGGTTAATTTATCCACAATGCATGTAGCTGCATAGGTGAATAAGGGTTTATATAAAGTGCTTTTACCGATTGGTCAAAATGCATCAATTAATTTTTGTAGTCTAGGTGCTGGTTTAAATAAAACGCAACCAATCAAGTTAGAAATGTTATTGCTGACTTATTTTTATAGCTGTCGGCTTCAAGCCTGACATGCATATCCTTGCTGCTTGGTGAGTCAGACAAGGTGGAAATCAAGTTTTAATACAAGGTTTACTTGCCTGCAGTGAAGGGAAGGATAATAACAGCCCCAGGATCTCAGTAATAGGAACTTGCTATACCCCAGGTTGATTCTTGGGGATTGCTTACTAAAGCTTTGTACACCGATACCCAATGAGATTAGCAAACGACTGATTCTTTCTTCTTCCCTTTTTCTTTGCATGCTAGTCTCCATGTCGAAAATGAATGATCTGGTATCCTAAGAGAGAATTTTTTTGTTTGTCCCTTCAGATAATTTCAAGCGAAAGCTGTGTACTAAATATCAAATTATGTTGCAATCGCTTTGAAAGTGGTATTTTATGTACGATTTTCTGATCGTGTACTAGGCTTAAAGGCTGATATTCTTTTCACTTTGCAAGAGAACTTTCATCTAGCTTAGTGAATAAATTGAATCCGCTGCCTGATATCCAGGCATGTGCAAGCAAAAAAACAACAAGCATCGCAGGTCTAGGGGAACATGGTCATTTCCTTATTGAAACAATTATCTTTTTGACCTTTCAGTCATGTGATGTTAGGGAGTTAGTTTGCGTTAGTAAGTAATGTACTTTTGTATTGAATCTTGTCTGTATATCCGTAGGCAAAAGGTAATATATACTTTGCATATTTTCTTTTTTCAGTAGGCAGCAAGAAATTGAAGAAAAGCTCATAGAAGAGGAGACAGCGCGTCGTGTGGAAGAGCTGGTTGCCAAGCGCGTAGAAGAAGAATTGGAGAAGCGGAAAGATGAAATAGAACGAGAAGTTCTGCGGAGGGTTGAGGAAGCTAAACGCATCATGGAAAAGCAGTTGCTCGAAGAACTCGAGCGACAGAGGCAGGCAGAGCTAGCTGCTCAGAAAGCCAGAGAGGTAACGCTTGGTCGTTTGGAAAGTAGTGACAGTCCATGGCAAAACTTTCTTTTTGTTTTGTTCTTAGTTTTCAGATAGTATATACAGATTTCTTTCTGCTTCTTTCTGGCTCAGTTACTGAGGTCTTAAAAGAATATCTTTGTTCTGCTTTGGGTTTGATTGGCATCGCATGTGGATTGTAATCTGTTGAACTGTTGAGACTTTATTCCTGAAAGATGCCATTTTAGGGGTATTGAAGAGTTGTTGACATGCACTTGAAACTTTTGCCATGGCTGTGGTGTTTTGAACATTTGATCCTATTTTAAGATATTCATCTGAAGAAAAAAAAAAACTGTAGCTGCTGACAGCTAATGCGCCAAACACTGTAAAGAATTGCAACAGTTGGCCTAAATGCTACAGTAACTGACAAAGAGCTAAGTTAATTTGGCTTCCCTGCGTTGGAGGATGTTTTTTATTTCCTTCATTTGAGCACTAACCCACTGAATGTGCTGCTTATTCTCAAAATAACCTTTGTTTTTCTTCCCACTTGTTTGTCCAGCTCATCATTAACGAATATTGAACAAGTAGTCATAACATCCTTTCTTCCTCATAGATCTCTTGGAAGATATCAAGTTGCCCTTGTTTAAGTTTAAATATATTGCTTTCCAACAGGTGGAGCATAAACAGAAAACGTATCCACAAAAGGCAGTAATTGGCTACTGACTACTATTGTTTTATATACTCTTGTCACAAGCCATTAGGACCAATTTTCTTATAAATGTAAACATTTTTTGTCAATTTTAAAAAGTTGACACCCCTTTTTGTTAAACTGGAAATCCTTAAACGGCATTTTCCAAATATTTTCCTTGTGCTGCTTGTGTGTATGTTTATAGCAAATTAATAGATAATGGTGCACAAGCACATTTTATTAGTGATATTCTGATAGCCCACAACCTTGTGAAAGTAAATTCCCTTCTAGTAGGCTAAATGTATTGCTGTGCTGTTTTTTTTTTTTTTTTTGCAAAGTTTATTGTAAACCCATGCCTCTCTCTGCTCTATCAGTACTAAGGCTGTTTTTAATTCCTAAAGTGATTTGCTAAGTTGGAAATTTTTCCTTTATGGTTTAATGAGAAATATGTACCTTGAATCCATTTAAATGTGCAAACTTGTGAAACTCCCAGTGCAGTAAACCTAAGGACTTAGCCAGGCTGCCATATGCAACGTGAATGGCTGCCTCTGATTCAACCCAAGGTTCTGTGCAAATCTGAGGCATGGAATGAGCCACTTACTGATGTTGTACATTTAAAGTTCATAGAAATCCTGTCCACAAGCAGAACACTGTTGGAAGGAAGTGAAATTTCAGATATCAGCCGTAATTATCAAATCATGGTTGACTGCAGATGAAAATGAAAAAGTATTTTTTTTAAAATTATATGTAATTACAAAACAACCTGTGAAGCAGTTGTAGTTTATATCAGTTGTAACTAAAGTCCTCTTCATTTCTAATGAATTCCAATAAGGAAATTTTATATTCCAAAATTCCCCCTCTGCATGTCTTGGAATATACAAAAACCATCTTCTGCTTTTGAAGTCTTCTGCATTTATTGGGGTTCAGAAGCCTTCAGGTTAGAATGGATTATGTGTGTGTGTGTGTGTATGTAATAATATATGTAATATTAAAATATGTGTGTGTATTTTATATAATATACACACAGTGGGGAAAATTAATTATTTGATCCTCTGCAGATTTTGTAAGTTTGACCACTTACAAAGAAATTAATGGTCTATCATTTTTATCATACGCACATTTTAAATAATGGAGACAGAATATCAACCAAAAATCCAGAAAAAAAAACGTGTTAGTTATAAATTGAGTTGCAGTTCAGGTGTAAAATAAATATTTGATCCCCCAAGCAAATTACTTTTTTCAGTAGATAAACCTTTGTTGGCAAGCACAGAGGTAAGGCGTTTGGTGACCAGGTTTGCACACATCTCAGGAGGGATTTTGGTCCACCTCTATTTACAAATCTTCTCTAAATCCTTAAAGCGTTTAACGCAAAAAATAAAAATCCTGTTCCCTTAAAGCATGTTATACAGCAGCACAGTGCTTGTGCTGTGTCATGTGGACCCCTGTATCAACTGAAATACCTAGCTATACCCTCAACTATGCAAACTGACCATGATAACCATGGCTGCCGAGCCCTGACATTGTGGTCTGCATGATTCTGTCAGCTGCAGCCTCATCTGTCTCCTCCCCCCTCTCCTCTCTGCCTGTCTCTGCTCTCATTTCAGCTATTAAATGCTCCCATCCTCTCTGCACCATTATAATAATTGTCCGTGCCTGCATGATTGTACCTGTATGAACTCCATTCTTGCCGCTCAGCTGATTGTTGGCAGCTCGGCGCTCTCTCTCCCCTCCCTCCCTGGCTGATGTCAGCGGGAGTGCTCGGCCCCGCCTACTGCATCTGTGAGCTAAGAGAGGAAAGGAATCGGCTGGATGCCTTGAGCGGAGCTCATATGGGTACAATCGTGCAGTTTTTTTGTTCTGTTTTTTTACAGATCACAGGGACAATTATAATGGTGCAGAGAGGATGGGAGCATTTAATAAAAGTGGGCTAACAACCACTTTTTAGGGTTTCTTGGCAACTCTAAGTTTTTAGCTCTCCATGAATTATTTATAGGTTTAAAGTCTGGAGACTGACTAGACTACTCCATGACTTTAATGTGCTTCTTCTTGAGCCACTCCTTTGTTGCCTTGGCGGTATGTTTTGGGTCATTTGTCATGCTTGAAGACCCATTCACAACCCATTTTCAGTGATTAGCTGAGGAAAGAAGGTTTTCATCCAAGATTTTACACTACATGGTCCTGTCCGTTGCCGACTCGATGCGGCAAACTCAGACTTTACCAGTGAAACTGCCCTACAGCATAATGTTTTCACCTCCTTGCTTGACTGGAGGGATGGTGTTCTTGGGATCATAGTCAGCATTTTTCTTCCTCCAAACATGGCGAGTTGAGTTCATGCCAAAAAGCTCAGTTTTGGTCTCATCTGACCACAGCATTTTCTCTCAATCCTTCTCTGAATCATTTGGATGTTCATTGGCAAACCTCAGACGGGCCTGTATATGTGCCTTCTTGAGGAGGGTGGACCTTGCGGACGCTGCAGGATTTCAATCTATAGTGGTGTATTGTTACCAGTGGTTTGTTTGACTGTGGTCCCTACTGCCTGAAGATAATTTACAAGCTCGTCCCATGTAGTTCTGGGCTGAACCCTCCACTTTTCTCATGATCATCCTTGCCCCATGAGGCAAAATCTTGCATGGAGCTCCAGACTGAAGGCGCGTGATGGTTATTTTGTATTTTTCATTTGCGAATAATTTCTCCAACAGTTGTATCCTTCTCACCACGCTTCTTGCTGATGGTCTTGCAGCCCATTCCAGCCTTGTGCAGGTCTATACTATCTTGCCCCCGATGTCCTTTGACGGCTCTTTTGGTTTTACACATGACTGTGAGGTTTGAATGGAAGAAAGATTCTGTGGACAGGTGTCTTTTTATACACATAAGGAGTTGTTAGGAGCACCTTCTTAAATTGACAGGACTAATCTGTGTACCACAGGAGCACATACTGTAGACAGTCTTTGGAAACCAGAACTATTGTTGGTAAGGGATCAAATCCTTATTTTGCTCGCTGAACTACAACTCCAATTATAACCTTTTGTATCTTGCTTCTTCTTGATTTGTGGTTGATATTGTAAGTGGGCAAACTTACTAAATCTGCAGGGGATCAAATGATTTTCCCCATTGTAACAGAGCTGTGCTTTCCTTATGTAGGGGAAAGCAACACATTCACTTTAATATCAACCCTTGGCAGCCCATGCTTATCGTTTTCTTCATTCCCATGCTGCTTGGCTCAGCCTCTGAGGACAAAAAAAACTGGGTACATCTGGATAATGGAAGCAAGTGACTTTATTTCTTGCTTTCCTCCCATGTGACAGACCTGTCTCTGATTGGCTCCTCGGGCAACCTGCTCTACCACACGAGGATACAGAGAGAGATTCATTAGTCTTATATAAACTTTAGGTCTGGCTTGGGGCTTGCATGGGACTTCCTCTCTTTTTATTATCATTATACAGGATTTATATAGCGCTAACAGTTTGCACAGTGCTTTACAACATGAAGGCAGACTTAATGTTACAATACAATTCAGTACATGAGCAATCGGGACTCTGCTCGTTGGAGCTTACAATGTAAAAGTGAGGGTCAAATGAAACAAAAGGCAATAACTGGGCAATGAGCTGATGGAGAAAGCGGAAGTACAGTTGTTTGGAGACGGGATAGGCTTCTCTGAAGAGAAGGGTTTTCAGGGATCGGCTAAAAGCGGACAGAGTAGGAGATGTGTGGGCAAATTGGGGTAGGGAGTTCCATGGGTAAGGGGGAGGATAGTAAATATATGAAGCTGTTGTGACTGCTATTGATGTGAACCTGTTGCTTTGTTCTGTAGGCAAGGTAAATGGTTGAGGCCCAAACTTTTTAACACAAATTTTGAGCCAGAGTACTCCATTCATCTATGCAGTCCCAATCATAATGCTGGTAGTTCTTGACTGTGAGCATTACACTTATTGTATTTCTCTATATCCAGTCACCAGCCAAATCTTTACTGTAAAGAGTAAAAAAACACACACATAGAAACTGGTGTGAAACTCGGCGCTAATACCTGATTGTTTAAAAGAGTGGTGAATGCCGCACGCACTCAAGGCAAGGGTCTGGTTGATGTTTTTTTTTTAGAAAGCAATATCAGTAAAACACTTTAGCTGTAATAAGGTTGTAATGAAAGTTCTGAGCAAGATGGTCAATATAGGGAAACCTTTTTTTGGGGGTGCGCCCCTTTAAATCTCTTATATGGATACTGCAGGTGGTGGCGAGGCTGCTTCAGGCACAGGCTGGGGACCCGAGTCCTGTGAAGGATAGAGTGGTATGGGGAAAAAGTGCCAGGCTAATCTTAGTGCAGCATTATTTTATTATAAAGGTATTTAAAAGGGTTTGCAGTAAAAGAGGCACTTGCATAGTGCTCAGTAGGCGGTAACGTGTAACAACCAGCAAGGAAAAACACTGAATCCCTGGGATCTGTAGTCCACAAGCACCATCTAACAGCGTTAATACTGTTGCCTTGAAGATACTTGGGAGTATGCTTCAGGATGATTCAGCATGGAGGAGATCTGAGGTGTCAGACAAGGAAAACCACTTGTCGTTATGGGCCAATCAGAACGTATTTCGGAGGCACAGCCACGCCTCCTCCAGCTGCTGCTCTGATGCTGACATTGGGTTTATATAGGCGGTGCATTAACCCAGCATTTGCTGTGTTTCAAGTTTGTGTTCATAAATATATGCACTTGTACACACATGCATAAGTGAAGGGATGTATATAAGAATGTGAAATATCAAATCTGTATAGCAAAAATTATTTTAAATAAAAATGTATTCTTTTTTTGGTCTGCGGATGTGTGCAGTGAAAAAGATCAGATCAAGGTTATCTGCAGATGCATTTGCATGTGTGTGCAATGAGAGAGCCATTGAAAATTATTGGTGATTGATGATGAATTGATAATTGAGAAATGAATAGAAGTAAAAATATAAAATTTGAAAGGAGAGAAAAAAAGATAATCAAAATAGAGACAAATTATATGGATTGTTAGGTTTAATAGGACTTGGTGATTATGCAAATGTATGTTTTTGGGATGGGGTATGATGTAAGAAATCTATTAAAAACAATAGGAGGCTTCCTGTGGTCATAGGTTTTTATAGTATGTCTCAAAAATTAACTTCTATAGAAAGGAGAAGCGGCTGTGAGGAAAGGACCAACCTGATCAAAGTATAATGGACAGTATGGGCTAGGGGAGAGGTGTGTTTAAGTTTAGGGTCATTCCATTGGATCCCCCAATGTTTAGCCAAAATCTTAATTGCCCAGTGTCTTATATTTGGTAATGAACATGAATTAAGTAGCTGTCCTTGTGCTTTGTAGTCCTCAATGGAGCTACAAATTTGTCTTAAGGCGACAGAATTGACTATGGGAAAGTTACTAATCAATTTTTTTCTGATAGCTGGTAATTCCTATCTACATACGTAAAGCTATGGGTTTAAAATGAAGCCAGTGAGCGTATTCTTGAGTCTTAATCATGGTATAATTTGAGGTCAAGGAATAGAATAGGAGCTTGTTAGGATCTGTAAAGCCCCATACGGACATCGGATTTGCTGCTGATTTTTGTCTTCAGATTTACCAAAACCATGTAGTGCAAGGACCTGCCTGATTGCATACACATTGAAACTCTTAAGGTTTGACCTTATATTATATGATTTTGGTAAATCTGAAGGAAAAAAATCGGCAGAAAATCTGATAGTGTGTATGGGGCTTAAGATGTAAAGTGAATACTGAATATGTGTCTATTGAAATGTTAGAGAAACTTTTGTATTAGGTTGGTGTCACCTTGCCAGATGACTTCATCAATGTATCTACCATAATAGACTAAATGCCGTGAAAAGGGATTCTCAGCCCAAATGTTAAGGTCCTCCCAGTATTATGCCATGAAGTTTGACAAAACTGGCACCCATCGCTGTGCCTCTGGTCTGTTAGAATTCAAAATATTCTTGTTCGAACTCATTATAGATGTGATGTAAAATGAACTTGATAGCTTGGAGGAGGAATTTTGCCTGTGTGGGATTCAGGGTTTCCTCTTTACAAAGGAAATAATGGGCAGCCTCCATACCTACATCATGTGGGATTGAGGTGTAGTGAGGTGACATCTAGCGAAACCCAATGATGGTGTCCCAGATGTAGTAATGTTCAGAGTATCCAATAGATTGCCGGAATCCTGTATGTAGGCTGGGAGCTGTTGTAAAAAGGGAATCCACATAGTCCAATACATGGCTGGTCTATGGCTGCTTTGATCTACCAGGTGGATGGAGCAGGTCCTTGTGGACCTTCGGTAAATAGTAGAAATACCAAGCTGAAAAAAAATTGGAACACAGAAAATTCCTTTCACTGGGGTTGAGAACTCCTTCACGGGCTGTGTCTAACATACAAAAGATAGGATTTTGTGGAAGCTTGGTGTATGTCCTTTGAGCCAATAGAAGTTTCTGTGCTTCAATTATATAGTCCTCTTTGTTCAGGATTTCTGTTCCTCCTCCTTTTATCCGCTTTTGGAATAACAAGGATTGGATTGTAGCTTCCAGAGTGCTTGCTCTTTTGTGATATTTTATTTTTGCACACAGACTTTAATTGTAAACCAATGAATAAAATGTTTCCACATAAGGGCCTTTGTCTTGATGGGGAACAAACTTTTGAGACAGGGCTGGAATGTGTATGGTTCATCTACGTCCAGATCTTCAAGGATGGATGGATCTTCTAGATCTTGTCCTGTCCATAGCTCTTTTAGGATGTCCAAGGCATATTTATCTAGGGATCTCAAGTGTTCCTGAGGTTCAATGTCGACTAAGTCTTCCTTGGGGATGAGGATGGATTTCCGTGTGTTGTGGTTATGATAAAATCTGATGATGGAGATGGAGTGAACAAATCTGTTCAGATCCTTGAATAGGTTGAACAAGTTGGGGGGGGGGGGGGGGGGCGGGCTCTGAGGGAGCAAAGTAAGCTTATTTCAGACTCTGTTGATTAGATGACAGATTAAAGATTTTTATAGCAGATCGGGAGGAGGGTAGATGGTGTCTGCTGCTCTGTTACCTCCTCTACAACCTCATCGGATTTTCATTTTCTCTTCTTCTTTTTTTTTTTTTTTTAATTACTCGTTCTCCTTTTTCTATATTATTATAATTTTTTTTTACTTCTATTGGTTTCCTAATTATTCATCATCAATCACTGATAATTTTCAATGGCTCTCGCATTGCGTGCACACATGCAAATGCATCTGCAGATAAAAATGTTTTAATAACGTAATAAAAAAATGCATGTGTACATATTCATATATATATGAACACAAACATGAAGTTTCTTACTATTCACATTCATTTGCAGATGTGATTGCTCATCCAGCCGTTCCCATGGCAAACGTCGTGTTAATGCACTCCCTATATAAACCCCATGTCGGCGTCAAAGCATCAGCTAATGAAGGGGGCGTGGCCATGCCTCTGAAATGCGTTCGGATTGGCCCACCGTGACTAGCGATTGCCTTGTTACACACCTCAGATCTCTTCCATGCTGAATCACCTGGCCAGCGTCCTCCCAAGCAACCTCAAGGCAACAGTATTACCACTGTTAGCTGGCGCTTGTGGACTACAGATCCCAGGGATTCAAGTGGCAGTGTCGTTCCTTGCTGGTTGTGACAAGTTTCTGCCTATTGAGCACTATGTAAGTGCATGTTTTGCTGCAAACCTTTTTAAATACCTTTTTATATTAAAATAATTCTGCACTAGGATTGGCCTGGCGCTTCCTTTTTTTCCCTTCCTTACCAGCCAAATCTTTCTCTGTACAGCATCTTTTGTTTTTAAGCTAAGAGGGTTCTTGGCTTTCTTTTAGGTCTCCTACCCTAATCTACTGGGGTTGAGTAAAATGAAGTCTTAAAACAATAGGCAGTAGTAGCCTGTTATGTGTCTTCTTTTCTGTACCATTTTTTTTGTTTTTGTTTTTTTTTAACCCCAATGTGTACTTGTTTTTGAACAATCTAGAGAAGTTTTAACTTTACATAAACTTAACAAAGTTTTCTTATTTTGCTCAAATTAATGTTTTTATATTTTTATTAAATGTGAACGTAGCTTTAAAGGTGCACTCCTACAAATATATTATATATCTTTTTTTAATATAGAGGGCACCCTTCTAATCCTAAAAGTTATCTGCAGTCATACTTGGTACATGCAATTGGTATTAATGTTACATTAAAAGAAATTACACGTAAAACCGGTGATAAACATTTTGATTTGATTGTCAAGAGTATGGATTGCACCTTTAAACACTCAAAGAATTGCATCTTACACTTGCGTTTTCCCCAAAGCCTCAGAATGGATTGCATTTGACTAACAATAAAATGTTATTTGTTATGACTTGTTTGCCTTAGGAATGATGATGAATTACATATTTTTGTTTCCTCTTATGATAAACATCTGCATTCCTCAGCTCAGCCTTCCTTGTATGTTTCATAAAATTTGTTGAGCTGCTGATGGCAGGTGTTGGCCAAGCTAACAGTACAAATCATTTTAAAGAGGAAGCTGGCGCGTATGGCAGCTGAGGATCACACTCTGCAGGACACTGGACAAGACAGTAAATATTCAACTTTTAATGCTGATTAAAGGAGTATAGGTAAATAATACGTAGGTATACATTATTGGTGAGAAAAACTATTCCCTTATCTTTATATATTTCTGTTTTTTCCTTTAATTTCATATACACTACCCGGTTTTGTAGTTGTCCTTGTTGATATGTCTGACTGTAATTAAAACAGCTCTGGCAGGGCAGGATAGGGAGGGTTTTTTTGCTGTTTGGATTGGGAGGGTTAGGCTGAACTTAGTGTTAGAAAACTGTATGCTAGTGATTGCAGTTTGATGTGTTATTGAAAGTATTTGGTGGCTGTACTGCCGCCCCGTAAGTCCTAATAGGAATTGAGGAAAATTAGAGGAAGATGAACACTTGAGTCTTGCAAGTTTCTAACATCTCATTATATCCTCCATATAGGAAGAAGAAAGGTCAAAGCGTGAGGAGTTGGAGCGAATACTTGAAGAAAATAACCGTAAAATTGCTGAAGCACAAGCTAAACTGGTAAGGGTTCTGTCTATAATATTCCTGCATAGATTGTTTTGGTGTTGCTGTTTGTTAAAATATCATGTATTGTATTTTTCTTTTCCGTATTCTCGTTGTGATGTATCTACGGTATATCTAATGCCTTAGGAATTATCTGTGAATAATACAGTGCTGTATAAATCCAAGGAGCCAGGTAGCCGGTACTCCTAAGAATAACAGCTGGCATCTATTCCCTGACTCCTAGAAACCATTTTTTTTTGTCCTAAGCTTATGGTTTGCTCTGTCTTTGAATAGATGCTTAGTTTAGGATTCCCACAGACTTGAGACAGCAGACAGACATGCAGGCAAGCATGATCTGTCCTGGCACTCGTGTGTTTGTGCTGCTGCAAACGTGAACAGTTTTTCGGACCATGTTTTCTGGGGAGGTAGGGGTTGCAGTGGTGGTACACGCAGGTACCTTCATCTTATAAAGGAAACATTAGTGATTGTATGGGGTTTATAACCTGACTTTTTTTTTTCCACCAGTCCGTGTTAGCTGGTGGTGTGTACAGGCACCCATAGACGTTGCTCACCTAATCCAGTCGAATCCTATTCACATATTTTGTAGGCAGGTTTTAGATTTGACGAAACACATCCTGAATATTGTAAAGGGCAGGCCATACAAACTTTCCACATATTGTGCATTCATTTAGAAATATTTTGGAAGCCTGCTCATTAACTTTTGTTACAAGTGTCCAAATGTGTCTGCTGGCTTTGACACCTGCCAATTGTTGCTTGCTTTATTCAATGAGGAGCACAGTAACTGGAAACGTGTCTCAAACACAAATCATTACAAAAACATTTTAACTGGAGATGCGCTTTGTCCATTGTTATTGCGTATGGTTGGAAAATTTTGATTGCCAGTCAGTTCAGGGCAATGGCTGGTTTGAGTCTTGTGTTCTCTGTAAAGATGAGCAGAAGAATATATTGGTGCTAAATTGCATGAAGAAAGTTTTGTGCTAATCAGTTTAAAATTGGAAATGTTGGTGGAGAAAATGGTATAAATTTGGTACAGTTCAGTCTGTTCAGATTAAGTGAGTTATTAAACAGCTAGTGGTAGCTGGTCACATTCAGCTGAACTTGTTCTGTGATGTTAAAGTTTTTGTTTTGTTTTTTGTAGCTTTTCCAAGCCACTTATTCAATTCTTATAAGTCACAGAAAGATATCCCAGCATTCAATTTAATCACCATGTGTAGATGTTGTTTGTCCAAAAACAAGATGGGAGATGTGAAAGGTGACAAAGCCAGTTCAGTCCCATGACATATGCTGGTCATAGACTAGATGAAAAATTGTCTGAAAATCGCCCATTTGGTCAGTTTGTTTATCCTGCAGTTAATGGTAGAGAGTTTTTAGGCAAAAAAAAAAAAAAAGACCTGTTTGGAAATTTTTTACTGTATGAACGTCAAATTGCCAAATTAATGTGTTTCTTAAGACTTCCTTCTCTAGCTGAGTAAACTCCCATCTGAAAGGTTCTTAACCAGTTGTGCCTTTGTGGTGTTTATCATCCTTTCTCTTCCAGATGAAAGTGTTTGCAAGCCCAGATAACAAAAATGAAATAGAACATTTTACCTAATTCGGCAATGCAGTACAACTCATTTTGTGCACTCTGACAGGGATCCGAGCAGTGCGCCTGCTGTAATCCTCCCTGATTTGCAGCTGGAAAAAAATGGACACATGCACTCCTCTCCTTTAAATGACTGGCATGCAGAGGAGTCTTGTGCACAAGCATAAGTGAATGGTGTGTGTTCCCTGCTGCCCCAGCCTGAGTAACAGACCGTTTTGTTTTAAGTGGTAAACCTCTTATGTAGTCGTTCCCCAGTTCATGCACCACTGTATAGTTACGTAAAAATCCAAACCGCTGTAGTCTCACCTCTAAGCCTGTCACAGCTCTCTGGAAATCTCCGACCCGTGGGCAGTGCAGTGGTGACATCACTGGCCCCACCTCCCAGCAGGGTGTCACGTGTGTGCACACTTCTAGCATTGTGCTCGCTGCCAAGCTGGTGCTTTTGTGTGAGTATACAGCAGTGATGTGGGGCCAGTGATGTCATTACTCTGCCTTCCAAGTTCCAGTCCATGGGCATGTCCATGGACCGGAGATTTTCAGAGAGCTGTGACCAGGCTTACAGATGAGAACACAAAGGTAATATACAGTGGTTTGAATTTTTAGTTAAACAATCAAATGGTGCTGATGTATTAGAGAAATTATGTACATGAGGTTTACAACCACTGTTCTGTTGATCCCTAGTAGCAAGTTGGTGAAATTATTGATCTGTCCTTTCCTTGCCATTAGTATGTTGGACTAGCTGAGTTTGTTCTGTAAATTCAGCCACTCTTTCTAGGATCTCCAGCGGGTAGTTTTTATGCCAAACTGTTTAATTTCATCCACTTTCTCAAAGCATCAATGCTGTCTTTGAGCCCTTTGTAAAAACAAAACTTTGTCATATGACCTTTACTGTGTAACCTAAGCACAGACTGCTATGGATAAGTTCATGATGTCCACATCTGAATTTGAAGCATAAGTGGTTCAATTAATGGAAAAATGGCACTGGCATTAAAGTGATACTAAAGTCTCTTGTTTTGTTTTTTTATGAAAAAAAACAAAAAATAAACTGTTCTACTTACCTGCTCTGTGCAGTGGTTTTGCACAGATCAGCCCGGTTCTTCCTCTTCTCGGGTCCCTTTTCAGTGCTCCTGGCCCCTCCCTCCTGTTGAGTGCCCCCACAGCAAATGGCTTGCTATTGGGGCACTGGAGTCGAGCCGCAGCTCCCTGTGCCCATTCAAAGAGCCGCAGCCTGGTTCCTGCTCCTTCTCTCCTCATTGGCTCACTGACTTGACAGCAGCTGGAGCCAATGGCACTGTGCTGCTGTCGTAGCCCAATGAGGAGGAGAGTCCTGGACAGCCGAGTCTCTCGTTCAACCTTGCTGGATTTAGATAAGTATTAGGGGGTCTGCTGCACACAGAAGGCTTTTTATTTTAATGCATAGAATGCATAAATTTTAAAAACCTTCTGCCTTTACAACCACTTTAAGTGACTTGTTGGCAAAGTGGAAATGCTACTGATGTATGAGTTGGCAGGAGGATCCACTGAGTGCAGCAGGGGTACCAGGAGATTGGAACCTGAAACTTTTTATTTCTGCAAAAACTTCAGACAGCCATTTTGTCTTCAATGAAGTGTAGTGTAGGTGGCAGAAGCGGCAAGGATCGATTTTTCTTCATCCTCACAGCATTTATTGGGACATCATTTGGTTACAGGATCACTTGAAACTGATGCTTGCCAAGCCAAACTTTTTAATGTTACTCAAGGCAACATGTGTCCAAACAAATGAGTAATATTTTTTGGTATGGCTTGCAGGCAAATAACTTTATCCATCTGTTAATTATTTTATTTTATTTTTTTTCCAAGTTGCAAAGTTTGCCATTTGATTTCTTAAGTATTTTGGAGGTACTATGTACCACCAATTGGTTGGAGAACACTCGTATGACCATCTTGGACATGCCTTGTCAGCTTTCCCATCCCATTCCAGCATATAGAGGTTGGAGCCTTGGTCGGGCTTTTATTGTGGTCTTGGTTTCTATTGAGGAGACGGGAAAAGGAAATAATGGGAAAATGTCCACAATGCAGGAATAAGTCTGACTAATGTTATCTCTTTCTCACTCTTATCTAACACTAAAAAAAGTAATACATTTTTGTTTAGAGGGTGTAGGGTTTGTACTTATGAAAGCTTTGCTTTAATATTTCACTTCTTCAATCCTAGGCTGAGGAGCAATTGAAAATTGTTGAACAACAAAGAAAAATACATGAGGAGAGAATGAAATTAGAACAAGAGAGACAAAGACAACAAAAAGAAGAGCAAAAAATTATTTTGGGCAAGGGAAAGTCCAGGCCGAAATTATCTTTCTCGTTAAAAAGCCCGGATTAAAAGGCATGAACTATTTCCACACCAAAACAAGACTGTATGGTAGCTTCATGTTGAAGTGTTTTTTTTTTTTGTTTTGTTTTTTTTATGTCTGGAATATCAAATATCATTTCTCAAAGGGGCTGTGCTCTAAACTCCGTAACATTATATTTTTTATGTATCATTGTTTTTTTTTTTGTTTTTTGTTTTTTTTCAATTAAATTGAAGTTAAATCCTTATCAGATCATTAGACAGAGTTTATACTGTTATTTCTGTACTAAAGTGGACTTAAGACCCCATACACACTATTAGATTGTTTGCAGATTTTTGTCTTCAGATTTACCAAAACCATTTAGTGCAATGGCCTGCCCGATTGCATACAAATTAAAACTCTTTAAGTCTGACCTCATATTATATGGTTTTGGTAAATCTGAAGACAAAAATCTGCAGAAAATCTAATGGTGTGTATGGGGTCTTAGTATTAGTTGCCAGATACTCTGGGATTTTGAAAGTCTCTACATCTTATATATATATATATATATATATATATATATATATATATATATATATATATATATATATATATATATATATATATATATATATATACATACATACACACCACCTTCTGTGGAGGTCTTTTGGGTGGGATAGAAAATGGTTCACTGTAAGTGCAGTGGTAATCTCTTCAGCATTGTTTATACATGTTCATAGAAAATGAGCTTGCATGTTTACCAACACAGGAGAGAAAAACAAAATTGGGTGGCTGCTGACCACAGTTTAATGCCTGTGGTCAGATTCAGGGCTTGTGTTAGGAGCATTTTGTCGCTGAACCTTGGGATCATCTTGACAACTTCTGCATTTATTTTGGTGGTGCTGTGGACACAGCTGAATTTCAGTATTCATTGTCTGACCACCAAAGAGAACAGTTTTTCAAGGTGCTTGCTGCTCATGTACTGCTTCAAGGATCACTAAATACAGTAGTCTCAAATGAGCCCTAGTACAGCGACAAGAAGCTTGGGAGCATTATGCTTCTTTGCTCTTCATGATCTGGTAAGCTTTTAACTAACCCCAGTGGCATCTTTTTTTTTTTTTCACTGATAGAATAATATTTGTGATAATTTTTTTTTTTTATATATAACTAAAGTTTGCACCCATACAACTCCTCAGTATTGTTGGAACATTGTAGTATATTGTAACATCAGTGTCCCCATGATGCTATTCCACTTGCACTTGAAGTCCTGGTACAGGTAAGGATACAAATAGTCAAAATCACCTCAGAGTCTCTCTAGTTCAGTATTGTCCATGCAGAATTGTTTTTAACCTCTTTGATGCAATCTGATCCAATTTTCCACAGTGTAAATACATAAATTTGCTGAATAAAGTCTTAAATGCGTCATGTATGTTGTGAATATTTGCTTTGCATTTTTATTTATGGTGTTTCAATACAATATGGTTTTGATGTGATAACGTTGAGTGTCAGCAAAGGTTGGCATCAGAGTGAGAACTTTAGGTTTATGCAGCTGGCCCCTGATGACGTAGGCATGCTGTGCCCATGGCTGCTGTGTGTTCCTAATCCAGCCACCTTTGGTAGAAGGGGAAAAGTCATTCTCACCTAGGTGAGAATGGTAGGGGAGGTTGTGGTGAGCTATTATATGGATTGGGTTATGGTGAACTGTTCCGTTCCATTGGTATCTGTATGTAATTTAAAAGCTAAGTTCACCTTTCAAGAAAAACATATAAATAAACGCACATTATTTTACAGGCTAAAACACATTTAACTGTAGCCTGAAGAGCATTGTACATGTGATTAGCAGATCACATGTGCAGTGTCAGGCCCCTGCACAATCTTTCTTTAGCTTTGTGCCCCTATCCCAGTTAGGGCTTTGTTACAAAGCTAGAGGAAGAATGACCAAACTACTAGTATTCTCACAGCCCATTCAGTATTCACTAGAAGTATGTCTGCACAGTGACACTGCTTGTAGATTTTTCATTCACAGATCTCTGTGAATGATTGACATGGCTCTATGGGCAGAGCTGCACTTTTTCAAAAAGTGACAACGGGTGTGGGGAGACGATCCTCTGCTTGCTGTCACAGGGAGGGGAATCTCTAGCGGCAGGAGGTGGGTATTTAGGAGCATGCTATATGTTACACCCTAAAGATGGGTTTAATATACTCCTAAAGGTTAACTTATCCTTTAACTGGGAAGGAAGCATAACTAGGAGATGGTGGAGGAAAAGGATTGGGAGGCAGGGAGTTTACTCTATGGGGGGTGGGTTACTGAGTATTGAAAGAAAAAAGTGATGTTAATGTGTGTGGGGGGTTGGCATGAGCACGGAGCTAAAATACTGGAGTACTGGGGGAGGTAGGGTGGCATGATGAAAGATGCTAATGGGGGGAATATTAGGGTGAAGGGGAGGTGTCAAGGAACTCCAATGAAAGTTTAGAGGTTCTGCACACAAGTTATTCAGACTCTTCACATGCTCAAACGTAATCTGTATTCCTCTATTGGTCTGCCAAGAAAAATCAAGTGGTGCGGAACCTTTCATTCCTTTAATAGAATTGATGAGATCTTCCATTTGTTCAATCTCATTTATTCTATTAAGCCATGTTATATGGTCAGTGGTGTAGGTTGTTTCCATAATGCAGGAATACACTTGAGCCTCATTTACCAGACATATTATTATGACTCTCTCACTTGTATGTTTTGATGGGGAAAGAGCTGTGATGTAGCAAGAAAATGGCATGATTTTCAGGAATGGTGAAGACAGTAAATTTTGTCATGGTGTGTACCCGGTCCCAGAAATGTCAGCTTAGGGCACAACCAGAATGTGTAGCATTGATGGGAAATGTAGAGGCACTGCCAATAATGGTTTAGATAGTTTGGAAAGATTGTACTCTGGGCAAGGAGCCCTGTTCTATCTTGTAACTCAATTCCTGGTATTTGATGTTTTATATAAAGAAATTGTAAATGGATTAGGCCTCTCTTTTTGCAAGAAAGGTTTAGTACCCCTTTCCCTAGGGAAGAGAGTTGAAGCAGTTGCATATTGCTGACAAATACTGGTTCAATACACGTGTTGAAAAGGAGGTATGGGTTGGTCAGAAGCTCTAGCAACAGGTAGATGAAAGAATCCATTGAAGTGTGTAAGGAATGGCAATGAAGACCATGTTGTAAAGTGTTTCTCTGTTTTTGCCCATGTCTCTTAGGTTGTTGAAGGGCATGGTTGGGAATACAGTATTCCCAATTGTTGGGAGCAGTGGAGGGTTATGCGGAGAGGCCTTTTGAAGTGAAAACTCACTGGGCCCATCGATGGGTGGAGTGTTTAAAATTGAAAGGATAGGATTATGACACTCGGGAAGTATGAAAGGGGGCGATCATGTGCTCCATAGGTACCCATAGTTTAGGAAATACCATGTGTACACCAATTGATGTGAATAAGGTATACTGCAGAAACTTGTTACAACAGGATTGTATAGATCTAAAATGAGGACTATGGAAAATTGTGTGTGTGTGTATATGTATATGTGTAATATATATATATATATATATATATATATATATATATATATATATATATATATATATATATATATATATATATATATATATATTTAATTTTGTAAAGGAGTTTTGGTGGAATATCTTGTTTTAGTATATTGCATCTACTTGCCTGCTAGAAGGTACTTTTGTTGGTGTTTGTAGATTTTGTATGTTTTTTTTGTTTTTTTTTTTGGGAGAGGGGGATGATTACACAATAACACTAAACTCTTTAGAAAAAAAAAAAAAACTGCTCTGCTAACTCAGTCATCCATCCCACATAAGTTCCCATCCATGCTACTACAGTCTCTCAAAGTGTAATTACACTTGAAATTTATGCCCCTAGAACACCTGCTGGTGCTCCCTGCATGTTGAGCCTCTGTGGCCACGCTGTGTAAGTGTCTCACACATGTGGTGTCACCATACTCAGGAGGAGTAGCAGAATGTATTTTGGGGTGTAATTTGTGCTATGTATATGCTGTGTGAGAAATAACCTGATAATATGACAATTTTGTGCAGAAAAAAAAAGAATTAGATTTTTCAAAGAATTGTGGGAAAAAAATACAACTTCAAAAATCTCACCGTGCCGCTTTCTAAATACCTTAAAATGTCTACTTTCCAAAAAGGGGTCATTTGAGGTTTATTTGTACTTTTCTGGCATGTTAGGGTCTCAAGAAATGAGATAGGCCATCAGTCCTTCGGGTGTGATCAATTTTTAAAGATTGGCACCATAGCTTGTGGACTCTAACTTTTTCACTGACCAAATAATATACACTAATTTTTACCAAAGATATGTAGCAGTATAAATTTTGGCCAAAATTTATGATGAAAAATTACAAATTTGCTAAATTTTAACACTTTTATTTATTTTTTTACATAATTTTCAGTATTTTTTGATAGCGTAAAAAGTAGAAAATCCAGCGGTGATTAAATACCACCAAAAGAAAGTTCTATTTGTGTGAAAAAAAGACAAATTTCATATGGGTACAGTGTTGCATGACTGAGTAATTGTCACTCAAAGTGGGAGAGCACTGAAAGCTGAAAATTGGTCTGGTTAGGAAGGGGGTTTAAGTGCCCAGTGGTTAAATGAGGCACCAGGGTCCAGGTTCAGGGTTACCCAAGCTAATGAGTGTTATGGGAGCATGGTCAGAAAGGAAGATGTTGACCGTCTGTGTGGGTGACTGTGACTGTGTGAGCGGCACAGTGGTGTAGTGGTTAGCACTCTCACCTAGCAGTAAGAAGGGTCGCTGCTTCAAATCCCCACCATGACACTACCTGCCTGGAGTTTGCATGTTCTCCCTGTGCCTGCATGGGTTTCCTCCGAGTACTCCGATTTCCTTCCACACTCCAAAGACATGCAGGTAGGTTAATTGGCTTCTGTCCAAAATTGGCCCTTGTATATAAATGGGGACCTTGGATTGTGGGCTCCTTGAGGGCAGGGACCAATGTGAGTATAATACTGTAGTTACTCAGCGGGTCCTCGGTGGATGGTGGTGAGTAGATGTTAAAGGGGTTGTAAAGGTTCGTCTTTTATTTTCTAAATACGTTCCTTTAAGTTAGTGCATTGTTGGTTCACTTACCGTTTCCTTCGATTTCCCTTCTAAATGTTTTTTTTTCTTTGAATTTCTCACTTCCTGTTCCTCCTCAGTAAACTGTTCAGTAAGCTGTTCTGGCTGACTAAACACCGCTCGGATGATGGTGTGCAGTTTACTGAGGAGAAACAGGAAGTGAGACATTCAGACAAAGGAAAAAGAAACATTTAGAATGGAAATCGAAGGAAAAGGTAAGTGAACCAACAATGCACTAGCTTAAAGAGGAAGTAAACCCTGATGGGTTTACTTTCTCTTTTTTTCCCTGCAAAGGTAAAGCATAATGGACTACTATGCATCGCATAGTAGCTCATTATGTGTCACTTACCTGACACAGGAGCCAGCGAAGTCGCCGCTGATCCCTGTAGTCCGCCGCATCCATGTTGCTGGTGGCGTCTCGCAGCTCCGACGAATCAGAGCGGCGAAGCCGCGATGACGTCACTCCCGCGCATGCGCACGGGAGTCGCGTCTCGCAGCTCCGCCGCTGCCACTCGGCGAAGCCGCGATGACGTCACTCCCGCGCATGCGCACGGGAGTCGACAAATTTGGCAAATCCATTCATGGATTTGCCGCATTTTGTGCGCCTGCGCGCCGCTATCTACGGCGCATGCGCCGTAGACAGCGGTGCCCATTTTCGGGCAAATATCTCCTAAACCATATAGGTTTAGGAGATATTGCTTGGACCTACAGGTAAGCCTTAATCTAGGCTTACCTGTAGGTCCAAGTTGTTTGGAAGGGTTTACTTCCTCTTTAAAGGAACCTATTTAGAAAATAAAAAACACAGCTTTACAACCCCTTTTAACACGAGAGTAGAGGAACAACCGACCGGATATCTGTCTTGTCTCGGAACTAGCATGGAACACACTCTGAGACGCATCGCAAGTCTTCCCCCATCTCCTGCTGCACTTAGTTTTTGGCGCACCTTGTTTTTTTTCCCCACCTTTATAGGTGCTGAATGTCTCTTTAACAAATAGGACTGTTGTGAATATATTAAGGTATTTTATATTGGTATGAGCAAACCTGTTCCCTTCATCCAGCATTTTGCAAAGCACAAACTGAGTGCAGTTTTTATACCGAGCTTGCTATTTTGTGAATGTTCGTTTATGCTGACTGAGTACCATGCTACAGCTGCAGTATCATGTTTAAACAGCTGGTTGGCTTAACTGCCGTAGACAAATGCCTGAATACCTAACGCCTTCTAATTATAACATAAAACTACATGCAGTAGCAATCAAGTAAATTCATCATCTTCAATAGAAATTGCGATTTTTGAGCCTAACAAATGTTCTGGAAATGGAGCACAGACTTTGCAGCAGCTATAAAATGCAGATCCCATCAATGCAAATGTCCACCAATTATATTTTCTTTATAATACAGAAGTACATGTGTTTTTGTTCATGTAGAAACCTTTAGATTGTGTTCTTGTTTTCATTTCTGCAGAAGAGATTTATTTTAAGTGTTCTTGCTCTGAAAGCTTGTAAAATAAACGTACATTTTGGAGGGGGGTGGGGGTGCTTGGAAGGTGTACAGTTTTTGGTTATAGTAATCTGTAAGCTTACACCACTTCATTTGGTAAGGAAAGCATGGTTTATTTTAAAAAGGTGTGGGCCTGTGAATGAAATGAAAACCTAGATGAAATGTGCAGCAAAGGTGCATTGCAGCATTCTTGGCTTTGTAATAAGTGACTCTGCAGACGTTTGGATCCATTACTAAAAGCAGTTCTGCTGCCCTGACTGGATTATTTCTCCCTAAAATTCTCAAAGTACATAAGGGCATATTCAGTAAGGCAATGCAAAGTTCAGTAACCCATAGCAAGAAATCAGGTTTAGTACTGCTGTGATCCAAGCCATGGAAGCTGAATTTGGAATGCTGTGGCTGATTGAACCTTGGGCTTTGCCCTTTGCCTAGACCTACATTCATACACATTAATTTGTATTTTTTATTTGTTTTGGATTATAAAATGCAGTCCAGTGCAACTTTTTTCTTTTAAAGTTTCAGAGAATTCATCAGGTGCAACCAAACCTTTACTGGATAATGTTGGTAATGGGAATGGTAATACTATTCTCTAGCACATTTAGAGAAAACGCAAGTTATTCCATGTTTTGTTCAGTTTTTAACACCATGGGTATTGGGTGAACAGTGAAATAGTTTTACATCAAAATATAGTGAATCTAGGAAAGAGTTAGCAACACATTGCTTTTTCAGCCTTGCAATTTCCCTTCCAGTTATGATCAGCCAGCTATTTAATGGACAGCTTGGCTCATAGTGTAATGGCTGCAATAGGAAAATTATACATTTTACATGTGTACTGCTTAGTTCAGTATTGAATACTGTACATGCTCGGCTTTTTAATTGCATATTAGAAAATGGTTACCATGCTGCTTCGTAACTTATTTCACACAAAGACTTAAAGGGGTTGTAAACCCTTGTGGTGTTTATTTTTTTTAACCACTTCAGACCCAGGCCAATTCTGACATTTCTCTCCTACATGTGAAATTCCTAATTTTTTTGCTAGAAAATTACATAGAACCCCCAAACATTATATATGTTTTTTTTAGCAAAGACCCTAGAGAATACAATGGCGGTCATTGCAACTTTTTATCTCGCACGGTATTTGCGCAGCAATTTTTCGAACGCATTTTTTTCAGAAAAAAAACAGTTTCATGCTTAAAAAAAACAGTAAAGTTAGCCCAATTTTTTTGCATAATGTGAAAGAGGAGGATACGCTGAGTAAATAGATACCCAACATGTCACGCTTCAAAATTGCACACGCTCGTGGAATGGCGCCAAACTTTGGTATTTAAAAATCCCCATAGGCGACGCTTTAAAATTTTTTACTGGTTACATGTTTTGGGTTACGGAGGTGGTCTAGGGCTAGAATTATTGCTCTCGCCCTAACGTTTGCGGCGATACCTCACATATGTGGTTTGAACACCGTTTTCATATGTGGGCGGGACTTGCGTATGCGTTCGCTTCTGTGTGCGAGCTCACGGGGACAGGGGCGCTTAAAATTTTTTTTTTTTTTTAATTGTTAAATTTATTTTTTATTTTTTTAGTTTTACACTTAAAAAAATAAATTGACTTTTATTCCTATTACAAGGAATGTAAACATCCCTTGTAATAGGAATATGGCACAATCGGACCTATTTACAGTGAAATATGGGGTCAATAAGACCCCATATCTCACCTCTAGGCTGGGAAGAATAATAAAAAAAAAAAACGATCATGGCTTCCTAGCCAGATCGGCGCTGTTAATTTGAATACCGAGGCTGGGCGTGACGTCATAACATAGCGCCCGGCCTCCGAACGATCATAGAGACTCCGGGGACAATCTAGTCCGCCGGAAATCTCTATGATCACATGCTGGGGCCGGCGGATCCTGTGACCGACTCACCGATAGAAACGGTGAGTCGGTAGAAGCACGTGAGGGCGGCGGGAGGGGGGGCGTCCCCTCCCGCCGCCCGTAAGAACGATCAAGCGGCGGAACAGCCGCTATGATCGTTCTTATGGTGTAGGGAATCGCCGGCTGAAAACTGTAAATAACTGTATATATGTCTGTGGACTCGGGCATCATTTAGATATAACCAGCGAAACCCCATGACGTCAATAGACTTAGTGCGGGTCTCAAGTGGTTAAACAAACATGTCATACTTACCTCCACTGTGCTGTTTATTTTGCACACAGTGGCCCTGGTTCTCCTTTTCTGGGGTCCCTCAATGGTACTGGTGGCTCTTCCCTGCATCGAGTGTCCATGTTGAATTGTTTTCCTTGGTGGACACCCGTGTGGGCGCGCTCCCAAGTCCCACATCTGTGTCTATTTAATTGACAGAGCGGGAGCCAATGGCTGCACTGCTATCAATCTATCCAATCGGGACACAAGACACCAGGTAGAGCTGTTGTGGTCGTTCCTGGCTGGAGAAAGATCAAGGTCAGGTAAGTAAAAGGGGGGCTGCAGCCCCACAGAAGGGTTTTCACCTTAATGCATAGAAGGCATTGAGGATTTACAACCCCTTTAAAGTGTAACTAAAGCCAAACCTTTTTTAGTTTTTGGGTAGAGTGGTGAAGGATTAGAACACCTGTCAGTTGTTTTTTTTTTGCTGTCCCCTGCTGCGGAAATCCACCCTATTTGTCCAGTTTACTGTTTTCATTGAAAATAAAAGAAAATTCCAAATTTTGGTTTTATACCAGTATAACCGTAATAGAGGGTAAATCTTCCCATGAAGGACACTAGTTGTGGTGACCCTGGGATTTCCTCTCACTTTCTCTTTCAGCTATGGGACAAGAAGGTAAAAGATATCTCCCCTATGGGACATGGCATAAATAAAACTTGACCTCTTACTCTATCAAAAATTAATACAGTTTTGCCTTGTGTTCTTCAATCACCTCAATGAGCATAATTAGCTATCCATGCATTATACAATTCTCTAATTCAACTTCCTTTGCATACAAATTGAAGGTATATTTAATCAGTCATTGCATTCATGCATTCACACAATGTCACAAGTAACCATGAGATAAACCAAAGTTCAGGAATATTCCTTTATCCCATTGTTTTGCCAATCTATGTACACTACAAACTGTATGATTGAGTCAGTTCTGCTGTCGCTGTATTAACCTGACAGCTTAATAATTCTGTTTGCAGATATTAAAGATTCTAACTACCAGCAAGAATAAGTCCTTACATTTAAAGAGCGCCTGTCATTTCAGATCCATTATGGTAGCGGCTGTTACTGGGCATCCACTCACCTGCTGCTGCCGCCACGTCCCTCACCTTGTTTTGTCACTGCCGCCTCACCAGCCATCCCATTAAAGTGAATGGGATTGTCGGGATGTCAACAGCGGGTCAAAGGAGGAGCCACAGCAGGACAGAGATGACAGTTGCTCTTTAAAAATTATGATTTAAATTGAGCTTTTTTACTAGTGGTTTAAATCCATTATTTAAATCAAATCCACTCCGGTAACCCGTAAAAAAACAACTTTTAAGCGTAGCCTATGGAGATTTGAGTACCA
Source organism: Lithobates pipiens (assembly GCF_037356315.1). NCBI lineage: Eukaryota > Metazoa > Chordata > Amphibia > Anura > Ranidae > Lithobates > Lithobates pipiens. The sequence goes on from NW_027507748.1 coordinate 465,293,014, forward strand.
AAGTTTGGCACCATTTCACGAGTGTGTACAATTTTAATGTGTGACATGTCAGATATCTATTTACTTAGCATAACATCTTTTACATTATACAATAAAATTGGGCAATCTTTTTTTTTTTTTTTATTCATGAAATTGTTTTTTATCCCAAAAAATCACATTTAAAAAATTGCTGCACAAATACCGTGTGACACAAAATTGCAACGGCCGCCATTTTATTCCCTAGGGTCTCTGCTAAACAATATATATAATTTTTGGGGGTTCTGAGTAATTTTCCAGCAAAAAAAAAAAAGATATTTACATGTAGGAGAGGAGTGCCAGAATATGCTTGGGCTGGAAATGGTTAAAGTGAAAGGTTTATGCATGCCTCACTTCCATCACAAACCTCTCAAAGGGATTTATTCACTTTTTAGGATAGTGAGAGGAGTCATGCAAATCATTCTTTGTATGCACTGTGGCAAATTATATACATTCAAAACTTCTGGTTTATACAGTTGCATTTTAATAGATAAGATTATTCTAAACTGCATACAGGTGTTTTGAGGCTTATTGGCCACCATCAATGCATTACATAGAAACAATGTTTTCTATGGAGTAGAACTTGGGAAGGCAACTGAACCAATGCAAGGTTTTGCTTCATTAAAGAAAAAAAAAAAAAAATTTTTCATACTGGTTCAGTCTAGGGATTGTTGATTCCTTTTGGCCTACCTCATCATAAGCTTGTCTGGATATGTTTTACCTATTAGCCAAAGAAAAAGAACCCTAATAAGGATTTTTTTTATTGGACAGTCCAAAACAGATGGATACAATTTTAGTCCCAAAATTTTGTAAAGTTAAAGTGGCTTCAGAAAAGAGTTCTCTGGCTAATAGGAAATAGTGGCAACGTTGTGGTGCTTCATGTTGGACAACATTTAAAATGACCAACTTAAGTGGAGCTAGACTGCATCTGAGCACCACAAACTGAAAACGCTACCTAATTAATTTGTAGCATCCAACGCAAACTCACCCATCCATCTATGTCTCTATAATTTATTTTGCTGCAATATCACTTTGGTAAACATCCATCCTAGCATTTCTGGCAATGGCCATCTTTAATAAGGGCGGATGATTCATGTGGCGTTTATTTCCTGGAATCCATTTGCCCTTAGCTCAGGCATGCAGATGGGAGGGTGTGCTTGGATGACAAAACTCCTCTTCACCTTCTGAAGACTTCTGGAGTGTATGACATAATTTGCCTAGGCCTGGAAACCAGAAAATAACTAAAGAAATGTAAAAAAAGAAAGATTTAATATGATATACTTACTTGCCTATCTATTTACTAATGAGGATTAAAATTTGAAAACTAGTCAATGCTGATTGAAAAAGTGAAGTTCCACTTTAAATGCACCTTTCAACTTTAGTTTGGGACTGCTAAATAATGTCTGTGGGTGTGCTGGCTTTAGCTTTAAACAAAGATTATCTCCATTAAATGGTACAAGACACTGGCTGTATATTTATAGACCCTGGGTTATAGGCTGCTATAATCATACCCCTATAATATTACCCCACTTCAATGTCCTGTATGCTGTGGACCTCTTCTCTTATGAAGAAGTTCCTATGCTTAACTAGTTCCTGATTACTTGGACTTCATCCAGCCTCATAATCACCCTCCACTTCAAAAGAAGTACTGCATTTGGCTTTGTGCAACTTTCGTAAAAACGTAGGGACTGTACCCAGACTTCATGCTGTGGTGATGGCTTTTAATGTAGTTTGGACACATGATGAAGTGAGAGCACCCTAGCAGGATCAATTAGTGTAATACCCACCATGATGAGCAAACCTGGACTTGTACAGGGACTAGTGAAGTGTAAAGGTAAGACAGGTTTGTCGTGTTATTGGGCTGTGCCTGTAGCCCTATTATAGGGCACCTAATATTTGCACTGCTTGTAGTACACTTCTTAGTGTCACTTGAATAGTATTTGCTTTTAAAAACTATCCAGAGATGGGGAATTCTGTTTGCCCTCACTTATTAAATGTTTAAACTTCCACCACTCAGCTTAGTCTCAGGTGTTACTTCACACCACAGGTTGCACTGTTACCACCAGCTTTTACCCAGGCCTTCGCTACAAGACGATGGAAAATTTGGTTGCCTTGTATCCTCCTCCGAACATCCTTAGCTCATTTCTGCAGCCTACTTCATGAGTAACCTACAGGGGAATACCTCACTTGTAGCATTGATGGAAACTAGGTGCATGGAAATTGTGGAAAAAGGTCAGGCAAGTATTTGCTCTCCTGATGGGCTAGAAAAAAAAAAACATGCAACAAGCATGCTATGACCTATCTGACCAAGGTGCGTTTCTCTGCAACCATGTCAGAATTTCTCAGACAACCAACAGCCTTAATTCAGCCATCAATCAAGGCCCACAAGTACCAGGCTTCTCCACCTTCACTATCTGAATCAGAAATGGAACTATCTCCCTTAAGCCCCATATACACTATCAGCTTTTCTGCTGATTTTTTCCTTTAGATTTACCAAAACCATATAATATGATTGATACTCCTCAGTTCTACTAGGCCCCTCTGGCTACTAAGAGACGGGCAAAGTCTAAAAAGACATTCACCATAAAATAAAGAGAATGGGTAATTTATAACGATTGGGTTTCTCCTCAACAAGTTTTCAATCCTCAGAATCATAGCGCAACTATTTGTATTGGAAAATAATTTACTAGAAAGTGGACTGTTCCAGTAACAGACCCTGCTTTATCAGTCCTAAACATCTTACTGTGCCTTAAGCCTCATATACGCAATTAGATTTCTCTTATATTCACTGACCGACACAGCTCCTCTCTTAGCCATTGGGTTGTTATGCCACCTTCAGGAGAATACTAGGCTTTGCATGTTATGTAAAACACAGAACTTTCCAGTTCCGCCCAAGGGGTGGTTCCTTAGGTAACAACCCTCCGGCCTGCCATGCAGTCATCGGTTTTATTTTGCCTAGTGAAGGAGAAGGACCTAGGAACCCTGACAGGCCCATCGGTCCGTCTTTTTTTCTGCAGAAGCTTGACTTTCTGCGCAAGATGATAGATCCTGTGATCTGCTATCAACAGCCGGCTGGGTGACAAACTGGATACCCTTATCCTTGTAGTTTCCCCAGCCTGGCCATCGAGCGCTAGGCCGGCCACAAGAAAACCTCAGCTCCAGAGTTGGTCGGTGAGCTTTTATGCTCCGGGGCACACATATGTTCGGGCTACTGATGTCTGCGTCAGTGTGCCGGGCCAGCAGCCACCCTGTACTGATCAGAGAGTGGGTCTGTAATGGAATGTCTCCCAGCTATTCAAGACTGATAAGTACAGCTCTCCCTGCCTCGGTGGGGCTGAGCAGCTGGGCATTCCCTGGGAGGTCGATTCGGGGGTCCCTCACCTCCCTCTCTTCTCTCCCTGTCCCTATCTTTCCTCTCCCTCCCTGTGGGGGATGCTGCAGAGCGGTGTGTGTGTGTCTGTGCAGGGGCTCTCACGGGGGAGGGGGCTGCACTGGCTGGCTGTGTCCTAAATCCTGTTTTCATGTCCCTGGAAGGTGCCTGTGAGGCTGTACCTGTGTCCTTTGCAGCACTGTTTCACCGCCATTGTTTCTCTCTGTCCCTCATGGTTTTTGCATTAGCGGTCATCTTAGGTGTGGGCAAGGGAAAGCATGCTCTCCTTGGCTTCGGCGGCCATTTTCCCTATGATTTGTCCGTATACTGGATGCCGGCAGCCATTTTCTGGAAGCCCGAACACGTTTTTTCAGAGTTCTCTAGCGGCAGCATGTGCCCCTGTGCCCTGGCGGTCATTTTCCCTGTGTTTTATGTCCTTATACTGGACGCTGGGCGGCCATTTTCTTTGAGCCTGAGCACACTGCAGAATGGTTTCAGCGCCATTAGCAGCAGCTTCCACTGACACAGAGCTGATTCCTCGGCACCTGGGAGCCAACAGAGACCACAGGCACTACCTGCTGGATAGCGCAGAACCTTTCAGGGTGGTGAGTCCTGCGGGAAAGAGCCCCTCAGCCAGCAGCAGTAAGGAGGGTGGGACTGTCACTGTCCTAAGTCCCTTCGGGTGGCAGACAGGGTAGGGTCAGCATGGCTTCAGAAACTGGTGTTTCTTCCCCCGAAATCAAGGAAATTGCAACCGGTTCGCCTGCAGAATGCACAGTGCCTTTGGACACCTTGTCAGTGGTCCTCGATTAGTTTGTTGCCAAGATGGTGGCAGTGCATGGGAACAAAGGTACTACAAAGCGGTCCCTGCCCCCCCCACCGTCTGGGGAGAGCTCTGACGCAGACTCGGGCCCTGATGAGGCTGGTGACCCCTGCTCTGTCGTTTCAGATGATGCTGACCAGGACCGTTCGGACAGTTAGGATGAGTCCCCGTCTGGGTCCGTGCACAACAAAGCGCTTGTTGGAGCACTCATCACAGCTGTGTGTGATACCCTGAAGATTCAGGAGCCAGCAGATCCCTCTGCTGAGGTAGCAGTCCCTTATGGGTCCCGTAAGCCAGCTCATTCACCTAAGGTGTTCCTGTATCTGACTTATTTTGACAAGTTCATTTACAAGGAATGGGGTCGACCGCAACGGACCTTTTCGGTCCCCAAATACATGGCGGTGCGTTACCCCTTCGAGGAGAGCCTTCTCAAAAAGTGGTTGGCTCCTCTGGTCGTGGACCCCCCAGTTAAAACAGTTTAAACATAATAACCACGATCCCGGTAGAGGGGACTCCTGCATTTAAGGATCCCACAGACAGGAAGGCCAAGGCAGTGGCTCATTCCCTGTTTACGGTTGTGGGGTCAGCCGTGCCACCAGTACTGGCATCTGCACTTGTGTCGCAGACACTAACTGTGGGCAAAGTTGTTGCACTGCGAATTGGGAGAACAGGCTTCTCCTGTCTGAACTAGCAAACCAACTAGTGCAATGCCTTAAGTACGTTTGTGACACGGCCCTGGATACTCTCCCCCTGTTATCCAGGGCTTCAGTGTCGGCAGTGGTGCTGAGGCACCTGATTTAGTTGAAATGCTGGTCTGCTGACCAGGCATCCAAGAAAGCCCTGACGGATCTTGCCTTCCTTGGCGACCGGCTTTTTGGCTCCTCTTTGGATGACATTATTAAGAATGCCACTGGTGGTAAGAGTACACTACTCCCACAGGCCAGGAAGGCTAAGGAGCCACGCCGTAGGCAAGGGCCCTCCTTTTCCGCTCACAATCGGCTTTTCCGTCTGCCCGGAGCTTTGGCCAAACGTCCCCAGCCCGACAGGATGGCCACGGAAGAACAAAAACGTCCCAGGGAACGCAAGCCTAACGAGCCTTCAAACAAAGGTGCTACTGCATGAAGGTTTGCCCCCACCCATATCTCGGGTGGGGGGTTGCCTTCGGGAGTTTGCAGCCCCATGGTCTTCTCGACTGTCCGACCAATGGGTTTGCGATCTGATTTCCTCAGGCTACACGATAGTTTCTCTCTTGGCCACCAAACAGATTCTTCCCCTCTAGCATTCCCGTTCTCCCGACTTGCTGGGAGGCCCTCTTGGGGGCATTAAGGGACCTGCTGAATCGCGGGGTGATTGTACCTGTTCCGGAATAAGAACGTTTCCAGGGGTTCTAGTCAAACCTGTTTGTAGTTCCCAAGAAGGAAGGGGTATGTCCAATCTTGAATCTAAAAGCCCTCAATCACTTTTGTGAAAGTGCAGAGGTCAGAATGGAATTAGTTTGCTCAGTAGTCGCTGCACTCCATCAAGGGGACTCCCTGGCATCCTTAGACATCCAGGATGTGTACCTTCACATACCCATATGCCTCCGGCATCAAAAGTTTCTGCGGTTGGCAGTCGGGGAAGCCCACTATCAGTTTGTGGCTCTCCCTTTTGGTTGGCATCGCCCTCCCCGAGTCTTTACCAAGGTATTGGCTCCAATTTTGGTGTTGCTGCGGCAACACGGGATCGCGATCGTGGGATACCTAGACGATCTCCTCCTGAGAGCATCTTCCACCTCAGCGTTAGAAGAGGATGTGGAGATCACCATGCAGACCCTGCAAGAATTTGGGTGGCTGTTGAACCTAAAGAAGTCAGTGGTAGTACCGACCCAGCATTTTGGAGTACCTAGGCTTGCTGCTGGACTCCAGGGAAGCGAGAGTTTTTCTCCCTTCAGACAAGCTGCAGAAGGAGATTTTGACAAAGTGGGACAAATCTCCGTTGTTCCTGGATCGGCAGATCCAGGTGAGCCAGTTAGTCAGAGATTCACTGATCTGGTGGCTGAGGTCCCAGTGCTTCAGTCCGGGAAGTCGTTCCTACCTCTAAAATGGACAGTGATCACGACGGATGCCAGCCTATCCGGCTGGGGTGGAGTGTCGGGGGTTCAGTCGACTCAGGGCCTTTGGTCGACGGAGGAATCCAAATCAATCTGCTCGGGCTAAGAGCGATCAGGCTTTGCCTCTCCACATGGTCGATGAGACTGCGAGGGCGTCCGATCAGGATCCAGTCAGAAAACGCCACTGTGATGGCGTATGTCAATCAACAAGCAGGAACAGGAAGCTCAGCCGCCGCACGGGAGGTCACTCACATACTTCGGTGGGCAGAGTGACATGTTCCAGCCCTGTCGGCCATTTACATCCCAGAAGTGGAGAACTGGCAGGCGGACTGTCTGAGTCGCCAGATGCTGGACCCAGGAGAATGGGCGTTGCATCCGGAGGTATTCAGACTTCTGTGTCTGCGGTGGGGCACACCGGACGTGGATCTTCTGGCCTCCCGTCTCAATCGGAAAGGTTCCAAGATTCGTGTCCAGGACAAGAGATCCTTGGGCAGACACATCAGACGTGCTGGTGGCCCCGTGGGGTCAGTATCAGCTGATCTATGCCTTTCCTCCACTAAAGCTGCTACCACGTCTGCTCCGCAGAGTGGAAGTCGAGGGGATCCCAGTAAGTCGCCGCAGATTGGCCTCAGCGACCTTGGTACGCAGACCTAGTGCGGCTGGTGGCAGACGCCCCCTGGCGACTGCTGTTACGAGATGACTTTCTGTCTCAAGGTCCAATTCGTCATCCTGCTTTACCATCGCTGGCTTTAACGCCATGGCTATTGAGAGCCAGGTGTTGAGGAACCGGGGTCTGTCGGTGATCCCCACTATGTTGAGAGCATGGAAATCCTTTTCTAGGAAGATTTATAATCGTACCTGGAAGGCTTACATCTCCATGTGTGAGGAGAAAGCATGGCATCCACGCTCCTTTTCTATATCCAGGATCCTGCTGTTTCTTCAGCAAGGAGCAGACCAGAAGTTGGCGTTAAGCACCATTAAAGGACAAATATCAGCCATGGCTGTCTTTTTTTTTTTCAACAACCCCTGGCGTCTCACTCACTGGTGAGTACCTTTGTTCAAGGGGTGCGACATGTAGTCCCTCCGGTGCGTCCACCGTTAGCCCCGTGGGATTTGAACCTGGTGTTATTGGCGCTGCAAAAACCGCCATTTGAAAATATCAGCGAGATCCCTCTGTCGACTCTTTCCCAGAAAGTGGTCTTTCTAGTGACAGGAGGGTTTCGGAACTGACGGCCTTGTCCTGCAAGTCACCCTATCTGGTTATCCACAAGGATAAGGTGGGGTTACATTTGCAACCTTCTTTTCTGCCGAAGGTGGTCTCGGTGTTTCACATCAATGAGGACATTGTGTTACCATCTCTGTGTCCTAAGCCGACACATCCTAAGGAGGTGGCCCTTCATGCTCTGGACGTGGTTCGGGCTCTGAAGGTGTATTTGTCTGCCACGGCTCCCTTTTGGAAGTCGGATTTGCTGTTTGTTGGACAGATTGTAGTACAAGCCTATGCCTTGAAGGGGCAGGTGCCCCCCTTTCCTGTCACGGCCCACTCCACAAGGGCAATCGGAACGTCTTGGGCCTTCCGACACCAAGCGTCTGTTGCTCAAGTGTGTAAAGCGGCGACCTGGTCATCTGTCCACACATTTACCAAGTTCTACAAGGTAGATGTCAGTGTATCGGCTGATGCCTGTTTTGGCCGCAAAGTTTTGCAGATGGCCGTATAGTTGCAATTGAGTATGCAATATTTTATTTTTCCTGTTTTTTAAGTAAAAATGCAGTATCAAGTTAATGCACTGTTGCATTACATTCCGCAGTTTTTGGTGCGGTTGTGGGTAGTCACGACTGCATCGCACCCCCCGGGGAAAAAACTGCCCCATCACCCTCCTCTCTCTCTGAAAAGGGGGCACACTCAGGGCTAAAGGAAGTATACTATATTGTATCCTATACACTGTGCCTAATACCCCTATATTCCAGCAATAAAAGCCAGAGTGCATAACTATAGATATGTATATATGGCGATTTGAATTTTACAGACAGTTTGGCTCAATAAAGAAAGATGTATTAATGTGGATGAGTGATAAATTGTTTGATTATGGTGTGGCAGTTCATTTTCCTCTAAAACCAAGCAGAATCTGTCATACTTAGGAGCTATGTTTATGTCTCTTAAGCCAGGTACACACAATCGGATTATCTGGTGAATTTTCATCAGATTTTTGTTGCATGCTAGTCTCATATCGAAAGTGAAGAGGTTACTCAACATACAAAAATTCTCGTACATGATGTAATGTGTTGAATTGTTTTGTATTGTGTTCTTTTGTTTCTGAGCATGCGTAGTCTTGCTCTTATGGTTTTTTGTTTTGTATGAAAACTGTACTAATTAAATAAAAATCGGATGTTGTGTTCACGTACGACAAAAATGTTATAGCCTACACATCCAGTTTATGTCATCCAAAAATTCGGAATCAGATGTTGAAAGCAACATACTAATGATCAGAAAATTGGCAGATTGTTCGGATTAAATTTTACATTAGATTTTTGCATCATGTGTACGGGCCTTTTCAGTAGTGATTTTGGTATCTCTAGAGTTCAGGTTCCTCTTTTCAAGAGGGACTCTAGACATGGGCATTCTAGTCTCCAAGTTCAACAACTTTACCCCTGTTGTATCCAGGACCTCTAGTGCTGGCTTCAAATGCTCTGGTAATCTCACAGACTCAGTTAAGGTGAATATATGTCTTTCTTCCCAGTGCAGATTCTTCCTCAACTTCTCCACAAGATAGAGGAAAAAAAATCAGTAATTTTTATTGCCTTAAAGTGGAAATTTAGTCAGAAAATTAAGTCCTGCTACTTGAGGCTGGCCCCTTTTGCAGGTATAGCTATGTACAATATTAAACATAAGTGCCTATACTGTTTATAATCCACTAATACACTGAGATGATTTACTAAAGGAAAATAGACTACTTTGCAAAGTGCAGTTGCTCCAGGACTTAGTAAATGAGGTAAAGCTTCACTTTGCAAAGAAAACCCAATCTCATGCAAGGGAAAAACAAAAACAGTGTTTTTGCTTGCACGTGATTGGATGATGGAAGCCAGCAGAGCTTCTGCTCATTTGCTAAGCTCTGGAGCAATTGCCCTTGCAGAGTGCAACTGCGCTTTGCAACACGCACAGTCTATTTGCCCTTAGTAAATCAACCCCACTGTCTCATCCTGCTATGCACATGCTCAGTTACAGTAGTTGCTCTCTATTTTTAGGCACTGCCAAATTTGTAGAGGCCAGTCTGCTGACAGCCTCATGGTTTATGCTGCTCAGGGGCACTGGGCTTCAGCAAAATGGTAGCCTCCAGCAAGAAGAAAAAGGAGCAATGCTAGAGGCAATTTAAAGCACACACTCATTTTGGAAGCATCATTATTAATGTGGAATGTATAGTATCTCACAAAAGTGAGTACACCCCAAACATTTTTGTAAATATTTTATTATATCCAATCCCAGCCTCTTACCACATGATCAGCTGTCAGCCAATGACAGCTTATCACGTGATGTAAACAACAGATTTTTTTATTTTCCCCTCACGCTGACATTCGATCACCGGCACCTACAGGTACATATCAGTGCCTCATCATCAGTGCTGCCTATTAGTGTCACCTACCAGTGCCCACCTGTGCTGCCTCAGCATGTATCAATGAAGGAGAAAAAATACCTGTTTTTACATTTTATAACAAACTATGAAACTGTTTTTAGTTTTTTCAAAATTTTCGGGCTTTTTTAGTTTTTTAAGCAAAAAATAAAAAATCCAGCAGTGATTAAATACCAAAAGAAAGCTCTATTTGTGTAATAAAAATGATAAAAAAAATTCATTTGGGTATAGTGTTGCATGACCGCGCAATTGTCATTCAAAGTGCAACAGCAATGAAAGCTAAAAATTGACCTGGGCAGGAAGGGGTAAAAGTGACCAGTAAGCAAGTCGTTAAAGCTTACATATACTTTAATCATTTTAAACTGGTATGGATGCCACAATTACTTTACATTCTTGATAGCTCCCCACATTAGATCCCTCAGACATTCTTAACAAAAAAAATTGGTGTGTTCGTATCTAGAAGATATGAGTATATTATGACCTTATGGTTTCCTAAGCACCTGAGAGGATCTTGCAGCCCCCAAACTGTGGCTCTATTTCCTAGATTTCCAGTCCTGGAGAGTCCTGGTCCTCTTACAATAATTACTTACTAGCTGTAGGGCCAAAACCCACTGCACCTATTGGAAACTAACTGTTATACCAAAGCGTATGTTACCTACATTAATCTATATCTTGTCAGAAAAGTTTGGGATGCTGTCAGGCTTCTACTGGGCAATAAGAATTTAACTAAGTACACCCCCTTGTTGCATAAAGACTCACCGCTTAGGCTTGGCATATTCCTTCAATGGCAACAGGCCAAGATTGACATGTGACACGGTATTCATGTTGTACACAAACCTTGTCCTGAAACCATTTGACCAAATGCAAACTGAGTTTGAAATTAGTAATAAATATTTCTATGTCTATAGCTACACCATGCCATACAAACACAGTTCAAAATAAAGCTAGCAAAATTGACTCTACCCCTTTACTTGATGCTCTAGTTCAGGCAACTAAACATCACGCCTATACACATACCCACTTATGAAATACTTGCATGAGTCCCCTCAATAAAGTAAATACCAGTGGGAATAAGATATAGGCACTATACCATTTCAGAGGAGCAACGGGAAGACATTCTTACTATGCTACCCAAAATGTCTCTATCAAAGCCTGTAAGATTGACACAATTGTTTATTTTATATAGGACACAGCTCCCCCCATAATAAAAGAATGTTTTTCAGAGATGCAACACATTCTTTCTTAGGAAAAGCTGACATACACTGATGAATGAAGAACATGGGAATAGACAGCAATACCCTATTTTTTCCTACACGGATAGAATTACATTTGAACGTGTGGTCACTAGTGACTGATTAAGTATTGTTTTGCTTGTCTGAGACAGACTCACATTGACTGACAAAACTCAACCATGCAGCAGCCTGCAAACATGAAATAATTATTGATTTACAAAAAAACAATAGCTGTCAGGATTTTTCCTAAAATATGGTTTCATCTGTTAAAGGAACAGAATTGAACTGTGAAATCATTTACAGGCTGATTATGAAGGCAATGACCAGATATGTGACCTAAAGATTTGGATAAGATAAGACACCATACCTTTATTTATTTATTGGAACAAATGGTGTACTTTCAGTGAGCATACTCTCTGAGATATTATTGCCGTTGTTACCTTAAAGCAGTTGTATACCCATTCTGAGCAGTTTGCTTTAAATTAATAATTGCACTCTATAGCATTGTTTGCAATTTTTTAATCTCTTCTTACCCGCTTGATTTCGTTCACTCTCTTTTAACCCCCCTAGCGGTAACCCCGAGTCTGGCTCGGGTTGGGATTTCTCTAACAGGAGCGGTAACCCCGAGCCAGACTCGGGATCGCATCGCTGGATGCAGGGGAGGACACAGGGAGAGTTACTTACCTTGTCCCCTGGATCCAGCGATGTCCCCCGCACTGTGTGATCGAGCTGTCCTCCGCTCGATTCACAGTGCCGAATGCCGCTGAGCTCCGTTCCCTGCGACGTTACGGCGCACGGGAGCGGAGAACGGCGGCAAATTCAAAAAAGTAAAAAGACACAAAACACACACAGCACTGTAATCTTACAGATTACAGTGCTGTATTAAAAATTACACACCCCCTTTGTCCCTAGTGGTCTGTGCAGTGCCCTGCATGCACTTCTATATTATAAATGCTGTTTTTTCTGCCTGGAATTTGGAGATTGTCCATAGCAACCAGAAAGTGTCCCTTTTTCAGTGTTTTAGGATTTGATTACTTTATTGAACAATTTTTATTATTCTTTATTATATTATAAACTTTATCATACCCAGGATGTCTGCTAGACTCTGGTTTGAACAGATTTAAGAGTTATTCCTAAGAATTACAGGACTACAAAATAAAACGCCAAATTTCCATGCAAAATAATTGTACCGCTTTCAGCACCTAAAACTGGACTGAATCATACCGCCAGGGAGGTTAAATGACGATCCCTTTATCTCTAAGTTTCTGGATGATGGTACAACCCTTTTTACATTCTCTATTCATTACTATTGACCTTAGAGTCTACCCTCATTTCTCTTTTAAATAACGTCACCGGCACATGCGCTGTTAGCCCTAATTTTTCACTGCCGGACAAATGCTGGGTCTATGCCAGGGTTGTGTCCTACTGTTGGCGTCAGCCCTGGGATCCCGTGAGACTCCTTTCCCATTGAGAAGTTGATGCTGGACCTCTTGTGACTCTCTATGTCACAAGGGTTGTGGAGACAGAGAGTGGAGCCGAAGACAGAGCGAGAGAGGATCGGCTCCTATTCGCTGCACAAGGTTTCTGTAGGAAGCAGAAAAGAAAACAAGGCTTAGATACGGCGAATAATGCAAATGCACGGGATTATGGCCAGAGAAACATACTGAAGACAGACAAAAAAAAACTGGACAGAAGCGGAAGACCGGAGTTGTAATGGCGGTGGCTATGAACAAGCGGAAGAGTTCACAAACTCTTTATTTCTGACAGTAAGAAAGATTTTGGAGCATATTAGTTGCGGCTTTGTGATTGCAAGCAATTAGTTTGATTTATATATTGCCTAAAGGGGTTGTAAACCTTCATGTTTTTCACCTTAATGCATCCTATGCACCTGCCCGTGACCGGCCCCCAGCCCCCTGTTTTACTTACCTGAACCCTCAAACTTGACCCACGGGGACGCGCTGTCTCTGTGCCCGGCGTTCTTGGCTCTTGATTGGATAGATTGATAGCAGCGCAGTCATTGGCTCCCGCTGCGGTCAACCAAATCCAATGACGCAAGTGCCGGGGGGGGCGAGTCCTGCATTCGGCCTATATGGACGCCGAATGCTGGACTCAGGAGCGCACCCGCAAGGTAACCCCTTCGGGGAAGCGCTTCTCTGAGGGGGTTATCAGATGTGGGGAGAAGCCACCGGGGGACCCCAGAAGAGCAGGTTCGGGGCCACTCTGTGCAAAATTAGCTGCACAGTGGACTAAGTAAGTATGATATGTTTGTTGTTTGTTATTTTTATTAAATTTTTTTTATTTACCTTTACAATCACTTTAAATGTTGTATCATTGTCAGAGTTTACTACCGCTTTAAAGGATAAGTGCACTGTAAAACAAAGTGCACCTATTTCTTTTGCCCCTTTACCCTGATCATATATGAACCAGTGCTTTGAATGAAAGAAAATGAGTTGATTCCCTCATCCACACATGGGAGATAGATGGAGGAATCCCTCCCACAGAGCTATTGTGTTCTAACAGCCAGCCACACTGATCGGGTATACATTTTCCAACTTCTGTACAACCAGCCTGCCCATGGATAGATCGTAATTTGGCCAGCACAATTTTGATCTCTGGCTAGATTAAACCTTAGGGGTCAATTGTTGTTTAAAGGGGAGTTGGGTGCCTACATCCCTAATGGAGAACACTAGAACAGTACAACCTCTTAGTGGGACTTTAAAGGGCATTAACAACTACACAGATAACATTTATAATAAGCTTTATTGGTACACATAAAAAATAATGACAAAACAAAGATTAAAAAGGTTAATGCAGTTACAGCACAATTGTAATTTGTGCATATGAAAAGGTAACCAGTTTATCTTGGGTAATCTCTGTCTCCATGATCAACTGGTTGATAGAATTATATTGTTATCTTTTCATATGCACCAATAACAATTGTGTTGTAACCACATTAACTTTTTTAATCTTTGTATAGTCATTATTTTTTAATGTGTACCAATAAAGCTTATTGTAAATGTTAGACATGTAGTTGTTAATGCCCTTTAACATCCCATTAAGAGGTTCTATGGCCAGGTTAAAGTGTTTGTAAGTGCCACTTCACACTAGCATGCGGGAACCAGCGCAATTCCAGTGCCGGTTCCTGCATTGCATAGGACTCGCAGGCAGTTCACACTGCCCTATGCCAACCGCTGAGGGTGTCAGTAGAAAATTAATGACACCTCAGATCGCTTTGCATATCACAGTGCGAACTGCCGAATGGTATAGGGATCTGATTGCATGGGCATGGACACCCAGCGATCCAATTCCGGTGCAGACCCCAAAAAGGGTCCTGCACCATTTTCGTGCAAATGCCATGCAAATTCAGCTATACAATTTTTATGGCTGAATTTGCATCGTACAGACATTGCATGTGATCTTCGCAGTAGTGCGGTGTGAACTCAACCTCAAGAATAAAAAAAATTACAAGCATCTTATACTTACCACATTCCTCCTCTTCTTGGGTACCCTGCCAGCCTTCTGGGCCCCTCCCCCTTGCCCCATGCATGCTTGCTCCCAAGCCAGCTCTCTGTGTCCATAAGACCCCCTGCTTCCTCCTCACTTGCTGTGGTTGACAGCAGCAGGAGCCAATGGGCCAATCTCAGCCAATGAGGAGGGAGAGACCTGGGAGAGCTGCTGTTCTTCTGCACATCACTGGATCCAGATTGGGCTTAGGAAAGTATGGGGGGGGGGGGGGGCTGAGGGGGGAACGGCACACTGAAGGTTTTTTTTCCCTTCATGCATGAAGGTAAAAGACCTTCAGCCTTTAGAGCAACTTTAACCTACCCTCCCTATCCCCATACTTACCTCAATCTGATGGTGGTAGACTACCTGGATGTGTTTACATCCAGTACTGAAAGTCTGACTGTCCTGGCCACACCCACACATTATGACTGCTTAGACTACACCAGTAACTAACAAAGCAGGAGGTAATACCCCTGCAACAAATTAACTTGGAAGCAATGAGTATTACCACACTTCTGGGTTCACAGCTTTCATTCCTTGGCTACTGTAGCTGAGGATGCATCAAGCATGATCTGTGATTGATTAGCTGCAGTGGAGGGCAGATGAGACATTTGGGGTCTAATAGACCCCTGATATTTCCTTAAACATAATCTGTCACCTGCCCATGCTATATAAATAGGGGGCTGGTTAGCCCTTTTTTAATAAAGTTAACAATTGTGGCATACGTGTGAGGTATTGGCAAAAGAATGCAGATTTTAACATGTGCAAAAAAGAATTTACCCCTGTCCTGGCATGATGAGCATCATCGTGCCAGGAAAGTAAGGTCCATAAAGACATGGAAGAGCAAGTTTGGGGTGGAGAAACTTGACTGGCCTGCACAGAGTCCTGACCTCAACCAGAACACCGTTGGGATGAATTAGAGCGGAGACTGCGAGCCAGGCCTTCTCATCCAACATCAGTGCCTGGCCTCACAAATTTGCTTCTGGAAGAATGTTCAAACATTCCCATAGACACACTCCTTGTGGACAGCCTTCCCTGAAGAGTTGAAGCTGTTATAGCTGCAAAGGGTGGGCCAACTCAATATTGAACCCTACGGACTAAGACTGGGATGTCATTAAAGTTATTGCACGTGTAAAGGCAGGTGTTCCAATATTTTTAGGTAGGTAATATAGTGTATACACACACATACATATATATATATATATATATATATATATATATATATATATATATATATATATATATATATATTTTTTTTTTTTTTTAATAAAGGCTTTCTCTGATTGGTCAAGATGGAGAGGTGGGTAGATGATGTCATGATTTCAACGTCAACCATTACTGTGCTGCTTCTGCATTCACTGCCCGGTAACAGGCTGGGGGAGGGCCAATATGACCTAAGCTCAGGGGAAGTGCATTGAATGGTGCTGGCCATAAGATACCTAGTGGGAGAAAAATACTGCAGGGGAGATCTCTGGACTGAAGCTGGAATGATGCAGTAAAATTTTGGGCTATTTGTATATGGAGTTATTCTGCTTTAACTTCTTGATGTGACTTTCATGTTTTTAAAGCAGCGTTCCACCCAAAAATTGAACTTCCGCTTTTCCGGTTCCTCCTACCATCTGGTGTCACATTTGGCACCTTTCAAGGGGGAGGGGGTAGCAGATACTTGTCTAATACAGATATTTGCTCTCACTTCCGGGGTTATATCGCCGCAGATTCCGCGGCAATCTATGACATATCCCCCTCCCCTGCTGTCTTCTGGGAGACACACAGGTCCCAGAAGACAGCAGGGACCAGTGAGGATGTGCAGAGCGACTTGCTCATGCACAGTAGGGAACCAGGATCTGAAGCCGCAAGGCTTCACTTCCTGATTCCCTTACTGAAGATGCCGGCACTTCCACCCAAGAGCCGAGGGACAGATCGGTTTCGAGTGAGCAAATGGCGGGCTCCCTGGACAGGTAAGTATCTTTATTTTAAAAGTCGGCAGC
The DNA here is from genome assembly GCF_037356315.1 of Lithobates pipiens. NCBI lineage: Eukaryota > Metazoa > Chordata > Amphibia > Anura > Ranidae > Lithobates > Lithobates pipiens. The sequence continues at coordinate 465,309,661 of NW_027507748.1, forward strand.
TGCAGTATTTGTAGCTACTGACTTTAATTATTTTTTTTCGGCAGAACTCCGCTTTAAATGCTTGTCCTTTCAAAGTGGTGCCATTGTATTAAATGTCAATTTGTAGATTAGCCACTAATGGGAGCTATTGAGGCTGGTACACTTGGGCCAAACATTGGCTGGTATCAGCCGGTTCAACAGAAACCAGTCAACATTCGGCACATGTGTACAGCAGCCTGTCCAACAGAAGCCGGCCTAATGTCCCCCTGTCAGAATACAGTAGCTCAGTGCGGAGGTTGCTGTACTAAGATTGCATAGTTAGTACAACGAGCTTCTCAGTTTGTTTCTTTTTGTTCAGCCTTCTGGGTTGAATGTAAAAAAACAACTGCCTGTGTGTACCAGGCTTTAGTGGCACATTGCTATCACATTTCTATCACGCTGCATAAAAGTTGGGATAAGATAACAGCGACCTAAGGAGCTCATTGGTTCCAGTAAGCAGGATCAGTAAAGCACAACCATTGTGTTGTACTGCAAAGCAGAAAGCAGAGACTGATGAGTGCGATGGGCAAATATAGTGATAAGATTATTCACAACAAACTGATCCCTCTTGAGAAAATTAGAATTGAGGGTTAGACACATGTTAAGGGTTAGGCTTAGGTTAAGGATTGTTATTAAAAGTGTAAATTGACATTCACAGTTAAGGTGCCCACAGACATTAGTTGACAATCCGATGAACTAGATTGAGTGCCCATAGATATGTCTGGGCAATGCTTATTAAGGGGAAATAGTGATGTGGCTGCAGGCATAAATCGACTTGCCCTGTAGTGACTATGCCCAGCTTCAGAGCCTTGGTGCAAGTTGAGTAAATTAGTATTATGCTGTAAATTTAGATGAAACCAATAGTTGTGATCATTAAATTTTTTAGGGTTTTATTACTAACTTATTTTGGTGTGAAATTTCTCAGTGACGTACCAATGTAGGCTGTACACAGATCATTGAATTTTTTCAATTTGCTGACCACAATCATTTTTATTTTTTTTTGATAGATTTGTATTTCAGGACAAACAAAATAAATATATTGTATTTAAAACAAAAAGGAGGGATGATCACAAATGTTTTTCAGCATGCGGGAATACAATGTACTTAATCAGACATGAGCGACCTAGAACAGTACCCTACAGATGCAGCTACTGCTTATAAATTCCTATCACTGCAATGCGACAAAATTTTGCTTGTTGCTTCCACATTTAAACCGTTAATGCAATAATATGTTTCACTTTGGACACAGTGCATTTTTTATGGCTGGACATTTGTGTCTTGTTTTAATCGACGTACTTCCCCCCCCCCCCCCCCCCCCCCCCCCCCCCCCCCCGGAGCAGTCTGCTTGCCTTCTCTTAGACATTTCATAGATATTTGTCTCACCTTTTATGTCTGGAAGATTTCTTCCTGTTATCATGATTGGATTGTATTCTTTTCTTTGGCCCCATGACCAAGTTGCTGTAATGTTATTTTTGAAATAACCATGCACAACCACACCTCTTTGAAGACATAATGAGATCAGCAATCATCTGATTTGATTTAGCAATAGCAGCTAAACGGATCTGTACCTGGTTATATCTTCCTGCCTGGTAAGAAGCAAACGGAAGGCATGCAAAATTCATTCATTCCATTAAAGTCCGAAACGCTAACTTCAAACTTGTAAGGGGTTATGCCATACAAGATGACAATACATCAATGTACACACAGCATTTGAAAGCATAGTTCTGGTATTAATTATACCAGAACTGATAAGAAACAGCCTTAACGCAAACCTGTGATGGGGTAAAACTATAGTTTGTCACTGAGATGTAGTAACGTATCACTAATGGTCAGCTTTCTTCTTGACAGGCCCAAGAAGCTCTAAACCTATGGAACATTAATATGCAAATTGTGAGGTTGATTTACAGAATGTTCATCTAGCTTAGGAAATAAGGTTAAAATGTGTTCACTTTGAATACCCAATCACGTGGAAAGGAAATTTAACAAAATAGGATTTTAGCTTGATGGCTGAAGTGAACACATCTCACCTTTATTCATGAAACGAAGTCAACAGTCACTCTCAACCAGGGTTCCATAGAACCCTGGGGTTCCTTCAGAGGTTGCTAGGGGTTCCTTGAGCTGTGGCTGATGAACCACCTATTTGATGATGCCACAGAGTTCAAGGTTCAGCACCACTTAGCAAAGCCAGGAGCATGACACCAAATATCTTTTTAGCTGTCTTTAAAGTGGTTGTAAACCCTTACAAACCAGTTTGACCTACAGGTAAGCCTAAATTAAGGCTTACCTGTAGGTCCAAGAAATATCTCCTAAACCTACATGGTTTAGGAGATATTTACTAAAAGACAGTGACAGCTGTCTACGATGCATGCACCGTAGACAGCGGCGCGCAGGCGCACTATCACCGTTAGCAGCATGCGCGGGAGTGATGTAATTGCTGCTCCGGCGCTGTGAGTGGCCAGAGCAGCGACACCCGGAAGAAGATGGATGCTCCGGACTACAGGGGACAACGGAGACATCGCTGGCTCCTGTGTCAGGTAAGTGACACATAATGGGCTACCATGAGATGCATAGTAGCCCATTATGCTTTACCTTTGCAGGGAGACAAAGAGGAAGTAAACCCATCAGGGTTTACTTTCTCTTTAAGGGTGGCATTCTATACACCACTTTAAGGGGAACATTCTCCCTATTGACCACTAATATAAGGAGCATTGTTCCTATTGAGCCTGATGATTTGGTTTTAGTAAGGGTTCCTCGAGACATGAAAATTATTTTTGGGGTTCCTCTAGGGTTAAAAGGTTGAGAAAGCCTGCTTTACAGGGTAAGCATACACTTTGCCAAGTGAACAGCCGCTACACCTTTAGTAAATCGACCCCACTGATTTATCTACAAAGCTGGTTCCACTGGTGCCATTGATTTCTGGTGTCTGAGACCTTACAGAGACCTGTGACTTGTGTGTATAGGAATACCTGGCATGTGTGCAGGGCATGTTGTGGGACTCTCTATGTGTCCTGTCAACTTTGTCAACCAAGATTGAAAGTAAAAGAAAATCCCAAATATTGGGTTGTCACCAGAACAAGAATAGAGTAGAAATCTTCCCATGGAAACACTAGTTCTGGTGATCCTGGTGACATCTAAAGCCCATACACACTATCAGATTTTCTGCTGATTTTTGTCTTCAGATTTACCAAAACCATATAACATGAGGTTTGTATGCAATCAGGCAGGCCATTGCACTACATAGTTTATGTAAATCTGAAGACCCAAATCAGCAAAAAATCTGATAGTGTGCGTAGGGCTTTAGGATTCCCTTACTTTGGGGAGATTTCCCCTCTCTAAAGTCTGGCACCACGGCTGGCTCAACAGAAACTGGCCAGCATTCGGCCTATGTGTACAGCAGCCTATCAAACCAAAGCCGCACAAACATCCTGCTTCTGTCGAGCAGACATGCTAGAAAAACAGCTGCCGATCGGCATCCGATCAGCGCTCACAACGGATGGCTGCGAGAGTTTACCGGTGTGTTTGGCAGGGCAGCCATCAGAAATTTGTGGGCCTCTTACACAGCTTTAGATCTGTCCCCCCCCCCCCCTCGAGCCTGACTACCAACATTCCCCAGGGCTTGCCTACAGGCTATCCTACTGAATCTGCACGCTGGCCACCTCACCTGTACGCACTCAGCCCCCCCCCCCCCAGTCCTGTATATTTGTTGTCAGCGCCCCCCCAAACATGTATATGTCAGCCCTCCTCACACACACCTGCATATATATGTCAGCCCCCCACATACACACACCTGTATATATGGCAGCCTCCACCTCACACACACCTGTATATATGTCAGCCCCCCCCCCCCACATACACACACCTGTATATATGGCAACCTCCCCTTCACACACCTGTATATATGTCAGCCCCCCCCACATACACACACCTGTATATATGGCAGCCTCTCCCTCACACACACCTGTATATATGGCAGCCTCCCCCTCACACACACCTGTATATGTGGCAGCCTCCCCCTCACACACACCTGTATATATGGCAGCCTCCCCCTCACACACACCTGTATATATGGCAGCCTCCCCCTCACACACACCTGTATATATGGCAGCCTCCCCCTCACACACACCTGTATATATGGCAGCCTCCCCCTCACACACACCTGTATATATGGCAGCCTCCCCCTCACACACACCTGTATATATGTAAGCCCCCCCCCCCCACATACACACACCTGTATATATGGCAGCCTCCCCCTCACACACACCTGTATATATGTCAGCCCCCCCACATACACACACCTGTATATATGGCAACCTCCCCTTCACACACCTGTATATATGTCAGCCCCCCCCACATACACACACCTGTATATATGGCAGCCTCTCCCTCACACACACCTGTATATATGGCAGCCTCCCCCTCACACACACCTGTATATGTGGCAGCCTCCCCCTCACACACACCTGTATATATGGCAGCCTCCCCCTCACACACACCTGTATATATGGCAGCCTCCCCCTCACACACACCTGTATATATGGCAGCCTCCCCCTCACACACACCTGTATATATGTCAGCCCCCCCCCCCACATACACACACCTGTATATATGGCAGCCTCCCCCTCACACACACCTGTATATATGTCAGCCCCCCCACATACACACACCTGTATATATGGCAGCCTCCCCCTCACACGCACACACACACACACACACACCTGTATATATGTCAGCCACACACACACACACCTGTATATATGTCAGCCACACACACACACACCTGTATATATGTCAGCCCCCCCACATACACACACCTGTATATATGGCAGCCACCCCCCCCCCCCCCACACACACACACACACACAACTGTATATATGGCAGCCACACATACACAAATCTGTACACACACAAACAGCCCTCCTATGTTTCCTTCACAGCCCCTACTTGTAGCTTCCTACCTGGTTCCAGCTCATTTTTACAAAGCGGACATGTTGCTGAGAAGCATGTGCACATGCACATAGTAGCCAGAGGTGACAGTAAAGAGCTCGAGGTCTTAAATCGATGACACGAGAACAGCAGAAACTGTGAGATCGTTTCTATACTACACAGCACGGATCCCCTTCACCCATCCTGCCTTCTTCTGGACTGGGCAGGCCCCTTGGGCCCCTTACAGATGTAACAGCTGTACCCCCCTGATGGCAGCCCTGGTGTTCGAACGGGGGCGGTGCCCCTGTCAGAACACAATAGCTCAGCAGGGAGATTGCGGTACTAACATTGCATAGTTAGTACAGAAAGTTCCTCATTATTATTTTTTGGTTCAGCCTGCTGGGTTGAGCAAAAAAAAAACCTGCCCCTGTGTACCAGGTATTAGGAAGGCCATAGATGATGCCAGCCACTGGTTGAACAAAAAAAAGAAGATTCAATGAATCCCTCAGGCAGAGCTATTGTAGAGTTCTCCATGGTCAGTATACAAGGATTAGTGTTGCCAGCTATAGCCAGTGCCACTGATTGGGCAAAAAAAATAGCACATAGATGGTTTGAAATTCTTCCAGTCCCTGCTGAAATTCGATGCATCTATGGCCAGCTTTGCTCTATCCAAAATGAAAGAAGAAAGTTTTGCCTTTCGTTCTACCGTAGGCTGGCTATATCTAAGGATCTGCAAATTGTTATGACATGCAGCTTTCAATAAAATAACTGCTTGCGTAATTTTTCATCATATGCTCAGTTTGAATTGGCCAGGTTCCTGATGGGTTTACTGGAGGCTTCAGATCAAACAATCTGTACATGAGATGCCATTGCCTGATATGATTTTGACTGGCTAGCAGGCAGGGCTACAAAACACCACAGTGAATCATGTTGTCACCCTTTTAGAAGTTAAAGCCTGGGAACTACTATTTTAAGAAGGAAAGGTCAGCATTGACAACCCCTAGATACTCTCAGTAGAGTACGGTTATCCATTTGGTAAGGGTTAAAGGAACAGGCCTCTGTGTTGGTTAAACAGGAGGAGTCGCTGGCAGATAAGGCCTTAGCTTGCAGAAAAATACAATCAGATTGTTTGGAAAATAAATGAATGTCTCCCGGTTTCTGCCCACATGACCCTTCATGAGCCCAGACCCACATAAGCCCTGGCCTTCAGTCATTCACAACACATCCTATCTTCTAATTACACGCTATTTGCACTCTTGTAACATCCCACGTTATCTCCTGTTTATCAGAGGGAACGTGGAAGTGGAAGAAAAACACATATGAATCACCTGTCATCGTATGGGAAAGAAAACAATGGTTATGTAATTAGTAGATGTGCTAAGTTAAACACGACTTGGTAGAAATACGGCACGAGATACCTGATTAAAGAATGAAAATATTTTGTTTGCGCTCTAATGTGCTATGATGACGCGGTGCCTCCGCAATTTATTGTTAATTTTATATTTATTTTTTTACTTTGGTCTTAAGAGCCTAATTAAAGATTGTTTCTAAAAACTGTCCATGATCAATCACAAACTCGGAAAATGACTGTTTGATATAAAACCGTGGCATCCTACTGAATACACTACAGGATATTAACTACACACACCAAATGTTGCAGTTGTGTGCCATTAATCTTTCTACCTGATATTGTGGGCTCTCTAGGGTCCGGCACCATGTAGGTTAAGCTGCTTATTGATCGCAGCTTTTTGGCTAAGAATGAAAGGCGATGAAACGTTTGCCATCTTCATCTCAGCCACACAGCTCTGGGGCCACTATGACTTTTCCTACCCATCTGGCTAACATTTCAGTGTACTGCATATGTATATATATATATATATATATATATATATCTATATATATCTATATATATATATATATATATATATATATATATATATATATATATATATATAGATATATATATATATATATATATATAGATAGATAGATAGATAGATAGATAGATAGATAGATAGATAGATATAGAGAGAGAGAGAGAAATGAGCTTTCAGTATCACACGTTGGCAGAAAAGGTTTTCCACCATCCTCTGCAAGCGATAATGAATATTCCTGACACCTACAAATACTGCATATCATTTCAGAGTTAACCCCTACAATGCCAGGTTATCTCAAGGGATGATGAAATGGGCATGTTTGGCTGAGAAAAAGTTGCCATGTCTGAAAGTCATTAGCCATAACATTTAAAATGTTTAATAAAGCTGCAGACTCTGAAGCACTCCTTTAATAAACATATTGGTGATTTACTAAATAGCAGTATTTTTTCATCAAAAATCATATAGGATATCCATGCTAAAACATATATAAATACAAATGAGCAGCCGCTTAAAGGAGTTGTAAACCCTTGGGTTTTTTCACCTTAATGCATCACCTGCCAGTGAACGCCCCCCCAGCCCCCCCCCCCCCGTTTCACTTACCTGAGCCCCATATTTCTGTCGGCAGAGACGCACTCTCCCTGTCTCCACGGGGTCCTGGCTCTTGATTGGATAGATTGATAGCAGCGCAGCCATTGGCACCCGCTGCTGTCAATCAAATCCAATGACACAAGCGATGGGGGGGGCGGAGCCGAGTCCGGCATTCGTGTCTATGGACGCAAATGCTGGACTCGAGAGCCTGCCCACAAGGTAATCCCCGGAAGAGAGCTTCTCCTTGGGCAGTGTTTCTCAAATCCAGTCCTCAGGCCCCCCCAACAGGTCATGTTTTCAGGATTTCCCTCAGATGAAACGGCTGTGGTAATTGCTAAGGCAGTGAAACTGATCAAATCACCTGTGAAAAATAATGGAAAACCTGAAAACATGACCTGTTGGGGGGGCCTGAGGACTGGATTTGAGAAACACTGTCCTAGGTAGTTATCTGATAAGAGGAGGAGCTGCGGGAGCTTCAGAAGACGAGGTTCGGGGGGCCACGCTGTGCAAAACGAGCTGCACAGTGGAGGTAGGTATGATATGTTTGTTATTTAGAAAAAAAAAAACTAATCCTTACAATCACTTTAAGAAATCTGTGACACTAGATGCAAGAATTGTGATAACTATGTGAAGCAGCGCTAAAAAATTTAACTCAATATTGTGAAAACACAAAAATGAATTAATATAATGACATCAAACTTTTTAGGTGAAAAACTTGTATAAAGAAATCACACCATATATATAAATAAATAAGTGTCCATTAAGCCCCACACACACTATCAGATTTTCTGCTGAATTTTGTCTTCAGATTTACCAAAACCATGTAGTGCGAGGGCCTGTCTGATTGCATACAAATTGAAACTCCTAAGGTTTGACCACATATTACATGGTTTTGGTAAATCTGAAGACAAAAATCTGATAGTGTGTATGGGGCTTAAGAGTCCATTCACAAGGGCTAAATAGGAAAAATATATGTGAAACAAAAAAGTCCAAAGGAAACAAATCACCCACAATTCACTAGATCCACCAGTTTCCCCACAATCACAATTAAGCACTACAAATTGAGATTGTGGAGATTGTGGAGACACAGATCTATGTTTGGCGCAAGCATGTTTGAATCCATTTCTTGTTGACTGACTCATTACCTCCATTGGAAGTTTACTCCAAGCATCAACTACTCTTTTATGTCTAAGCCTATTTCTGACATTTGTTGCTTACAAGTTAAAATCGGTATTTTTTTCTAGGAAATTTTATAAAAAATTATTAAGATGCTGATCAATAGCATATATATATACACACACATATACATACACAATATATTTCACATGTCATGAAGATTTTTCAGTAAACTCTGTGCATTGGAGATCGTGTCCCATAAATTTATATATATATATATATATATATATATATATATATATATATATATATATATATACGATAATATATCCACCCCCTCCCTTTAGAATGTAAGCTCTACTAGCAGGGCCCTCCTGTACCTTTTGTATTGAACTGTAGTGTAATTGTGTTGTCCCCCCTGTACATTGTAAAGCGCTGCATAAACTGTTGATGCTATAAATGATGAATAATAATAATAAATAATAATATATTTCACATGTCACAAAGATTTTTCAGTAAACTCTTTGCATTGGAGATTGTGTCCCATAATTATATATATATATATATATATATATATATATATATATATATATATATATATATATATATATAAAACATGCACACAATATATATATTGCGGTACATTTTTTTGCTTCACGCATTTTTATACAAGCGCCTATTATAATCTTTGGAACTCGAGTTACACTGACCCTGAATATGGTTAATATGCCATAGAAATATGCATATAGTTTCCCGCCTAGAGGAATATAAATCTTAAAGTGACCTTTGGCATTCATACACAATTGGGTGCTAGGAGTAAAATAAGAGCCTTGGTTTCATGTGTCAGGGGAGACGGCTACTGTGAAGTGTCACATCTCAGAGAACACATAAATATCCGACCCTCTACGTGAGATTTTATTTTACTGTTCACAAAGCGGAGAGCCTTTAATCCCAATATTGTTACACATATGGAGGAGGTATTTAACCCTCCTGACAAGCCGTCTTCCCACTTGGTTTACAATACCTGTGAGAAGTAGCTGAACCAAGTGGTAGCAGTAATAGAAAATAATGTGATTCTTAGAATACGGCTCCTATAGCATGCTATTCTATCTCAGTATAAGATTAAAGGAAAGTTACCTAATGACTGGCCCACTACTCCCATTCCTCCCATCATTCAGCCTGCACTTTCCTACAGAGTAGTACTTTTAACTTGATGTTCCCATATACAGACAATCATGAAATCCGACTTCATGCTAGTCTTATCTAATAAATCACTAACAATATTTTAAAGTCATACAAATCTAGTCATAATATCGTAGACCTATTTTTTTCTGAGGGTGCACTTTCAGCCTCCTCGAGAGGAAGTAGCTCACTTTGGAGTTTTCTGTCTGTATTATTACTTTGCTTTGTTTAGGATCTTATCAGAAGCCTTTGATGTGAAATCCCAGCTCTTGTGAGGTATGCATGGGCAACTGCTGATGGGGGATGGATTATTTTTACCTAATGGTAGTTTTGATTTTCATCTGCCTGTCTAACAAGTTTTCCCGGAAATGTTTCCTGTGTACTATCTTTTCTTTTAGTTTACATAACCTATAACAAATACTTTTTTTTATCATGAAGACCATGTAGTGCATAGTATCCCCCTAACCCTTTTGTTATGAATTGTATTTCAATGTTACCGTCGCTCTTTAATTTGTAAAGTGCCACGCTGTATACATTCAGCATAATAGTAATAATTTAAAGTTATCATATTACAGTTTTGCATGTGTTAAAAGAAATACAATAATTAACAATTATTATTCATTTAATACCTTATAATTATCATATTATAAAGGTGTGTGTGTTAAAAGAAATATAATCTCATTCACATGTGATCATATATTTCCTTTGATTGATTTGATTTCCTTTTATTGATTTGCATTATATTTCCTTTGATTGATTTGCATTATATTTCCTTTGATTGATTTGATTTCCTTTGATTGATTTGCATTGTATTTCCTTTGATTGATTTGATTTCCAATAAAATGATTTACCAGAAAAGTAATATAGAAACTCGAAATGTGGAACCCAGGACTTCCAGGTTCACCCCTCTACCCCAAATTGGTAATCTGCCTTCCTTACTGTTCACACCCCTAGATGGGACTTGCAGTTTGTTCCCCTTCTCACCCCTTGCCCCCCCCCCTTTCTCCCCCCCCCCCCATATTGAATTTATTGCCTATGTCAGTCAGATCTTTTTTTATTTTTGTTTGATACTATGTTATACTTGATGCGGTCGTTACCTTCTCACCGAATATATTTTACCTGTTGTGAAAACTGTAACCCATCGAGCCACGCGGATTTTCTCCCGCTGGCTCACTATCTTGTATTTGCCTGTTATTTCCTTTAAATAAATTATTTTGAAAAAAAAAGAAAAGAGATATAATAATAATAACTATGAATATTTTAGTTATAGCCCTCTGATCCCTCCTGTATTGAATTGTATTGTAATTGCATCGTCTTCCCCGATGTTGTAAAGCGATGCGCAAACTGTTGGCACTCTATAAATCCTGTATAATAATAATTATTTTATAATAATAATACATATGAAATACTATAGGCTCAATTCACACAGTTAACATAATAATAATAATAGTATAATAAATAAAAAGTACTATAAACTAAATTCACTAGGCTAACACGCCAGGAGCCTTATTTTCAAAAAGTGGCAGTTATTTTCAGCCTAGGATTTGAAAATTATGCTCATGTGGCTATCCTTGTATTAAGACTAGTACACGTGATGAGATTATTGCACAATCATCCGTTTTTTTTTGTTTTTGTTTTTCTTTGTTTTTTTGCATGCTTGTCTCCATATCCAAAATAAAGAGGTTACGTAAATTCTCGTACAACAAAATAAAAATTCGGAAGTGATTCGCCTTCCACCAGTGGTGGTCTCAGCGTTGATAGTTTCAAGAAACTATTAAGTAAGCACCTGAACGACTGCAACATACAGGGATATACAATGTAATACTGACATATAATCACACATATAGGTTGGACTTGATGGACTTGTGTCTTTTTTCAACCTCACCTACTATGTAACTATGTACAGACATACCCCACTTGTACGTAAACAATGGGGTTTATTTACTAAAGCTGGAAAGTGCAAAATCAGACTCACTTCTGCATAGAAACCAATGAGCTTCTAACCCCAGCTTGTTCAATTAAGTTTTGGTAATAAAATCTGGAAGCTCATTGGTTTCTATGCAGAAGTGAGCCTGATTTTGCACTTTCCAACTTTCGTAAATAACCCCCATTGTGTACTTAAAAGTGGGGTATGCCTGTAGTGTATTTGTATTGTATTTTCGGATGAAAACTGTACTGATTAAACGAAAATCATCTGATCTGGTATCATACAAGTAAAATTTTTGTTTTTGTCTCTTGAAAATTTTGGACGAAAGCTGTGATCAGATTATCGTACGATTGTTTTGAACGCGATATTTTGTGTACAATTGTATACTTCCCTTTAAAGCTGATTCTTTCTAATAGTGATAGAGTAGCTTGGCTTACTTTTATATTTATTTAACATATCTATCGTGCATACATGTACTGTGTATGTATATGACATGTGACTTGCTGTTTCCGGTCTATTAAAATCTGTTCGATTTTTTAATATCTACTTCTTTATGGACATTTGCAGGGTTCCTATTAGTCATGGTTTACACTAAAATAAAACAGCGAGCTAATGTGTTTTTAATACATTTAAAGAGCCGACATTTCAGACACAAAAGTCATTACGTCGCAGACAGCGCTTAGTTGTAATAATAAGAAGCGGAGACGCGATGTTTAGAATGGAGTTTGTCATGACTTGGAGGGCAAGCTGCTCTAAGTTAATACTTGTGTTTAGAGAAGCTTTGCTGCTCCGTCAGCAGGCTAAGCGTTCACCTTGGAAGCAGGAAATAATGGAACTAATGGGGGAGAAAGTGACAGCTCCAACACCCGACCTGCCCTACAATGCACAACTTCATTCATCATCATTTACACCTAACTTCTGCTGAAGAACCAAGTATACTTCCAAAACAGTATATGTGGACTGCACCCACATCTATGTAACACATACAGCATGTCAGCTAAACAGGACAAACAATAAACAGCTAAATGACATTGTATGTGTAACACAAAGGAAGCATTTATGTTGTGTTGTATTAAACAAAAAAAACTTTTATCTACATTAACATACATTAACATTCTGTGTAAGGTGTTTGAGGAAAAAAAATAAACAAATAACCAAAGTGAATGACATGTCAGAAGGGTGAGAAAAAGAAAACTGTTATGCCCTGTACACACAGTCGGACATTCCGACAACAAAATCCATCTGATTTTTTTCTGACAGATTTTGGCCCAAACTTGTCTTGCATACACACGGTCGCCCAAGTTGTCAGAAAATCCGATTGTTCAGAACAAGATGACCTACAACGCGTACGACGGGACTATAAAGAGGCCAGTAGCCACTAGCCTTTGTCTCGTAATTTATTCTGAGCATGCATGGCGCTTTGTGCGTCGGATTTGTCTACACGCGATCGGAATTTAAACGATCGGATTTTGTTGTGGGAAAATTTTTGATCCAGTTCTCAAAGTTTGTGTGTCGGACATTCCGATCGAAAAAGTCCAATGGAGCCCACACACGATCGGAATTTCCAACAACACAATCCGATCGCACATTTTCCGACGGAAAGTCTGACTGTGTGTACGGGGCATTAGGGTAATTTACTAAAACGAAAGAATGCAAAATCTGGCACAGCTCTGCATAGTACCCCAATCGGCTTCCAGGTTTTATTGCCAAAGTTTAACTGAACAAACTGAAGTGAGAAGCCGATTGGCTACCAAAATTCTGAGTGCACCAGTTTTAGTAAATCTCCCCTGTGTGTGTATAGATGTGTGGGTGACTGTGTGTTGTCCTTGTTGAGTGATTGTTCTTATTCGGGTGGGGGAGGGTCAGAGCTATGTGCGTTATGTTAAGCGTCTAACAAATCTTATATTTAGGTTACACCACACACACACACATATATATATATATATATATATATATATATATATATATATATATATATATATATATATATATATATATAAATATATACTGTATATGTACAGTATATATCAGATAACATTTTTATAAATAATATATATATATATATATATATATATATATATATATATATATATATATATATATATATATATATATATATATATATATATATATTTTTATAATTAGAGACACAGTAAAAAAAAAACTCTCCCCCCCAACTCCCTGATTGTCCACAATTTAATTTTAAATACATTAACTGTGTGAA